>NC_040023.1:45407439-45745439 GCF_000972845.2 Larimichthys crocea | reverse complement strand
TCAAATCTGCTTAAAATTCTTCATTCCAGCTATTGGATTAATGTCTATTACAATTAAATAATTCAAAGCAAACCCAGTTGAAAATAAGGGTGCGACATAAGCCACCCTTCTTTTTCTGGGTGAGAACTGTGAGGGAGCAGTGGTGGGAACATTTAGTCCTGATAGACGGTGGTAGATGGTAGTGTACTGCTGTACAGAGGAGAGGGAACTTTCAAATAGAATCTGTTTGAACTACTGCATCCAGTGTGTTCCACAGATGTCGCCATCTGTCTCCTAAAGCCCAGATGAATACAGTGGAAGCACTGGAGGATGTGCAAAATACAGTCGGACTGGGAGGCTGTGCAGAAATCTGCAGAGTTTATAGCTCCACATCCTAGAACTTATAGGCAGCAGATGGAGGAGACCTGTCCTCATGCATGTCCTATCCTGCCTTTGAGCTATTCATATTTGAGCAACTTAAGGAGAAAGCTGTCATGCATCATAAGATCCAGGATGGATGACAGAGATGAATCATAATAATCATCCCTCAATCAAAGCTGAGCACATGCATAATTTAGACACAGGGAAAGAGATGCAAATAAGGTGAATATATACCCTAATTGGTGTATATAATCATTAAAGTCAGGGCACTCCACATATTATGGGAAATATGTTTAAATTGCTTTAATCACATTAAGATATTTAGAGCATACAGTTCACTGGGGCTAAAAAAACAGTAACTAAACTTCAAAATGAACTAAAATGTCAATATGGCCACATGATCCAGTCTACCAAGGCCACCTCAGTTTATTTTCTCTGACATTTTGCTTTATCCACTACTGTTAAATGTGATCAGTGCTTGAGGAGATAACTGAAGAAAGATAAAGCTTACAGGACTGACACTGGAAAAGGCAAGGGAAGGATAAGCATCGATGTGGTTTCATGGTCATTTATGGCTGAACCGTATCTAAAGCTGGGAGATATTACCTGTAGAGTATATCCAGGTTCACACAGGAATGACACCACATTGTTCATCTGCAGACGCTCCCCAACTTTGATGCCATTCATAGGAACCACAGGCTCTGGACAGTTGGTCAGAGATACGGCTGAGGGGACAAAGAACAGATATCATCAGGACATAGGAAAAATAAAGACAATGTAATAATTATACAGAAACATAACATAACATAACATAACATAACATAACATAACATAACATAACATAACATAACATAACATAACATAACATAACATAACATAACAGGAAAAGAAATGACAAATTGTAATGCAAAATGTGACAGGAGAGACATCTATCCGTGGGGACAAAGGCTACCAGCAATACACAAAATGTATTCAGACAGTTGATACTTTACATCAAGTGGTATGAAGTTTCTTTTTCACTTACTTTTGTATTCAAGCCTGAATCCAGCTGCAGACACACTAATATCAGAGAAAAAGTGGAGGTAGAGTTGGTTGGAAGTGCTGTTGAGGAGAGCTGGGACCGTAGTGCCTTTGGGAGGAGATAAATAGTGGAGTTTAGCAATGCATCCCCTGCATAGGCCGACTATAACTAACTGTAAAAGATACTGGCAAATAGCTGAAAAGTTTTTTGTGTGTGTATAAGTGTGTCTGTGTGTGTGTGTGTGTGCGTGCATAGTTGTGCACATAAATGATTTTCCATAGGTGCATTGTGGACTTTTGGGGAGACAGATGTAGGATAGCGTGACCTACTCACTTTTAACAAGACAAAGAGCAGAGATGTATGTTTCTGAAAAAGCTAAAAATAAAAGAAAACAACTTCCCAACAGAAAGAAATCCATCACAACAAAATCTAAAACTTCTACAGATACTATATGACCTAAAACTGGTCGTTTAGTAACTCAGATTTGTAAACCTGGCATTTCTCTTTCATCTCTTTACTTGGGGTACATCAAACATTTACTTTTGGCCTGGTTTCAAGCACAAACAAAAGGAGAATTCCCTATTGCTGCATCCTCACTGTGAGGGGAGTAGCACACATACTGTAAACCTTCGCTGTAACTCCACACAGACAAGGCTAACCTTTGCAGAACCAAGATTTTTACTGGGGAAGTTCAAATTTCCCCATGAATATACCGTATTGCTGTACTTATGTACCCAAAATTCAAATAAATAATGTTATAAGTCCAACTGTGCCAAATAAGGCCCACATTTGTAAAACTGTACATGTGTTTGTTAACAAATACAGTATTTGTTCCAGGTCATATGCTGCTCTGTGAAAACTGATTAGGCTCCTATGTTGCTTTGACTATGGTTTTGGCAGGTATAGATGAGCAGCTTTAAAAATGTGTTAAATGTTCAAGGTTGAACTGGTGAATAAACATTGAAAATATGCAATCAAATATATACGGAAATACCTGAGAAGCTGCCAAGCATGGTGTCAGTGTTGTCTCCTCCGTCAAACACCTCCAACGAGTCCCAGTTCTGCTCTGTGACAAAGCTGATTACCTGGATCTGAGACAGTTAAGAGTATGTAGTAAAGGGAAAAAAGACAAAAAAGACATTAAAAGGTGGATTTAGAGAGCAGAACAGGGTCGAGGTTGTGTGGTTAAGGGTTGATTAATGTAGAAAAGGATTTTTTTTTTTGGCCTTTTCAAGCTTTATTTCTTTTAGAGACAGCTGAAGAGTGACAGAAATGTGAGGACACGACATGCGGGAAAGAGCCACAGGTCGGATTTAAACCTTGGGCTTCCGCAGCAAGGACTGAGCCTTCGCACATTGGGCGGCTGCTCTACCAACTGAGCTAAACGCCACCCAAAAACTTTAGAATTATTAACAATCAGCAACAGTCCTTTTGCAACGGAGTATGTCCTTGCTGTCTATTATTCACTTTAAACACACTTCTGAAAGGCTGTGCTCGAGTGGTGGCATTGGTGTTGAAATTTAAGAAAACAGAATGTCAGCTGCAGAGAAGGTTGGATGTTTTTCCAAAGAAAGGCCAGCTGAAACTTGTTCTTGCTAAATGATGGATTTTCAAACTTGTTTTGCTGTTGAATACTAACCAAAGGAAGTAGTTGACTTACTCCTAATATGTAACATTGCAAGAGATCTTTAAAATTAAAGTGAATGTGTGAAAGGGGCTACACTGCGCCATCTAATACGTCTTTGTTTCTTGTCTGCTAGTTAGAATCGTGTAAAAGAAATTCATCAATTTCTTTACTTTAGCTTTCTATAAGTTCTCCTTTCATTCTTTCACTCTCCCTTTATGTTTCCTTTCTGTTCCCTCTCACATCCATTCCTCTGCCCTCTCCTCTGCCTCTGATGGTTATAGATCGGATACGAGCCAATTAAAGGGCTGGTAGGGGCTCTGGCGCATCCCGGGGAGACGACGCAGATCACAGATTGATCTTTCATTAGGGGGGCACGGCAAATGTGCCGGCAAGGCACCTCGCTCCTTTAAGTTCTCTTCTGGATCGTGACACTCCAATCTAATGTGTCTCTGCTAGCTGGTATAGAAGGGTAGCAACAGCGAGAAAGACAGACAGAGAGTAAGAGGGTGGTGTGTGAAAGAGATGAAGTGGAGTTGGGATAGTAGGGATAAGGAGGTTACAGATGTCACATTTTGGTAGCACAGGCATTGTGAGAAGTAAGTTTGTGAGAATGGAGGCCCAAAGAACACAAACTTCTATATATCACTGCCAAACTATGCTGTTGTCAGTTAGGTATGTACACGTTCCAGTGTCATGCTGTTTGCCCTTCAGAGGGTGTGCTGTACAGTCAGCTTTCTGTTCTTATTCTCGGTCTATTTCACCTCAAAGCTATAGTGATGTTAGTGCATAGTGCAGCATGTTAAGTACACCTGTGGGCCATCTTGTGTATTTGACCTGCAAGGACAGTCAGCTGACGTAGAGGAGCTAATAGCTGAGGGACGGCACTGAGGTCATTAGCCACAGAGGCTGAAGCATAAGCCTAAAAACGTCAGGCAGATCCACAGGGACTCTTGCACAGGTTCCTGGTGGAGTTCCATCACACAGGCATCAAAGAATAAGAATATGCAAACTGAATTAACTCCCAAGAAAGAAAAGTAAAATAACTGAAGAGGCAATTATATACAAATTTATTTCAGGCTTTGCAATCTTATGTTTCTGGTATAGCGATCTGGCAAATTAAATTCTGAGCTTCTGTATAGACTTTATCATTTAGCAGCCCATCTTTGCCTTGAGAACTGTAAGTGCTATACATTGATATACTGTAAGATGCCATGCTAATGAGGCCTCGGTAAGCTGAAAACATATCACCACACAGGAGCTTGTTGTCAACACTGTGCAGAGCTGCAAAGGCTTCAGACTAGATGTAAATAATATCATTTAACAGTCTGTCCAGAGACCACTTAAAAAGGGGGTGACTTAATGCATTTTAAGTGAGCAGTCAGGTCACTGTGGCTCAGCCTCACTGCTTTTCTTCATAACTGGACAATGTGTAGAGAGGTTACATTTTTAATTCCTTTGTCTGCAGTATGCCTTTCAAAACTGTACTACCCTTTTCCTTCCCTAAACACAGACCTCGGCCTCTTAAAACATGATCTTTGATGTTAGAAGTAAAGACATTTTCACACTTGTTCACTTTATGCTAGTAACCTGATTTTCTGACTTCCTAACATATCTGTATTGTATTTAAATATCACCTGAGTGCTACTTCTTCGTGGTGCATTTGGGTTGGAAATATTGGCTTAGAGGATGTGACATTTTTACAAACATAGCTGAATCTGTCTCTGATTAACTGATGGATTTAAGTCCAAGTTATACAAACCTGGATTCCCGATCCTTCAGGTACAGTGATCTTCCAGACACAGTTGAGGCTGTTGAGGTAAGGCTCTGGAAAGCCAGGCGACAGGATGGTTCCTGTCCGGTGTGTCAGATTGCCTCCACATGGAACTGCAAGAAAAAACAAGGATGAAAAGACGTGACTCATTATCAGTGTAACAATTGTATCATGTCTACAGGCTGGATGTTATACAAACACACAGGGAGAGTAAGATTATGTACATGCATACCAACACTGAAATGACTATAGAAAAATATGGTAATATCCTCCATAATCTTTTTTCTACAAACATAGACGTGATTCTGATTTACTGAGATTAAGGAATTTTCTCCAAACAAGTGTCAAAACTGCAAATAGGATGACGATCACACAAGCTAACCAAAAGATTAGAAGAATAGAATCTTGATAAAACATTTCATTAAAAAAAGAAAAGCTGAATTAACTTCACTTGAAACATTTTCTGCTTCCTTTAAAATAAATCTGATTTTAGGACTCATTCAACTTAAGTCATTAAATAACTGGCCATGCAATGCACACACAAATACACACACTGTTACACTTCTAAGAGTGTTTACAGTCTTCAAAACACTGTCTTCTCAGCTTGTTCTCCGCATTTACACATCTGGTGACAGCAGAGGAGCATCTGCTACAGCTGTATGAAGTGTAGTGAAGTGTGTGTGCATGTGTGAGTGAAAGTGTGTGTGCATCTGGATATCTCCATATGAGTGTGTGTGGCTGTGTGTTTTTGTGACCCTCAGCAGTGCCTGCCACCTGTGTGCCACGTGGCTGAATCTCACTGTATTGCCACAGGCGATGGCTGGCAGCCCACATCTGTGTCAGAGTAACAAGAGTTGAAACTCAAGGCATCAAGTGCGAGAGACAGAATCAGGGATGGAGAAGGACAGTGATGAAAGAAAGTAAAGAAAGAAAGCAAGAGAAACAAACAAATATAAACATATGTGTTGTCTGTGACTCTGTTTGCTGTCTGTATTTGAGTATTCATGCCTTACCTATACAGCTGGGTATGGAGCTGTTCCATTGTGCCAGGGCATTGGGAACTGTCAAACATTCAATGGCACTCGGTCCCTCCAGCATATAACCTGGGCTGCACTCAAAGCGGATCACTGCACCAACGGCAAAGTTGTTACCCATACGGCGGCCATTTCGGGGCTCAGGGACTGAACTGCACTGGGTGGCACTGGTCCGTGGTACAGCTTTTTAGAAACAGAGTGAATGACAGGGTGATTAAAGGTTGATTTTGACAGCTTCCAAGAAAATATAAGGCTGTTTTGATCATGTCTGTCTCTTTCCCTGTCAGTCCATGATAGATTTTACAATTAGTTTTTCAAACCCTAACATTTTTTTGGGGGGGTTCTATGGGTGTTATTGTCAGAATTACCACAAATAGATACTGTAATATAAAATGTGATATTCAGCTTCATTTGGCCTTGTGCTTCTTTCAGCTTACTTAGACAAAAAAAATGAATTATTTATTCATTGAACTTTCTCCAGAGCTGCCATTGCTTTTGGATATCTGCAGCAAATGTCATTTCTGGTACAGTGCATTGTTTAAAGAAAATAACAATTCAAGAGAAAAGTCTCTCTAAGGGAAAAAGAGGAACAGGGGAGTTTAAGCACAACCTTTTCAACAGACTGCTATACTTCTACAGTGTTTATGCTCCAGAGCACACACTTCAGCCGACACGCACACAAGCATATCACAGCTGAAACAGCGGCTGAAGGTGAATCCTTTTTCGAAATCACTCAGCAAGTCATCTATTATAGAGGGGAACTGTGGCTGTTGGAACAGAGGGAACCCCAAAAAAAAAAAAAAAAAAAAACAAAGCAGTAGGATTTGTTTGTCTGCACTTGTGCGAGCGTTCATGTGTTACACACTTACCCTGGTAGACCAGGTGGAATCCTCTCGAGCTGGATTGGCCATTGGAGGTAAAGCTGATCAGGATTTGGTTGGAGGTGGCTAATGGCAATGACTCGCCTGAGATGGGGAAAAGTTAAAGACACAATTTGTGATGTTTATATTTGTGTGGGTACCCATTAACAGCCATATAATCACCTTCACAGTTAAATAACTAATATTCCCCACATTTTCACATCAATTTAAGTGTGAATGTTAAGTGGTAGAAAATATGTGTGTGGAAAAGGACATACTGCAGGTCTCTGAGTATGGATATATTTAGGAGCTACAGTCATGTACAGCATTATAGAAAAGTGTGAAAAAATATTGTGTAGATGTCTGATTTCAGTGAAAACCTGCTGTTTAGTCTAGCGCAGTGCAGGGTGACATTTTCAAACTGTATAAACATATACTGTAATGAAAATTAAGTGTGTATAAGGCTGGATAAGGCATATCACAATATGCAAATGCACAGCAATTATTATGACAAGTCTAACATTTTACTGTCATACAGGGCCATGCTTATATGCTATGCTTATTACATAGCTAACAATTTCCTTCAACTCAGTCATGAGCTCAGTCAGCTCAGTGCCTGCATTGTCAGGAACCAGCGTACATCTCTGATCTGCTCTATCCTGATCACCAGGAGGTCACTTAAGTCTTCTGATCAGGGCTCATTGGTTGTCCCTTGTTCTTGAGTAAAGAGTGGTGGCTTCAACACTTCTTCCTGTAGACTAGATATTTTGCAGTCTCTGTTGAAGCCTTTAAAATGCAGCTGAAGACCTATTTATTTATCTTGCCTTGCGCTGTTTCACTGCTGTTTTCATTTTTTTCTTCCTACTTATGTTTTACTGAATATATTGTTCTATGCTTTCATTTTGAACAATTTGCTCTTGTAAAGAACTTTGTGACCTTGCTCTATGAAAGTTGTTATACTAAATAAACATTTTATTATTACTGTTACATTATGACTGAATGGGGATCCTGATTATTGGCACTTGTAACATTGCGTCACAGGTACAGCTGACCATAGTCTGTGCAGCACATCACGCCCTGTTCTTGGAGCTCAGAAGCTGCTTCAGTCAGTTAAAACATGTCATCTCACTATCAAGTTCTTGTTTTTCACAGCTTTCTAATTTACAGTTAATTTCTTTGTCTTAGGAAATTTTGTCTCAACTGGACTATTGTAACTTTCTGTTCACATCCCCAATTTTCCAATCATAATTGGAGGATCTGCAGCTGGTTTAAAATGGAGCAGTAAGACCAGCTGCAGGGATCTCACCTCCTCCAGCTTTATTTCCCTGGCTGTGTGTGAAATATAGAAATCAAATTCAAGGTTGGATTTAGCACCTGCAGGGTAAGCCTCTCAACAATCAAGCTCAGAGCATTCAGAAGTCTGAATAGCATACTGTGCAGGCAGGACTCTTAGGTCACCTGACCAGGGCTTAGTGGCTGTCCATCTGTCAAAATTTAAGACCAAGGGTGAGCTTTTTTGTAGCCAGAGTCAGATCAGCCAGATTTAGTTTAAAATGGCATCTGATAACCTATTTGTACAGACATGACATTCATTTTCATCACATATATGTGGCTCATATATATTTACTATGAAATGATAGCTAATCATTGTTTTTTATTATTTGTGCAGGCCTCTGAGGCATGCTTTGGACTGAATTAAATCTGACTTGACTTAATTTTTCTGTGCCAAAATGTAGAATGTCCAACTATTAATCAAATCCTCGGAAAAAGAATATTTCATTATATGATTGCCTGCTATCCTCATCAGCTCATGGTGTAATTAAACACAAGGGAAACCCCATGATGTATCTACTGTGGTGGAAAACTATTTGTTGAATGACATCAAACATGATACAAAGTGTGAGCATCTCTGTCTCTGCCTCTCTGTCTTTCTCTCAGTGTGCTGCTGACTGGCTCTCTGCAGTGTATCTCATTACTCTGTGTCTGCTTGCTGTCACACTGTAGTGGGAGGCGGACATGCTTAACCCCAGAGGCAACATCTGTGTGTCTCCGTGTGTCAGAGTCTCTATCCTGTGTATGCATGTTTCACTCCCTTTTTTGCGGCTATTTCTGCACCTTTAAGTCAAGTGTCCTGAGATAGCTTCAATGGCACAGTTTGTTGCGTCATCACTGTGATTGTGCAAGTTCCACTGTGGGGTCCCCAAGGCATGCTGGGTAGTTTATTAGAGAAAGCCCTTGCTGGGTGCTATCATGGTGACAGTGTTTCATAATTTGCTGTGCAGGGCAGGTATTCATCAAGACAGATCAAACGTGTCAGCATGTAACTTATCAACCCTCTGGCCACTGTCCAACTCCAAACCACTTTGCCCTTAATGTGCACCTCTATGCTGGCATATAAAAGACATACACGGATAGATATGACTTTGGCTGGAAGTCAATAGTGAAAATTAAATATGCAGTTGGTGTGCACCGGTTCAGATACAGCAGTCATCGGGAAAAATGTAAAAGCTTAACGCTCCAGCTGTTAAAACTAAAGTCAAACAGGTTTAGAGTAAAAAATAAAGAGTGTGCCCAGTGCTGATTACAGGATATGAATTTTTACATTTTATGAAAAAATGTTTTGCATTTATTCAGCAAAATGCTTGTAGTAAAACAAAAGTAGCAAATGTACATTAGCAATAGAAGAAGTCAAACTTAGCCAAGGGAATGAGCCTACACCTCTACACCTTGTCTGTCTTTGTTTTCTACGTCACACCACACCTTTTATCATTTACTTACACTTACTTTCCCTGTTTCATTATGCTTGTCACTACTGCCTCTGCCAATTCACCATTCATGCCTTTTCTTCTCACTATATTTGCTTGCCCAGAAATGAGAGTAATTAAAACATACCGTCAAATGTTATGCTGTGGTTGGTTTACTGTAATATGCTTTTCATGTGTTGACTACTGTGATTGACCATGCTTGACAAATAGCATCCTGCCAACCACTAAAATACTCATTACCTGGCTATACTGTATATTTACTGCACATAATAACAGCTTCTATATTTGGCCTGTGTGGGTGAATCTCTTGCTTTATACGCTTGCAAATGTGGATGTAAGTTGATTTGTGAGCTTCAGTGTATTTGTATGGTAGATGCAGGTACATACTTCTATGCCTAATTCATGCTAGTTCTTCAATGGCACAGTCTGTGTGGGCTAAAAGTCTCTCTTCCCTTGCCAAAGTGTGTCAGCTCTGCTCTGCCATGCCTGGTTAGAGAGCTCTGTGAACCTGCCGCCAGGAGTCTGCAGTTAATATAGCGTCCTGTTTATTGAGCTGTAAACTGGATTTTCTGAGGCTGTCCTGGACACAAACCAAAGTAATCATTTTGCTTTTGTCAAGCCACAGGGCCAGGGCAGGCTGAGATGGAGAGCTGCCTTAAACTCACAAACCTTTTCACCCGACCCCTCTTGAAAGGTTGTACCTCCCCTATTCAAGCTATTTCTTTTGTAGCCCATCAACACAGCTGTGGCATTTATCACATCCATGCATCCACAATTTTACAACACTGCCGCAACAGAAATAATTAGTTCTCCTTCACCTTTGTCCTTTTAACCTTACAACAGTCCTTTTTGCTTATTCCCCATCGCCTCACCTGACTGCTTTATTCAGTTCTACCACCTTTGTGTATGTGTGCTGTACTTCTGTTTGACATCTATTCAGAATATTTTGAAAAAAAAAAGGCCTATATGGGCAGACCCCATTTCCTGCAGGAACTAGTTAGGGCCAGAGCTTCAACTGGTGCAAGTAAGCTATTGGAACTGCTCAGATTATTGTTATTCTACCTAATTAATAGCTTTTTTAGGGGATAAACATGCTTGAGAAATTGTGCACATATGATAGCAATGGCAAAAGATGCATGTCTCATCTGGGTCTTACCACCCACTAAAGACCTGCCCAGCACATTTTACTGATGTGGATAAAAATCAAAATTTGTGATTCATAGGCATTGTACTAAAACAAATAAACTATTGAACCATGTGTCTGTATAGCGTCAATTTTGACCATGAAACAGTACCTACTGACAACAGGAAATAATGTTTTATATATTGATGCACTCCCATTAGCAGGCTGGCCAGATCCACCACAAATCTTGTGGGATAAAATTAAGATTGTGATTATCCTCAGAGAAAGGTAAGAAAATAAATAAATAAGGCCAATGTTGTATGTCTTATTGTGTCTTTTGCTTCTGCTTTTTTGGAAAACTGAAAAAAGTGGTAGGAATACTGACAGATATTGTGTATTGATAAAGTTTAAACTGTGCATAATTAATCAGAAAATGGTATGAATTCTCATTGTGTGTCATTCTTTAATGGTTGTTATATTATATGGTATTATTAGAATAGCATAATACGAACAAAGTTTAAAAAATATGACGGCTAGTGCCATCTGTGTTTGAGGTTATTTGAGGTTATTACCGGATGCAATGGCAATGAAAGAGGATCCCCGCAGAAAGTTTGGGAAAGATGTTGACTGTTGCATGAATAAACACCTGCAAGGTGAAAACTTGAGGCAATAATGTGAATGTAGAAACCACAGTTTTATGCTATTTATGGTAATTAATGTTAATTCAGCTTTGAGTAGGTAGGTGGTTTTGTTTAGGATCCTAATGCTAAAAATGCACAGCTGTAGGCACAGCAATTTATTCTTGACAAAAGGGAAGGAATACAGTATATCTCATTTTCCTGGCTTAAACCCAGCACACAAGTGTAGGTGTGTGTGTGTGTGTGCACGTGTGTGAGTGTACTTGAATGCCTACACAACTGCATGAGTATATATTTTGAGAGTTGACATGTATGTAATACCAATTCAGCTCATGAAGTACTGAATGTGCATGCAAGTGTTCTTCAGCCTGTCTGCGACGTGTTATCCCTGTGGCTCTTTAAGTTGTTGTTGTCACTGTTGAATTTGTTTTACAGCTCACTGGAGCCAACCTGCAGCCACAGCAGCTCTGCCTGTGTCAGCAATTTGTCTCTGGCTTTAACTGAATCCTTATGAAAGGGATAGCTAAGACAACAGTAATTTTATTTAGTGTCCTATCATGTCCAAAAATAATGACCAGGAGATGTAATAGTCAAATCACATTTGCCCATTTGTCACAGCCTGGTGCTGACAATGAAACAAAAGCTGTACAAGCGTGTTTAAGTCATGTCTTACTTACCTGCAGTTCAATATAAATAGTTACTATTTGACAGTTTGATGCCTGTTATAAAAATCAACATAGCTGATACCCAAAAATGTGAAGACATGCAAGTATCTGAGTGTGCATTTTTGTTTTAGTACCTGTGTGTGCTCCAGACAGGGAACTGAGAACACGGGAGTCCTGTGTTGTCCCATCGTGAACCTCTACAATGTCATTCAGAGCTGTCTGGAAGAAGGCGAATTGACTGAAGACCACTAAAAAAGACAGATAAGCACAAAATATTAGCACATCAGAGGCAGCCGAAATTAGATCCAAACTGGGACTGCATGGGGGTGTCAATTAGCTCAGAGCATCCGCCCCATGTACGAAGGCTCAGCAGCAGCCCAGGGTTCAAATCCGACCTGCTGCATGTCGTTCCCCATCTCTCTCTCTCCCCGCATTCCTGTCACTCCTCAGCTGTCCCTGTCAAAAATAAAGCTTGAAAAAAGCCAAAAAATAAAAATAAAAAAATAAAAATTGGGACTGCATCACAGCTACACTAAAAACTCTAAATCCATTTGCAATGACACCGAAAATCCACTTTCATTCAAAAGAAAATCATCAACAGCAATTTAAATCAAAATATCTTCTTTAAAGCGAACTGGATAATACTGCCAGTTATGACAACACGACCAAAAACTGATATTACGCGACTAGATCAGCAACCCTGTCTGGGCTTGATGGCTTGTCAGTAGATGAAAGGCTTTGGCGATGACAGCAAATCTGTTGTACAATGTGCAGCTAAAGCTCCACTATGAAGCCTTCATCCTTCATCCTTTCAGCCTTCAGTTTCTACTGCAATTGCCTGAATATATTCAGCTCGTTCGCATCCAATCTGTCTCTGGTTTACTTGTAGCAAATATTGCAGGTGAAAGAATAAGATGAAGAGGATGAGGGAGGGAGAAAGAGGGGGCAGGGGACTAGTGATTAAACATTTAGCATGATGGCAGGACCTTATCTTCTGAGTTAAACTTGTTCAATATGACTCAGCATCTGTTTTCTCCTGCTCAACCCAAGTGTTTCCTTTATTCGCACATCCTCTTCATCTCTCTCTATGATAAGAGCAGGCAGTAGTTGCAGTGACACCCACTCCGTCCTCTGTATTAAGGAAAAAGGCCTATCATTAGGGCTGGTGCATCAGCGTAATGAGAAGCGGCAAAAATGGACGGGAGAGCAATTTTGGCTCTGCACAACAAAGAATGTTGCCTTGGGCCTCACTGTCATTTTCCAGGAAAATGCAAATGTGGGCTTTAATTATTTCAATTTCCTCTCTCGCTTTGACTCCATTGAGTGAAATATGTTGCCGACAGGCCCAGTCATTTTGCATCAGTGCTGGACCTTCAATGAGTGTCATGACCCCAACATTCAAAAGAAAGGGGTGAACCCCAAAGCCAAACACATGACAGGCACTGCTTTTTAGTGTTATTTAACAATGATGGCTTGAGCTTTCCCTTATTGGCATGATGCTGATAACTCATTAATGAACCAGAGGGAAGAGAAAAGGAAGCAAGAGATACAAAGAGCGAAAGACAGACAGAAAGTGAAGCAGAGGGACATTTTGGACAAGTGAAACATGTTTGCATTTGCCTGTTTAAGCTGTGTCACACTTGAGCATTGTTTTGCTTTCTGAATAATTTTCTGCTCCTATAGTGTCGCAGATATTTTGGAAGCAGGCTGTGACCTTTAAGATGGAAATGCCAAAAGATTCAGGAACTCTGGATCTTCTAGACACCAATTATTTTTTGGTGTGTTTGCGCGTATGTGCGACAGCAATATTGTATTGTCTGATGTGTAACGTGATTAAACTGCTCCACAAAAGTAACATGGAAACATGTGTGCAGCAATGAGACAGGTGGATACTGGAATTTTTGAATCACTGTATAATTTTAGTATGTGCAGAAATTTAAAATAGCATGCAGCGAACCCTGCAAGTTAAGAATATGTTGTGTGTGGGAGCTTTTCACAAACTTGTTTTCTCCTACGCATCTGTCACTAAGAATATTCAGATGTGAAAAAAAAAAAAGTGTTTTCTTCTTGCTTTCATTAGTTTCCACAGTGAACGAATGTGTGAAAAATTAAGTGAGGCACTTGAGCCTGGTGTGAGCCTGAGAAAGGCATTTTGGAATCATTTCATCTTAATTAAACACACATGATTACCCACCTGTAAACAAAACAGCTAAAAAAAAGACCAAATACAGTAACACAATACTCTTCCTTGACTTACCGTAATCCTTGGGCACCACCACAGAGTAGAGACAGGTTCTCGCACTGCTGTAGTTGCCGGGGTAACCAGGAGATAAGACCACTCCCTCCAAACCTGAGTACTGCCCACCACATGGTGCTAGAAAGAGACACGGGCATGAGACATGAAGAGACAGTGCAGACAGCCGAGGAAGGTCTAAAGCCAATAGTGTAAGATTCCATTTCTCCACTACCTCCTGCTTTCCCATCCCCTCTGTTCCATTACTCCTAAATTACTTTTCTTGTCTGATTGGGCTTTGGGTGGAAGATGTCCCTGGTGTTTGCCACAGTGAAATTGCAATGTTTTCCAAGTGTCCCTCTGGGTTAGTCTGGGTGAGATGAGGCCCTCTCTCTGGTTAAAACCTCTAAAAAATGCTCTGTGCGTGCTCGTATCTTTGTGCAAGTGCTGATCCCATGTCTGTGAATGTGTGTTTTAGCTTGTGTGAGAATGTGCACGGCGTGAGTCTGTATTCTACCTGACAAATAACTGAGGCTTCACACTGCGAGAGCCAGATTTGGTGGCGTCTGGGATTTTTTTTACCAGCTTTTTTAGGGGAATATGCACAGCGTGTGTTCTCCGTGCCGTGGGAATGTCAGAGAACAGCCAGGATGACGCAGGTTTTGTCGTGAGGAGCAGATATGCAAAATAAGAAACTCTCTTTGAACTGCAGATTAAATTAAAGCTACACTCTTACAATCTAATACCATAAGCAAAACCAGCGCAGCTCTACACATATACCTGTAGGACATAGTTCTGTGCAAAACCGCATAATCATACATGTGTGTTTACACATGATAAATCTATAAACACTGATGTGGTTTGTTCCTAACAACCGTCTCCAGATGTCAGTGTTTACCAATGCAGATGGGTTTGGGTTTGTTCCAGCTCGGCTTGCCGTCTCCCCCCATGATGCAAGTGAGGGTTGGGTCTCCCTCTAGTGTGTAGCCACTGTCGCAGTGGTAGGTGACAGTGGAACCCAGCTTGAGGTCGGCGCCCACCCGTGTCCCATTGCGCACCAAGCCCGGCTCGAAGCAGGACTCCCTGGGGTTCTCTGTGGAGAGAGGTAACACGGTGGAAAATCAGCGTCAGAAGGGAGCTCGTGTTGGTATTCAATAAAAGGAGTTTTGCATCAAGCTGCAGAGGTGATACTGGAATAGAAATTGTTTTCTGCCTAAGGTTCCTGATATTCTCGGATTTCTCACTTCCTCTACTCATTCTCTTTTTCCACGCTTTCCTCTTTCAGTAAATATATCTCACTGACTGCCACTTTTCTCTCTAGCCCTTGACGGTGCCCTTTCATCTGTGGCTGCTGGAGGTATGTATGGCTGTGGAGACAGACAGGCAGCTGATTGAGAGTGGCATTGCTCTGGCCCAAGGTCTGCTGACTGCACACAGGCGCCTCTCACACACCGCTTCTCTGTGCAGTCAACTAGAGAAGACAATGCACATACGCAAGCTTTCTCTCGCAAGCACACACAACACACACAAACACTGCATCTAACCACATATCAATCACCACTCCTGAGGTCGTAAGAAAGATGTCTCGCTCAATCTACCATCACATTGTTCTTAGGTGGAAAATGTGCATGTGAAAGGAGGCCTGTCAATTTGGCACACTTCATGCCCTTACAGCTAAAATAAACATAGGAAAAATGTCTATGACAATTTAGTTCAATCTTAAACACAGTCCACTCACACAGCAAACTTCAATATTTGATGACTTAACACAGACATACAAAAGGAAAGGTATATCACACATTTCCTTTTGTCAGGAAAACTTCAACTTCTGTTCTGCTTACAAAAATAAGTCCAAGAGCTCCAACTATCTCAACATCAATGAGCTGAAAGCAAACTTGGTCACGTTTAAAACAACGTTCATATTTTAAAAGCATCTATTTGTAAAGGTCTAGGGTATTCTTCACTTCATTCTCCTGCTAGTGGAATTTACAAAACACATAGTGTTACTTGTCTCACAGTTGATAATGTCAACTTCTCTGCAACTTCTTTTCTGTGTCTATTTTCTCTCTAACTTTAATGAAGAGGACCAACATGTTGGAAGTGATTTTTACATTACACTTTTTTTCTTGCTCCACCATCTGCCGCTTAGAGAAGGATAAATTTGCACCATGAACAACAATATCCTCTCGTTGTGTACCATCAAGCAAATTTCCATCAAATTGAGTATATTTTCTGCAATATCCTCTGTATGTACTGTAATTATAACATAGTCTAACAGAAGTTCTAATGATTTACTGATGATAAAATGTGCAAGTAGAACTTTGGATAAATGCCTAGTTTCTAAGCTCAAAGCTGGGGACCTGCTGACCAGACAGGAGGCTGCCCTTCATGGCTGAACAGAGTCCTGGGGACAGGCATGTGGTCTGTCTGTCTGTCACCCTGGGAACCTGTTCTAGACAGGTTGAGCCCTTTTATGGGCTGATTTTGACCTGAACCTTCCCTCAATGCCTCCTTCACTAAACCAGCACACCTGGCAAGAGACAGTGGAGGCGTGATGGATGTAGCAGGCATTAAGGGTGGAGTGGCCCTGGACACGAGCTAGTGATCAGAAGGTTGGTCAGCGAAGTGAAGATGGCCGATTTAACAAGCCCTCCCCTGGGATATTTGTAGGTGTGATAGAAAACGGAAAAGTAGCATTGTCTGTTTTGGAAAATGCTCAAAGGAGTTTATGTGATGCGATATGAAGTAAAAATGAGCCTACAAGTTGGTGAAGGTATTGGATTAGACAGATGTGAGTATGTGGGTGCTTGTATCTTTTTCTTTTTTTTTTTTCCTGTGTGTATCTGTCCATGTCTGTGTCTATGTAAGTTATTCAAATGTGGCTCAGGCATGGAAAGTTTTTGCCCACATATTTCCCTGGAGAGCCTAATCAGACATGGCCAGAGACACGGAAACAGAAAGACATAACGATTGCTTGGTAAAGAGGCTGACAGCACCTCAGGCACATTTTGTAATGCAATTTTCAGTGGCGGTCTGACCAAATACTAGCTGCGCCAACTCGTCAACTTGCTGCTTCCTCACCAAATAGACCCAAACCCACAGCCAAACACGCCTTTGTGCCATGTTGTTTGTCTGAAACTGAGGAGGTAATTTATGTATTATTTGGTTATGGTTCATTAGTGTGGAGAATTGGAAGTGGGGAGAGGGAGTTTTTGTGAGCCACACACTGGGTCCATCTGCTGTACCAGATTGGCCATACAATATCACACACTGTATCACACACTGCAGTAAATATAGCTGGGAGTGAGTTAAGGGGTAGGCGCTGTAACACTGTATCACCAAAAGATTTTGCTTTACTCCATTTATGTACAATTTGCAAAAGAAAAACAAACCTGCATCGCGTTAATAAGTAGTGTTGTGAAGTCAGATTGCTTACTGTATATAGATCAAATCCCATCTGAACGCCAGCCAAGAAAGAGATAGCTTAGGGTCGATCTGGAATTGGGTAAACGTCTGATACCTTAAACAGCTCTAATTGAGGCCGGGAGATGTAGGAAGATTTAACACTGTTCTCTCAAGCAAAGCCCTTAACGAAGATGCCCTGTCTAATTTAGAGCTTGTTCAGCGTCTGTATATTTGTTAGGAAAAAGCTTTAACGTGAGGCTGAAACACAAACGCAAAAAAAAAAAAAAAAGCAGGTGTGTAGCATTATCCTTAAACTGTCTCTCTTTCAAGAATGTCTGTAATCATTCTGCCCCACATGTGCAGCGCCTTGTGTGAGGAAATAAATTTGGGTCCCTCAAACAACATGCTGCGGTCAGCTAAGCTCAGACATGAGACAACAAAACGTAGTTTGCTCTAATTTATAAGAAGCCTTCTGTGCAGCTGCAAAGCACTGATCAAAAAGAGCTTAAGCACACATGCTGTCGGCTTTTCATTTTCATAATTCTTTGTTAGTCGGATACTAGAGGAGGTACAGATCAATAATGACTTCCAAGCAGACCATGGCAAAAATGGGAGGGTGATGATCAGGACGCTGCAGCACAGACACCCCATCCTTTCTCTGAAGCAATTTTCACACGACTAATCTCACTCGCTTTGGACAAGACACAAGAGAAAGTTAAAAAGAAACAATCTGCAAGGTCGATAAGCGGCAGAGGCTAAATCCATTCTTATTCTTCCAGAGAAAGAATTTAAAACATGAGTTGTTTAGGGGATAAAGCCTCACACAGTATTTAAAATTCACTGTTTTGTTGAGAATATTTAAAAGTTTGAGATGAAAAACTGATGCTGAAAAACTACAACTAAGTCAGACACAGACATAAAAAAGACAAAATGTTTCGACTAAATTGATGGTTTTGTCCAATTAGCCAAATACTGTATTACATTTTAAAGGCATTTATCTAACCAAACAAAATGCCCACCTGTGTATTGCAGGACAAATCCATTGCTGCTGAGGGAAGCATCACTGCGGAAAGCCAAGAAGAGTGTGTTGGAGCTGCTCTCAATACGATCCGGAACGTCTGTGCCATAGAAACTACCCAGCAAGGGGCTGAGGGAGTCCGGCCCATCATAGATATGCAAGAAGTCATAACTGGGCTCCAAGCTGAACCTGGTTACAGAAGTGTTTATAATGTAAATACAAATGTGCAGCTCACATGAGATATAACAATGTAACGACACACTTTAAATATGATTAAATAGTCTGTACTGTTGTATAGAACAGGTTTACAACTACGACAGGAATCAATTCACACATGTGAAAATTAGCGTGCAGCTTACTGGTTGAAGTTAAGAGCGATGACATAGTCCTGTGTGACAGTAACCGTCCAGTCACACTCCCTTCCGTGGGGGTACGGTTCAGGATAATCTGGAGACAGAATCAGCCCACTAGGACCTGTCAGGTTCCCTCCACATGGGGCTATGAATATGGAGAAAAATGAATTAGTAAATGTGAAAGTAAACATAGAACAAGTCTTGAGATGTAATCTCATATAATCTCTCATGTAATCTCGTATATAATCTTATTCCCACTTTAAATTGTCTTTTTTTATTTAAATAAAAAAATAATGCTTTGTTCTGCTACTATTTTGCAAATCCTTGAAATGAGCTGATGGTCAAAGAACAGAAATAACTGTTAATATAAACATCTGAATATAAGTATAAACAACTTAAAACAATACAAATAGTACAAAATGTATAAGAAAAAAAGTATAAAATGACACCAAAACAAAAAGCTCCATATCTACATTTAAAGAAAAAGAAAAAAAAAAAAAAAAAAATTTACCAACAGCAGTGAACATTGTTTTAATTGTAATTTATAGCCTCCTGCTTGTTTCCCTGCAGTAAGTTATAGCAACAGATGCTCCAGTGAGATTTAGCTAATGCCCATCGACACTGTTTACCACAGTTTCACCTGTAACTGTCAGGGAACTATCCTGCACAATCCCTCTCCTGAATAAAATGCCCAAACTAATTTAGTTTAGCACTAATTATGTGAGATAGCTTGATCTTAATTGCTGTTGTGAATTCACATTGTTCTGTAGAGCACCAAGTGTGATCAGACATTAAAAATAATAATAATAATAAGAAGAAAAAAGGCAGAAGAGTATAAGTCTGACTAAAAGGTCTGTGTTGTTATTGAAAAACAGGATAATCAGATCTCTCTGTCTGCTGCAGTGACTTCAGGAGACATCTCGGGAACACAGCAATCAGGTTTGCCACTTAAGATTCACTTTAGGAGTCTGTTAAGTAATCACATTAGGAATTTGTATTGTCTACCTGTTTCACAAAAGTCAGACGAGCGAGAGAGTTGATACAGTAGACTACATTAGACAGGTTAGAGGGCATAATATATTTTACAAGATAACTTTTATTTCTGCGCTGTTCTCTGATTTCTGACTTTATTTATTATATCATTTAAAACCTCATAACCACAGAAAGTTTACTCACAGAAAGTTTGGAGAGAAAAAAAACGTATTTCCTTAAAAAGATGGGTGCACAAGCTGAACAAAATGAATGCGGTCACTCAGCAGTAGCAATACATAAAGGCATGTGACAACATTCACACTAGTTCTGCTCATAATCCATGCAGAATCATTACCCATAACTGATGATGGCATGCTGTGTTAATAGAGTACCTGTGCATGTAGGAGGGTCTGGCTGCCAGAAGAAGCGACCGTTGATCTCAGTGCAGGTGATCCTGTTGGCCCCCTGCAGTATGTAGCCTGGATCACACTGAAACGCCACATGGTCCCCAGGCTCCCTGCTGTCCCCGCTGCGGGTCCCATTAGTAGGCATGCCTGGGTCATTGCAGGAGGTTGCAGTGGAGACTAAAGGAGCAAGAAGAAGCTCAATTATTGAAATGATGTGAAAATGATCTTCAGTTAAAAGATGAAGAAAGAGGTATTTGTGTCACAGCTCACAGTTAAACCTGTGAGTGGTGAATTTTGTCCCTGTCTACACCGAGTTACCCTCCAGCCATTGAACCCATCTAACATTTCCTTCACCACGCTCCCTCCCTCCCCGCCTGGCTGCCTTCCTCCCTCCTTACCAGAGAACTGCAGAGCGAAGCCCTGCTTGCTAGTGAAGAAGTCTGTGGTGAACTGCAGGCTGACAGTGTTGAAGGTGCTGTGGGCGTCTGGCGGCAGCACTGAGCCACTCAGCTCCCTCAACAGGACCCCTCCATCCTGGGGTCCATCCCAGATTCGTAGCACATCGTGGACCTCCTCCGTGTGGAAAACCAGGAAATGTAGGCTGTTAAAGGCAAGGACAACATACTTCAGAGATCATGACAGTTCAGTTGATAGATGACACTCTGATGCAACCTCAGGCACTCAAAAAGACATGTATTTTCTTAAAATTTAGGTTGGCTCTGACTATTCACACCTGCTATTTGCATTCTTTTCATACAAACCAAGGTCCAGGTCCTTTTAATGGAAGGCAATTGAGTCCATATTTTCCATTAACAGCTTTAGTTAAGAGAGGAATCTAGGCTCCAATTGTCACATTATGTTGCTGGTACATGTGGAGTAATTTTAAAAAAATAAAAATCTGCATCATCTGCATCCTCCATCTTTTGAAGGTTAATATTAAGGCTCAGTGATCTGTCTCTATTGAGACCAAAATTAAATATAATAATAATAAAGCAGAAAGATAAAACATAAAAAGCTAAAATAATATGGGCTTTTAGCAATACAATTCACATTTTCTAAAATGTAAAAAAAGGATGAGTCAGAGCAAAGCAGGATGAAATAAATGGATTTAATCAAACCACTGAGTATTAAAAGGAATCAATACATGCGAGGTAATAATGTGATTAAAGGGCACAATAAGAATAGAAGAAAAACAAAAACATGAATAAGGGCAAGCATAAAATATGGAAACAAATAGCATTTTAAAGTGAATCACAGACGCCAGAACCAGAGCATTCAATGGATGTTCCGCAATGTCAGTCAAGCAGAGACGTCTGCCACGGCATTTAATAGTTTCAGTCTAGACATCAAAAAGATGATGCTGTCAAAATATCTACTCTTCACTTTGGCGCAGACAGCTGTCAGCCAGCTGGTGGTCCACTGGATATGAAATACACTGTAGGTGTGTACGTGTGTCTTTGTGTGCGTATGTGCAGCACCCTCAATGCAGTGGATTCATAATGATTACCAGCCTCAAAGTCTTATGTGTGAGCATGTATAAGTATGTGTTTTGGACAGGCTCAGAAAGACGACTAAAGGGATAGAAAGTTATTTCAGAACAAATGAGAGACTAGAGGTAAAAGTTGACATAGGTCACACAATATAAAGGACCTAGTAAAAGATATGTCTGTGTTCTTTGCAGCAAAGTCTCAAATACTAAACATTAGGATACATATATTGAGTATATGCATGAATGAGCTCACTGCGGAAGACCATTCTCCTCTCGTTACTGCAGTAAAAACATTCTAATTCTAACATCAAATGAAACAACGGTTTCCAAGCCTTATGAAAATGTATCTTGTGTTGCATGCCCTCAAAATCATTCAAATGATTTGAAGAGTTAATCTAATAATCTATTATGACAATGATTTCATTATGAAAATTCACTGAAAACCACTTTGCCCCAAAGCAAATTCCTGACACTCCCTCATGTTTCAGTAATTTAGGTTTTAACACAAAGCAAACAACACTCAGCTGTAATAAATACTCAAGCAGCACTTCAGTCTGTCAAGCTCTGTTTATTCTATTATTTTGTCCACAAGCCTATTATAAATCTGTCCAGTAGCCATGTTCTCAAAATATCATCTTAAATGTGGTGAATGGTAATCTCTGTCCTAGTCATTGGGAGGAAATTACGGTACTTTGTGCTTTTAGTATCTTCATCCCTTTAAACACACACACACACACACACACACATGCACGCAGCCTAAAGCTACAGATGATGCAGAGGAGAAACAGCAACCCACTGATATGTCGGGTTTAGCAACAAGTTCCCACAGTTTCTGCATAATTGGTGTCAGACTCCGATTCCCATATTGTCTGACGTAGGAGCAGCAGCTAGAGGGTACTCAACGATCTGTGTGTATGTGTGGATACTGTACATAACCTACTTGACAAGTCCTGTGGAAGAATTGCACATAAAACAAACAGAGGCAGGCAGGCGAACCAGTACATGTACACTGATAGGTATATTTGTAGGGTACGTTGCATTATACGCTCGTATATAAGCATCCGCGCCTGAAGCTGATGCATAATGCAGTGTACACATTAACCTCCTGATCACTGCAAATCAACACGTCACATGTTTCTAACATTAATTATGTCTTCGAAGAACTGGCATACATACTAATGCCGTACTTTGTACTCATACTGCTTAGAGTTCTCTTGCTAATATTTGCTGAAGCACAGATGAGTACACTGTATTTGAACATTAATGAAATAATAATTATGTCAATAAAAAAACAGCAACAGCTCATATACTATATATTACTAATATATATGAGCTGTTGAAGACATTTAAGAGCGAGCTAAACCAGTACTCCTGGCTCCACGGACAACCAATTAAAATGACAAATTACAAATTATGAGGCTTACATTTGTGTTTTCTCTTGTGACACCCAAAATCCAAACCCAAAGTCTATTTTAGAAAAAAACATCATTTTTTGTTTATAATGGTAGCAGTCTAAAGCCTGGAGAGATGGGCACTCTGTGGTTTGAATCCAAAAATGTGGGTGTGAAATTCATACTTCTTTAGCAACTACTGAAGAGGAGCAGTTGAGAAGGGTAACTGACCATGAAATGCACCAGCACAAGACAGCAGCTCTCCTTGGCAGCTCCTAAGTACAAGCTGCCAAATCTACAATTGGCCAGATCACAATATGTATTTGTGTTGATATATACTGATGGAGATGGCTAGAACAAGTAGTAAGAATAAAATAAAACACATAAAAAACATATATGAAATAAATAAATTAAAAATATGATTTTGCTTCTTTCTTAATATTTTACTCTGAAACAGGGCATTCTGCATAATGTGTGTTTTTACCTTTGGTGATTCAAGTATATCTTGATCGACTATGGTATTGCTACCTACTTTATAAAAGAATAAAGGATCTGAGTGCTTCTTCTATCTCTATCTACTAATCTCCGACCAAAGGTTATGCTCAAAGGCCTCCATCTCTGTCATGTAAGCGCTTCAGGCAGTCGGGTGCTTGTTATGCAAATGCTGTTATGAAACCCTGAGGTACTATGATCTTTTTACCTACGCTCCACCTGCACATACCCTAGACAGGAGATGCTGAGGTGTTTCACAGGGTTTGAATGAGTAAAACAAAAAGGGTTAGTAGTATGTGTAGTGCGTGTGCCTTCCTGCATTGATTATTAATGTGCATGAGTACAGCATATGTGTGCTGTAGATGTGAGTGAGCCTAACATATGTTTCAGATATTTCAATGTTCAAATCAAGCACCCATCACGTGTCTGATCCACGTTCGTGCGCTGACGTTCTAATGCAACCTTCAAGACCGTCAGACACTGAATGGCATGTTCCATTTGGAGATTTATGTGCAAGATGGAAGATGGAGAGCTGGGTGGAAAGAAAGGGGTGCGTTGAGGGAAAGCAGAAGGTGAGGGAGGGAACAAAAACAAGACCGATGTTAATCATTGCTGGGTTGCTGGGAAAAAAGGGGATGATGGCGGGAGGATAAGAGGTTGATGGAGAGCAGAGGTAGCTCTGAAGGATGGAGGGATTTGTGCTGAGCGGTCGGATGGATAGGTTGGACGTGGGCTGCATGTTAGGATAATTGGTTCCTTTTATACAACATCTAAATAGCCTATCTCTCCTTGTCACTTTCTAGGAGTGAAGGCTGGGGGGCGGGATAAGGAGACTGCGAAAAAGAGAAGATGGTGAGAGGATAGAAGTGATGCAAGAAAGGGGAGGGGGGGTCACCTTTAACCTTTTCCTTGACCCTTCACGCATACACTGCAACTGGACTGTTGGATTGGACATTGAAAAGACTTTAACCTGCCAGCTCTATCATAGTCTATCAAACTGTAATGCCTGATTTAGTCTGGCAAGTGTGAATTGATCAGGTCACCATCAGGGGAATTAACAGTGAGCAAATGGGAGTGTTGTTGATGTTGCTCAGAGTGTAGCTACCTTGTTTACACTTTATAATATAGAGCAATATAAAGGCAAGCAAAAGATTTCCTGTGTATTCTTTTATACACTTTAATAGCTATACTCCTCCTGCATGCTGCTTTGCCAAACCAAGTGGAGTACCCTGTTGGGTGCTACATGTGTGAAAGCGCAACACTAGACAATGTCTGGACCTGATCCTCTGAACATTGTCCAGAGTTCATGTGAAAACAGTTTTAAGCATGCCCTGTGATGCAAGGTGATCCTTTAAAACGCCTGAAAGTGTGTGTGTGCAGGTTTATACTTTGTAAAATGCTTCACAGCTAGTCATCCAAAGTTGTTCACTCCAGGGAAAAAGTGTTAGCTACCGGTCCATTTAAAGACAACTTCAGGTAATATGAGGGATGAATGAAATGACAGCAGAAGTGGAATTGCTGCATGTCTCGCCAAGGAAAAGGAAATTTGAGTGTCTGTGTGCGGTTAACGTTTTGTGGAATCATAGGAAACTATGTTTTGAAGTTTACAGCTAAGGGCTCTACTTTACACTTGTCCCCTTCTTAACGAGATAAAATACCTCAATCAAGTGTCAGAGGAATTGCTGCGAGCAGATGAGTTGGGAGATGAGCGGAATGGAAAAGATTTCTCTTTTTTTTTCTTTTTTTTTTTCTTCTGCCTTAATTATTTTGTATTCATATGAGAGAACGGGAGAGAGAAACAGAGAGAGCTGCGACTTTGTCATATGAATACAAAATAGTCTAGCTGCAATCACGAGTCCTGTGGGGAGTCTTCAGAGTATGTGTGTGTGCATGAAGATGATAAATGTATGTGGGGGCGTACAGAGATGTGTGTATGTGTGTGAAGAAGAAGAGATGTTGAGAAAATATCTAATTGTAAACTTTCTCAAAACTTTCTCGTAATTGAGATAGTGTGTATAGCAGAAATGTTACACTGAGAGCGACCCTCATCAACATGTGTGCATTTGGTCTCTGTGGGACTGTCCCTGTAATGATACTTTAAGGCTGAGATACATACCACCGGCAAACAGCATGCAACCAACACATGGGCCGTTGTCTTGACACCTGAGCTAAAGCTTTGTCTGGTTCATCTACTGCAAGGCACATGATGTAATAACATGTAAGCAGTATATATCACTCAGATAAAAGAAAAGTCATGAGTATGGAAAAGGTGTGAAATTGGGAAATGAGATATAGGCAGAGGTGAAAGAACACACACACACACACACACACACACACACACACATACCTTGGTGCTTGCATTATCAATTTACCACATTCATTCTTTTAATTAAACCCTTTGCTTACTAGGGATGGGCATGATGAGTCTACTAGTAGGTTCCCGGGAAGATAGGACACACATACGCACACACACACAACATGGAAATTCATAATATATGAAACTTGGGCTGTGCACACGCAGTGAAATATATGTGCATATTCATTTGAGACTGTGGGCACTCTTTCTGTGACAGAGCATGAAAAAGAGGGGATGCACTGCATTGGAAAACGTCCTTAAAGTGTAAATCAACCCTTAGAAATAATTTACACACAGTATGTGTCTTTTAAAAAAAGACTTCAGCTTAGATTACAGCATATTTGAACTAAGTCTCTTTTCAAGATGAAGAACAGCGTGGACAGTAGTGATGATCTTATCTAGAGACAAATCCTGGTGCTGCTCCGAAGACCGCGAACAAAGGAACAACTACTAAAACACTATGATAGCACCGATTGTGATTTACTTTGGATTCAGACACATTTTCTAATTCTCACCTCAAAAGAGATCAACTCTACTGTCCAAAATCTCTGAATCAGCATTTGGTTTTACTGTAGACTTCCCCCCATACAGGTGCTAAATGAAATCACACCCTAACCTCTGAGTGCTTTTATCAAAAGAAAGCACTGTGGTAAAAGAAAGAAAAGAAACAGCCCTCCGCACAGACGCACACAGAAACATTAGTCAGAGTTCAGCTATGGGCCTAATTACAAAGGCCTCCCTGCTCCTCACATACAGCGTTAGTGTGTAAGTCCTATCGATGCCTTGTGAATAACACTCAAAACCTCAGTTTAGTATTGTAACCCACGCAGTGCACCATGTTTTACAATGCTTGAGCTCTCAAATTAGAGGGCATGCTACTCTCTAAATACCAAATACCAATTTCCAATTGAATACTTATGGCTTCATTGTTCAGTGTACCAAGTGGTCTATCTTCCTCCTCTGATCTCTGTAGCAGTAACCACTGAATGTTCCATCGGTGAATGGCTCATTGCCTCCCCTATCATCACTATTCCTTTTACATTGTTATTGTCTCTTTATGTCTGTATTCCACTTTCCCTCCCACCTATGCTGCCTTTTCATCAATATCTCTCCGCAAACCATTTTTTTTTACATGTCGGCTGTCACTCAGCACAGCTCCTGGTGTCTCACAGTACAGTTTGATTAGTGTGTTTCCTTCAGCTACACCTTTTGATATACAAGGAATCCCTGGGCTAATGCATTGCAAATTCTTCTCAATAATGAATTGCGATGGTAGGATCAAAGGCATGGATATGGAGCATAACTTGCAGAGGAATGTTAGAGACACAGAGGTAGTGAAGGCACTAATGAACCTAAACCAGCAATCATGAGGGACCTAGGAATGTCAGATGTGCAAGCTATGGGACAGCATGTACGCATAGATCCATGCAGACAACTGCGCAGATCTGTACAACGTTATGTAGAAAATATATGGTGCAGTCTGAAAGCATTACATGTTTTTCATTGTTTTGGATTTACTCCAGAAGACCGGATTTGAAATAAAACACTGACCAAACTGAAGTAAAAAAAATGCCTGGAACAAGCAAATACTGTCTGGGTTAAAATCCTGACAAAGCATTGTGAGGGTTGATGCAAAACTTGCAGATGTCTGTAGAAATAAACCAACTATTACATGATTACTTTTATTTAAGTTTAAATTGAACTGTTTAACTATTGCCTGTCCCATAAAATTGTTGAATTGTGTTTATGGAATATATATAAAAAGTACTGCAATTCCAATTCATTTCATCTGAGGAAAATGAAAGGTAATATTCAGCATCTTAGCCTAAACATCCTTGCTTTTAAAATCCAGTGTGCTGGAGAAAAGCCAAATCTAAAGGACTGCATTATATACATACATGTTCCACAATGATGAGCATGTGATCTTCTAAAAAAAGTTAATCCAATTTAAGAGGAGAGAGAGATTATAGCCCTTCTACTTAAACCATCTATTGTGTTCTCTGCTTCTTCCACATGCACCTCCATCTACACATGTACTTATGGATTTAACAGTTTTCTCCTTGAAGAGCACGGTTCCCTCAAGTATTGAGGCTTACAAGATTATTATATTAGTTTACATTGCTGCTTCATGACAGTGCAGTTGAATGGTTGCGGCTTAATGGCCACCCATATTAATATGTCGAACACACTGAAGTCATCATGGGCATGCTCATGATATGACTTAACAGGCCTGCCGTCTAAGAGAATAACATGAACATGACCAGGGTCAGGGCTTCAATACCTACAAGGAAAGCATCTTGTTAAAAATGTATAATATGCAATTTTGATACCCCAGTTTAAAGTTTGAAGAATTCACCGGATTCAACAGATTCCCTTATACGCACACAAACACACAAAGCTCCACAAGAGACCACATTGAAAATATCTAATATTCCATATAGACCATGGAAAACATACACATAG
The DNA here is from genome assembly GCF_000972845.2 of Larimichthys crocea. Taxonomy (NCBI): domain Eukaryota; kingdom Metazoa; phylum Chordata; class Actinopteri; family Sciaenidae; genus Larimichthys; species Larimichthys crocea. The sequence goes on along the minus strand of NC_040023.1, from coordinate 45,716,996 downwards.
GAAACAGGGCACAAAATTAGCACCAGCCACCAGCCAAATGAAGGTGAAATGTGCAAGTATCTGGTAGATTTGCTTCACTCACCAGCCAAAAACACAAGGGTGAGTGGCTGGTAAAATAGTAACATTTCCTACCCATTTGGTTGGTGTGAGTTCATTTTGCACCCTGCCTGAAAACAATCAAAGAGTTTAAGGATTCGGAAAATAAGTAAAAAGTGTCAGAATTAAAATAAACTGTTATTCTACAGAAAAAGGGGCCTTCTCAGCATCAAATCATGGCTCGACCAATGTTTTTAATGGGGCAGTGCGCAGAGCTTTAAAACACTTTACAGTCACTGATCAGTTGAATACAAAGAGCAATCAGGGAGACCAAAAGTGACTACACCATCAGAAGATCAATACATCAAGCTCAGTTCCCCGAGAGATAGAAAAAATAAAGAACACAAGACTTCAATCAACAAAAGTACTGTCAAAAGAATGTTGTTTTGTAGTGGCCTCAAGGACGAGTAGCAGTTTCTAAACCACCTCTAAGGAGGCCAAACACTTGATTAAGAAATACATGACTAGAAGTTAAAACTAAAAGTTAAACTAAAAGTTCTATAAACTGAGATTCATGACAATAACAGCAGAGTGTATATAAGGAGACAAACAGAAGAAATAATAGCACTGTCACTTCATGAAGTGCACCTGTATAGTCTTGGTCCTAGCATGAAGGACAACCTACAATGGCCATGAAACATGTGGAAAAGCCCTGTCTAGCTAATGTAGAAACATGGTGTTTCAACATATGGATTATGTGGAAGAGGACTCACGGTGTAAGAGGTTATTCTAAGGTAACAAAAAAATAAGAAGTTTTATTTTCAGGTGATTATACACTAATAAAAACATAGTTATGCATACTATATTCCACCATATCTACTATTTCTATCATACTCTGTAAATCGAGTCCCTGTTAAATAATTGTTTATTTGAATCTGTTGCATTTCATGCAAAATACAGTAATGCTGATTAATTAAATGGCCGAAAATGGTCATATGTTTTGTTTTTCTCCTCTGAATACCACAGAGCACATCTACAAACATTTGTGTATATGATTGAATTTGCTATTATCATAGGCATATATAAAAAAAAAGAAAAAAAGAATGAGAATGCTGTTGGTAGTGCAAGCTGAAGCATGCAGTTCATAATTTGCAATGTTGCAATGCAATTACTTGAATCACAAAACACAGTAAGGGAAATGTTATCATTTTCTAGCTGGACTCTATTCAGGAGCCTAAATAAATCACAGTATAGGAGATAAACTGACTGTGTCACCTAGTACTGATCCCGAATGTCTCTAACAGCACAAACCCTAAGGAATCAATATCCTGGGGCAGCCCAAGAACATGTTCGATAAACATCTGGAGATCCAGCAGGACGGCCTGCAGGACATGGTGACCCTGCTGCCACTTCAACCCTGACCCTGACAAGCTACTTGACAACGGAAGGTCAACAAGATGAAGGGGCACATTACGGAGAAATACCTTTGTTCAATCCAAGATATATAACAGAAAATAAATGTAGTACTAGAGAATAAACTCAAGTAGTTTCAACTGACTAGGAAGGAATCAACAAAAAACCTCAGGAGAAACACCTTGGAGAGCTTTGCCTTCTGATATTTCAACAAATTAACGTAAGTAAAGCAGAGAACATGCATACATATTTAAGCCAAAATTAACTTGAAACACTTGACTTTCTTTGATGTAAAACCTTGAGGCTCTGAGGTGGTATTTCCCCTCACCAAGAAGTATCTCAACTATTGGCCAATAGTAGCTCACTGAAGATTGATTACACAGCAGCCTGTGAAAGTGATGAATACCATTGCAAAAATGCTGGCTAAATTGGAAGTATATTGAAAGGTGGTAGATTGAAAGAAAGTTGGAAAAGAACAATGTAATCAACAAACTAGAAAACACACAGACGCGCACACAAAAAAAACAAAAAAAGAAAAGAAAGAGTGTTATTTAGACCTGATCGTGCTTCCAGGGGCAGCCTCAATGGTCCACATGCAGTGCAGGTTGTGCTCATATGGAGCTGGGTAGCCTGGAGACAGGATACGACCAGAGGGCTCATCCTTGATGGTGCCCCCACACTCCGCTGAAAAGAGGAAGGGCAGGAGAATGATAGAGTGATTATGGAGGAGAAAAATGAGCAGGAGAGAAAAAGGGGGGAAAAGTGCAAAATAAGTACAAGCTCATCAATATTATGAAGTCAAACTAATAAAAAGAATATTCCAAGGTTAACATACTTAACATACCAGAAACTGCATCATCGTGCTTCCAGTAAAGTGCATCACATCAGTGTCCTCTCATCATTATTAATTATTGACAAAGCAGTTGTATGCTCAAATGTAATGTGCTTCATCATCTTGTTTTTGTAATTTGAATGATAGGAGGGAGAGCAGCCAACTCAATATACTCTACGTGTCTCTTTTTGGCTCACAAAGGCAATCCACCATCCCAAACAATGACCTCATTCTCTTGCCTTTGAAAGCTGATGGACTTGTTGACTGAACAACATGATGTCCAATATATTAGACTACAGTTTAGTGAAACTTTAAAACTTAAAGAAGACATTTTGACTGATGACAAAATATTTAATATATTTCTAGATATCAGTCATAAAAGATATGTTGTGTGTGGAGAACAGAAACACAGTGGCTATAAAGCAACAGGGTAGGTAATGCATCATACCAAGAGTGGAAGACTTGTCATGAATCACTTGTTCATCAGAGGAATGTTACAGAGGATGCCTGTGGTGTGCGTGTGTAGTAGTGGTAGGGGTTGTTGTACACTATAAGATGCGTCTAGTATTATATCATGGTTCAACAAGCCCCCCTAAGGTACATAACACAGACCTATAAGCTCAGTCTCTCCAAAAATTGACAACAAAACAAACACGCATCAGTGAAAATACAAAGGAAAATCAGAGGGCAAAACATTTTGTCAAGAACAGTTGGAAAAAAGCAAGTTTCTCTTCAGTAATGAATTGCTATCAGAAACGAACTGTGACTGAAAAGCAATTTTCAGCCCCCCTTCAATTACCACCTTCTAGCCTTACCAAAAAAGTGAATGAAAAAAAAAAAATGTTCTCCAACAATATCAGATTTGAAGTGTTTCTGTTCACATTTTTGAGGTCATCTTGGCTGACAAGACGAGGGTAAATGCTTTCTTGTTTTTTTTTTCTCCTTCCCCTGAGAGGAAAATAGATCCTTCAAACGGGAAGAAAATGGAGGAATCATACTGATGATGATGATGATTGTGAAATCCATCTGTGATAAGTAGACATGTACTGAAATGCAGCAATGGTGGCAGACTCACACACACAAACAGACAGACAGAATGGTGAGAAGAAGTAACAGCAAGTAAGTAAACATAACACAGTTAACAAACATGGAGGGAAAATGCAAGGCATCAGACAAGGACAAGCTGTGGTTTCTCCAAAGACATGAGACATGAATATCATGTCACCTTCCATTTGACAAACATGCCTTTCCTTATGTTTGCAAATAGACCTCCCCTTTGTTTCTCTCCTTGTCTCCCTCTTTCACACTCTCCACCTCCCTCATACATTATACATTTAAACTGCAATAATCACCGGAGCTGGCCTCCGATCATTTTTGCTGTCAGTGCATAAACACACAAAACAATACACATGCGCGCACACACACACGCATACACACAGTAAATAGAGTATATGCTTAGTTCCAAAAATATGTGAACGATCCGATTGCCATTTTGCTTTTACCGTCTTGGAAGGGGAGGTGGGAAAAAAAGGAAAGTGTGAGCATATTAATCTTTATACTCTTGCTGAGCTTTTAGTCTCTCTTCAAACTTTTCCCCTTTGTTATGCTTTTCTTGTAGAAGAAAACTTGCTGTTTCATGGAGTGAAAAGAGAAGACGGTGATCTATCACAGTAAGCCATCTCTTATCTAGCCTTATGACCAGAAACTACTGCTCAGTGCTGCCATGGCAGTGTCACTCCCTCAGCTTAAAGGCATAGTTTCAATCTATGTCTCTGCATACATCTATCTAAACCTCTCCTTTTGTCTTGCCATCTCTTTAAAGTAGTTTAAATTACCCTCTCTACAAAAAAAACTTGCATGTGGGTGATCATATTGTATGACTGTAAGATGTGTTTTGTAATATATGGAAATAAAACATCCATGAGACATTCTACAAACACATTTACACATTACATCCTACATTTTACTTAAACACGCAGTTAGACACTAATATGTAGAAATGTCAGGTTAGACATATAAAGAACAGTTATATGTAAATATACATATAGGCTAAGCACCTTATTATTAAGTGTTAATACAATTCAACTCTTTTAATACCTGCCCCACTCAGAGCTGCTCAGGGATTCAACCTTGCTTTCCTCTTCTGTGACTCTCAGGATATGAACTGTCCCTACTGTTTTCAATTCAATTTCATTCTCCTTCCTCCTTGTTCGCCCTACCCGTCTCATCTGTGTTCAGTGTGTCCTAACCGCTGGAAAATAATCCAGCCATTACAAACAGTCGCAGTCCCTCGTCTGCTCCCAAATTCACTCTGGCTGTTAGGCTATCATCTGCACTGAAAGGGGCACGGGGAGGACAAACGTGTTCAGAGATATACAGTATGCTCAATATTGTTTATACTCAGACATGAAATTACCTGTCAGTTTGGGTTGAAACGGGAGCCAAGCAATATTATTCTAATCACCCTGGCTGATGTCAAAGAACACCATCGTGTCTGTTTTTCTCACTGAGCTTCTGGCTGCTTTCTGAGAGAATCTGTCAAAATGTCACCCAGGAAAAGATCCAGAAAAATTACTTTGGGTTTCATCCCATATAGGTGGTATGTATGTATGTCAGTTTAACTTTTTTTTTAAAATAATAGGGTCAGTTGGCAACTGTCAGTGAACTCTACAAATAATATCAAATAATATATTTTTTTCCATACATTATATTTTGACAGTGTTTTCGAAAGTCTTTCCACCTCAGACAGCTGGGTGTTAAAATCTGCCTGTGCTCAGTGTGCTGTTGATATGGGGAGAGACTTATTTGAGTAAAAACAAAAAAAGTGAAAAGGGGGGGACTCTGCAACCATGATGTAATATGTGGAGCTACTTAGAAGTCATTTTTGATAATGAGATAATGCACTGAATAAGGTGTTGGGAAATCAAATGGAAATCAAAAAATGGAAGTCCCAAAATAGCAGAGCTAAAACAAACCACAGAGCTTCTTCTAAACCTGAACCCAGCATATTTCTATCGTCATTAGGATGAGGAACTAGGTCAGACATTGTAGCTCAGCTGAAAAAAAAACTAAAACTGGCTAGAATTAGCACTATGTCAAATGCAGTTTCACACAGCCATTATAGCGGAACTTAACCTAGCACTATTGTCCTTACATCAATAGTGATGTAAGGACAGGTAGTGTGATGTAACAGCATAACGTAACATCACAAAAGGTAACAGTAATGCAAGACACATCAAATCAGCAAAACCCAACATCATTTTGGCGCATAGGCACACTTTGATCTCCAACGTCTTCATCTGACTCACCAACACAGAGTGGGAGGGGGCTGTCCCATGCCCGCCTCTCCCCTCTCAGGCAGGTGAGCACCTCAGGGCCTTTCAGGGTGTAGCCTGGGTCACAGCTATATGACACGGTGCTCCCTGCAAAATGACCCTTGTCCTCCTGCTTGTAGCCAAACTGTGGAACACCTGGATCCTCACATTTCACCAGCTCAAAACCTTTCATAGAGAGAGTGTAAGTACATGGATTAGGAAGGTACAGAGGAAAAAGGCATGACTGTGATTTTTATGAGGCATAAGCAACTAGGACAGTTTGGAAAAATATGGGCAGCCTAACTATACTAAAATATGAATAATGTAAATATTAAATGCAAAGAAAGGTGAGTGTGTGTGTTTGGTAAAAATAGGGTTACTCACTAATGAAGTGCAGTTCAAAGCCTTTACTGGTGTTATCCGCATTGCTGATAAACTCCAGCCACATGGAGCTGGAGGTGGAGTTCAGGGTTGTGTCTAGGAGCTCGCTGCCTGTAAACACCCCCAGCAGACGAGCCTTATTACTGCTACCATCAAAGACCTGAAAGGGACAGAGGCAGAGTAGGAGGAAGCGTATGAATTAAAATGATCGTGTCTGCACACACAGATATGCTAACAAGGCACACACACAGGGAGAGTATGACTCCCCCACCACGTCCTTACTTTAAGCATGTCATCCTCCTCCAGTCTGAAGTCCCGTGCTCGTAGCTGGATGCCTTTGCCAGGCTGTGTCTGGATGGAGTAGATGCACTCATGGTTGTTGCCGTAGTAACCGGGGTAGTTGGGTGAGAGCAGCACCCCTTGCATGCCAGTCACGGATGAGCCGCATTCAGCTAGAGAAAAAGAGAGTGAGCAGAGAGACAGACAGAGAGAGAGAGAGAGACAGAGAGAGAGAGAGAGAGAGAGAGAGAAGGAGGCAGTGTAGGAGAGAGCAGAGGACATGTCAATCGCTATATGCTTGAAACTCAGAGTGTATTTATTCATGCTGTCATGGATAGGGAGATGGGAGATGCGATGGGGGAGAGAAATGTGGTCAGCGATTATACCTGAATGTTGAGCTACACATCATCATAATCACAATGCAATCTGAATATGACAGTTATTTCAGCTCAGTTTGAAAATTGCTTTTTTCTGAATCACATCAGGGAAAGAGTGGATAAAAAAAAAAGAGTGCAAACTTTTCCATAGAAAAATAGCTGCCAGAATTTGAATGACCACAAATGTACCCAGAATTTTAACTTCATGAATGCAGTGAGGTAAGATAAGGTGAGGAGATGGGTTTGTCGGAGAGGTACTGTCTGTGGAGAGGTATCAAGTTTTCTTTTTTCAAACAAGTGTGAAAGTGTGTCTGTTGTCACCGTCAACCTTCAATGATCAGGTTTTATCTAGAGGCTGAAAAGACAGAGAAACTACAAACTAGTGTCTTTATTCGTACAGATAAAAATGCAAAGAGAACAGGTGTAGTCAGGTCAATGTTAATACAGTTTGGAAAGAAAATAGCTTGACCTACTTTGCACATGGCTCCACAAAACAAATATTTAGAAACAAATCAGAAATTATTGTTGTGGTTAATGGAAATAAATGGGACTTCAACAGATTGAATTTATCACTGTGATTACTTGTTTCCAATAGAGTGTCAAAATCCTAACTCCTCTAAATGACTTTCTAAGTTTAGAAACAAAAATACCCCAATACCCCAATAAAGTCATTCAAGCAGGTCACAGTTGTTCTCCACGTGCAGATACTATTTCACAGTGCTTTGGGTATACTGGAACAAGCCATGCTAAGGGCAAACACAAGTAGGTCATCATCGCCATGGTCTTTGTTCGATCTATCATTAAGACCATTAGGATTCAATTTGTTTTCATATTAACAAATAAATGCAGATCTGACAGTGTGGTGCATCACAGAATCAACATATTGACCTACATCTTTGCATTTTGACTCGTCATGTTTCCCAGGCATTAGCAATGAGCAACATCAATAATTAACATATTTCATCTCTTTAATGTCATCCTCATTAGCGCTGCTGCTCTATATAATTTGGACTAAGTAAAAAGGGCTGTTTCTGGGAAGCTGCCCAATGAAAAGACAAAATGTGGGTGGATGAAGAGACGATAATGAGGAGAATTCAAAGGGAAATTCCTCGTCTTCCGACCTGACTGACAGTTTTGTACATTTCTTAATGGGTGGGTGAACGTGAAAGGGCTAGTGTGGCAACATGGCATTTTGAGGAGGGTAGAGGGGGAGTGACAAAAGCCAAAATAAAGCATGTGACCACCTACCAACACACCTTGGCAGAGGGGAGCTCCACACCCGCCTCCTGCCCCCTAAGCAAATCACCCTCGCCGGACCCTCCAGTCGGTAACCCGGGAAACAGGAGAATATTAGTGCGTCGCCAACTCCGTACTGCAGGCCTTTTCTGGTACTGTAGGGCGGGATTCCAGGATCCTCACATGGCTCCAAATCATACTCTGGAAAAACAGAGGAAGAATAAAATTAAAAGGTGTTCAGAGCCTGTGTTCAGAGAAGAATTTGCATCCCAAATAAATGATCCTGGTTTTCTTTTTTCTTGAAGATAACATCACAGTTAATACGATGTCTTATCACTGATAAACAGAAAGGTTAACCATGCAAGCCTCATGTGCCTTTGAGGGACCATTTCAAGTAATGCATCTCAACATCAAGTCCTTCAGCCATAGCTTTTCATCTTTCCTGTAAAGCTAAATATTTTTGACATAGGTGGCATTCTGTATTTCAAACTGCTTTTGAATATTTCTTTTACTATGTCTCGGTGTTAAAAACAAGCTTGTTCAATGACACTGTGAAAGCAAAGGAGGTAAAATAATGCTCTCAGTAGGTAAAGGGCCATCTGTGCTCTATCCTAATCGATTCATTTAAAATGAATCAATTCTCTTGATGTAAACCATTTCATAATTCACTATCAAGTAGCAATAATTACAGATTTCTAGGACACATTCTTAAATTATTATTTGCTTCTTGTTCACAGTGGCCTCCTAACTAAGCATCGCTGTTTGTGTCAATAACCTATTGAAACAGATGAGTTGTTATTAAAAGGTCACAGCAGGTCTCTCGTCTATATTTAGGAGCCTGAGTCGTGCAATCTCAACATGAAACATAAGTTCTTAATGCCGTAACCTCTCTTTTCTTTTTCCCAGCCTCTTGCTCTCAGTGTCTTCTGAATTATTAGCCTGGCTAAGTACCGTGAGCAACACTTTCACCAAACCCTATTTCATCTCTAAGTATCTATTCTTACCTGAGAAAGTGATGTTGAATCCTTCGTAAGAAACCGAGAAGTCAGAGAGAAAACGAATCTGAGCCGTGTAGTTTCCAAACAGTCCTGCGCTGAGAGGCGGAGGCAGTGTGGAGCCCGTCAGTCTCCATAGAGGCTGAGAGAAGCTGCCGTTCTCTGTCACCAACAAATGGTCGTGGGGGCTCTCAAGGTGGAAGGTGTGGAAGGTGAACTGGACACCTGAATAAGAGAGAGAAAGAACGATCGATCGTTAAAATGTGTTGTTGTTTACATTTTTATTTTCAGGTCTTGATTTCCCCATCATTACACACTACTGTTCAACAGATTGGAATAGACTGCCACAAAAGCTTGTACAGTCAGATGGCTGAAGCTTAATCTATATTACTGAATAGTCATTTGTGCCCTTAGGTTGTAAAAAGTCCTCTTAACAAATAGATGTTATTTTGTTTGAGCAAATGTTTTGTACATGGGGAACAAAATGTTGTACAATGGTTCAACTGACTGACAATTGAGACGGTATAAAAAGACGATAAAAGAGATAAAAGATGCCCCTGAGCAACAGTTGAATAAGAATATAAGAGATCACGACTCATGGTAAAATAAAAAAAGATGCTTAGCATCAAGATCTGTGCAGCTTTAAATAGGTGCTGGTTATTGTTTTAGTGTCAAGTGCACACTAACGCCTATTAATACCCAAATTAACTGGTGTGTTGCCTTAGCAAAGCTATTCTCAAAAGTTCAAAATATAAATAAAAGATCATTCTAGGGTTAGCACTAGTAGAATTTGATATGGATCTGTTTCAGATTTAAACACTGTAATACATTTGGTGTCAGACTTCTATCGTTTTGAGAAGAAAAGAAAAACATCAATATATCAAGTGATTTTCTTCTGAGTATTAATGGATATGTTCAAAAAATATATTCCTGCAAGCTGAAATGAGTAAGGAAGAAAATTAATGATACGACTTAGTCTTATATTAACCGGAGCTAGGCTGGATTATTTTGGTATATGCAACACAATATTGTAATTTTTAGAATGCATACAGCATCAATTCCCTGTCTTACTTCCCTGCAATACTTATCAAAGAGATTACACCCACGAAGAGAGAGCATCTGCAAATAAGGCTGTGTCAATTTGATGTGAGCACTCTAACAAAGGTGACATGAGCAGAGAGCGTCCCGTGGCCCTGTAGCCCTAGGCCAGCCTCTCAGCGCTACAGTCTTACAGAGAGCTTGTTCGGCAAAATAAAAAGGCCACTCAGTGGGGGGAAATGACATTGTAAGGGAAATTGAATTTGACTGCTGCATGTGTTGACATTGGATTTGTCTGCTAACCTTTGCCATGGGAGGTCTCGATTATCCATGTGCAGTTCAGGTTGTGCGGATAAAAGTCTGGAAAGCCAGGTGACAAGATGGTGCCAAAGTTGCCCTGGATATAACCTCCGCACAATGCTGGCAGCACAAGCCAAACGGGAACGGTGGGAGATAGATGAAGGAGAGAAATGAGAGCAGAGAGATAAAATTGAGAGAGCTAAACAAAGTGAATGAAGACAGAAATAAAAAATTTCTTCCCAAAAATGGCAAAACTTGTCTGTGCATTTACAATGCGGTAAAATACATTTTACAAGAGGTGCCCTTCAAGATAGCATAAAAAAGAGAGAATGTTATCATCAAGATCATTACAGAGTGGGCAGAAATCAATACTGTCCTTAAATATAAAAGCATTTACAGATGAGGAAAAAGGGAAACATCAAAGGCTAAGCTCACCGCCGTACATATAAAACATTTATGATGAAATGAGGCAGAAACTTTTAATGTCGAAAATCAGAGTCGTTCAGAGAAACGTTATCATCTTATATGGATTTTATAATAACTCAGAAATATATAGCAATCTAAATATGATGCAACAGACAGCAAAGTGCTCAAAACGATTTCTCGTTAGTCTGAAGTAACATACAATTAATTTAGAATCCCTGTAATGCATATGTAGAAATCTGGCAAGAGACTACTTATTTCTAGGTCAATATTATGGTACGTACCATCACAGCTTGGCAGGGGGCGACTCCACTGAAAATTGGGTTCACATTCTAATGGGTCTGTGTCACTAAGTGTGTACCCTGCCTCACAGCTAAATGTCACCAAGGCACCCACATAGAAGTCATTGCCGTGCCGCTGTCCGTTGACAGGTATACCAGGGTCCACGCAGTGATCAGATTGTAACTGCAGGGCTGGAGAGGAATGGGAATACAAAGGCACATGATCAAAGACACAGAGAGGCATGTACTTAAAATCTGCCTGCCTGCAGTGTGATTAGGATTATATCCTGTTTTTAATAAGTCAAGGTGAGGTCAAGAAATAAGAGTTAGTTAAAAGATATTTTGGTTTCCCAAAGCAAACCTGATAAAACATTTACTTGAACATCCCTTTCAACAGGAATAAACCAATGAGAAGTTTCAGCACTCTCTGCCACTCCACCTTGCATAGTTTCTGCCTAAGTGGCACTCGTAGTGAATTATTGAAGCTTTGCAGAGATTTTCCACAGTAAAAGTGCAAAAGGTTACCAGTGTGAGTCACCCAGGTAGAAACAAGGCGAGGGCTATCTTAAGGGTTGGATTTACAGCGTGAGTGAAGTGTGTATGTGTGTGCACACGTGAGAGTGTATATGGAATTTTGAGTATGGCAATGTGCGTCAAAGCGGGGAAATCTAACTAATCTCAGCCCATTTACTTTTTAATTATAGGTGTTCTAATAAGATGGCTTCATGGTGAAATTGAGAGCCTGCAGAGATTGTACCTGCAAGACTTAACAGCTCTTACTAGTACAGTGAAGAAGTACAGATTCATTTCTACTAGGCTCTGTGAAGATGACTAACCCTCCAGTTACAATTTATCTATCATGTATCTTTGCCTGTGGGTTTGATTGTGTGGGTTCACAAGCTCTAAGCTCTTACTCTCATAACGTATGCGGAAGCCGATGTCAGAGTGGCTCTTGTCAGTCGAGAAGAGAAGATACAGGAAGTTGGAGGTGCTGATGAGAAACTGGGGAACCTGGGTGCCTTGGTAGCTACCAATAAGAGGTGAAGAGGGAAAACGTCCATCGCGCACTTCAAGGACGTCGTAGTTGACCTCTGTCCGAAACCTGGGAACAGAGAAATAAGTTAAACAAGGCCTTTATGCTTCATGGAAAAAGAAAAAATATATATGCTAATTGGTGATTTGTTTTTTTGGTTTGGGAATATGCTCCACTTAATCTGATCAACTGAAATTATCTTATTATAACAGGTTGTGCATTGTTACTTCTCGCAGTTGGTGGCTGTGTCAAAATCAACATGGGCCATTCTCCAGAGTAAATTTGTGTTTTAACAAATTACCACAGACTGATGGTCAACTGGATAATCTGCTGTCAGACAAAGGATACTGATTCTTGAATAAAGCTTATTCAGTTGGATAAAATATTAAAGACGATGTTGACAATGTTACAAATAGCTTTAAGTCAGTTCTAAATAATTTTACCAAAAGGGTTCAATCATATTATTCTACATATTGATATTTCCAATTTTCACATGTTGAGTTTTGAAACATCTGATTCATCTGGCATGCTTAGGTAAGTGCATCTATGTATTGTGTGTGTGCCTCGATGTCGTGTGTTTCCGTCTTTGTTGCCAGAGCCACTTCCACTTCAAAGCCATGAATAAATTGCTTAGTTTCAGAACCATGTCATCTAAATGAAGCGGCTTGTGATATTTTATTGATGGTACATAAAAATTAAAGAGCAACAAACATTTATGTTGTATTCATTTTGCATGCCGTGGACGAGGATGAGATGGGCTATCAAGGATGAGCCGTTGTGAAACGCTAATGTACCGTTTGATCATATGCCTGTATGTCTCTCTCTCTCTCTCTCTCGCAAACATCAGGACAGATTGCCTCCTCTTCCATCTCTCCCGTTCCCCTTGACAGAGCATCTCCACTTACGTACGAATGTACATTTGCAAACTTGCGGGTCGAGTGCAGTTTCGTTATATGCATGTGTTTGCATGTGTATGAACTGTAAGGATATCCGTGCATCTTCAAGTCTACAGGCACACTTCTGAGCATTGCTAAATAAAACATTGTGTTTGCTTAGTTCGGTGTGTATGTTGATGTGCATTAGATCCACTGCATTGCCACCAGAATGGGAAGACAGAGGAAGAGATTAAAATAGTGATAGAAAGAAGAAAGATAACTGTGAGCACATGTTGAAATTGTGAGAAGCTAAGAAAAAAAAAGAGAAAAAAGCTGGCTCTGAGGAAAAAAAAAGAAAAAACATTGACGCGACAGCACTTGCTATCTGGGTGACTCACTTGTCGAAGATGATCTTGATGGGGTAGCCTGGAGGAGCCTCAATGATCCATTCACAGTTAAGGGCCTCCTTATAGAGTTCTGGCCAGCCAGGGGAGAGGATGATCCCACTGGGAGCCTTCAGATCCCCTCCACATGGGGCTAACAGAGAGAGAAGAAAAGCAGATAGGGGGAAAGAGTAGATAGAGATTGAATTATGCATGTCTTTCCAAGCTGATGTATGACAATGTCCATAGATGATCTCATGCATCAGCCAGAACTCATCCCATTTCTTTTACTGCCAGGGACTATCTAATGTAAATTGGTGACAACCCACTTCAAGGTTAACCAATTCTCAGAGGAACATACCTGTTATTAAGTGTGTCTGTATACATGCATGTGCAAGGGCATGTGTTACGTATCCATGTGTGTGCATATGTTTCCTCCCCTTTGCTGTTGTCTTTAAATCTGTCATCAAACCCCTCCTACAAAAGGTGCTACTGTCACCTCCATCAAACAGAGAAAACGGAACATCTTTGATCACTCGCACAAAAGACACTTGAGTGTGTCAACCCCTCTCCCATACCCTCATCTTTGTTACTGCTCGCTTTGCTGTGCATCTCTTTAACTGCCTATCCTTAACCAGAACACACAGGCACAGTGGAGGGCTTAGTAACAGTGCCAGCTCCTCGCTCCCTTTGAAGTGGAATGATTTAATCAGCCAACTCAGCATACTGAAGGACATCTATAAAACGCATTACGCTACAAACGCAGGGCTATGATAGATGGTCTCAGAGGAATACGGAGCTGCTGTGGCACACAGGGGGAAGTGACATGTTTTAATAATGGTTTCTCCTTTGCTTATCATGAATAGTGGACCTGATTAGGTCCCTTAGAGTCCTAGCCATGTCTGTGCTTGATCTGCTACACTGCTGGTGTCCAAGAACTTCAGCTAGTTAACATCGAGCTTTATCTTAGCTTCACCAACTATATTAGTCTTTCCTTGTTTGCTGGAAATAGTTTATTGAATATTGGGTATGGGTAATGGGTATCTAGCTAATGAGGTATTAGACCACAGAACATGATGCTTTAAGAAGCAAAGATGTGCACACCTGTTGTTTGGCTGTTTACTCTGGTGATATCTGCATTTTTTGGAGCCACAACATGTTATCTACACTAATTCAAACATGACTGTGCATTGGTGATACTGGATTAAAAATATGTATTAATACATGTCATTAGTATTTACAACTAATATTAAAAGCTGTGTCAGTAAATCTGAGCTTAGATACATTTTCTAAAAACCTGTTGTAAAACAGCTGTCATGAAGAGTAACATCCCTCTTACTCACCTTCACAGCGGGGAACTGCATTATCCCACACCACGTTACCATCCTTGAGAATGCAAGAGATGGTTTGCGAGCCGTGGGTCTTGACAAAGCCCTCCTCGCACAAGAATGAGATGGAACTGCCCAGCTGAAGGCTCTCGCCGAAGCGCTTCCCATTCACTGGTACTCCTGGGTCTGGGCACTCATTGTGGCGAAATGCTATTGAATATGAATAAAAAGAGGAGATGGGGTTAGTGTGAAGGTGATGACATAGGTGTTCCCACAGTCAAATAAAAGACTTTTGTTTGATTTTTAAAAGAAATAAAGAAAATGTGTCACCACAGATCACCTGTAATTTGCTGGTATTGATCTGTCACATAATACATTACCATATTACATTTCCTGTGTAAAGATGCTTATGTCCATGGAGATTCTAAAATAATTATCAAAGTTTCTTTACAAAACTTTTTTTTTCCTACTGTCAGCATTTAGCAATGCCTGCATTTAACAAGAAGGAATTTGTTTCACTTAGTGAGTCACATTGATTCTCCCTGCTGCAGTGATTCCAGAGGGTGGGAAACCACACCGTACACAGATCATCAGTGCCAGATGACACTGCTGAACGATAAGTGGAGCAGACAAACAGGGAGCATTTTTTTTATACACCCTCAAAACTATCAGTGAAGCTTCAAGTAGAAAGCAGTTAGAAAGGCCAAGAGGAAAACGCAGTCACACAAGAAGAGGCATAACCCTGGAACAAGGCATGTAAACAAATACATCACCTTTGCCTCTATCTCTCTCACTTACTCTCTCGCTTTTGTACACACGCGGGTGACATGTGTAGGTGTTGATGAATCCCTCTTCTGTATCCATTGGACCCAAACAGAGTGCCAGCCACACCTCATCCATCACGATAATCTTATTTATTAACGTGCCAAAAATCCCCTCAATACAGTTTGGCATGTCCTTAATTAACATGAATGATGGAAGTTGTCTGCTTTGCCCCCCCCCCCCCCCACCTAAAAAACAGTCCTGCAGTTGGATGACACTGTTCTCAGGAACTAGCAGTCATCTTCAATTAACTGCTCTTGACATTCATTCACCACGCTGCATTAGTTATTTATTTATTCATCTAACTTGCTAATTAATGTATTAGTCGCCATGTGTTGTCCACATTGTGGTTTCACAGAGACACCTGGGCTGGGTTGATGGCATGTCTGCTAATGAGCTAAGCATTCTGGGTAGTGCTATTTTAGCTACTGGGGAAGTAGTTTAAGACCCAGAAGCAGAATACACGATCAGTCATATGAGTATATTGTAATTTTACAACCATCACAGTTAACTGGATCAAATGATCACACTAATAAAACATAATAAGTGAGTAATTACTTTTACTAATTACTAACAAATTGTTTTCTAAATACTCTGCTAAAAATCATGATCGGCTGCATAGCACGTATAAAGTACCTCATAACTCAGCGATATCTTTATTATTAGGTATAACTGTGACAGTCATAAAAAAGTACTAATACAAGTACTGTGTTTACTATGCTGGGATGGGAACCTTCGTCAGACATAAATGTGAAATGATTCCGCTTTTAAACAGCCTGAAGAGAAGCTCACTAGAGACTGACTCCTAACTGGCAGATTTTACATGGACTTCCCTGGATTAGTGAAGTACAAACTTAATTTTTTTAATGACTCATCTGTTATTTATTTTTCAAAACTGGTTACAGTATAATAACTATGACACAGCGGAAATTGTTTTGATGCACAAGGAAAGATGTTGATGTGAATTCTAATATCTCTAAACATACTGACT
Source organism: Larimichthys crocea (assembly GCF_000972845.2). Classification (NCBI taxonomy): domain Eukaryota; kingdom Metazoa; phylum Chordata; class Actinopteri; family Sciaenidae; genus Larimichthys; species Larimichthys crocea. The sequence goes on along the minus strand of NC_040023.1, from coordinate 45,700,659 downwards.
AATGAAATACAACTACAGAGTAGAGTAGAGACTTATGCGAATCTGAAGTTAACCGAAAGTCAAGGGTGTCTCTGTGTGCACAGTTATGTTCAGCTACACGACCATTAGCAACAGAAACAGATTTAGATGAGATTGAGAATGAAATCCATTTCATGTTCTACTGCTCATTATATGATGATTTAAGGGCTACACAGTACAATGTCCTTCATTTTTGATGAGGTCTTCTGGTGGATGGTTTTTAAACTTGAGCTGTGTTTTAGAGAGGAAGCCTTTTTTGAGGTTTGTTTTATTTGTAGAATTCAGACTAAAAAGGTTCATTGTTTGCAATATAATGCAAAATGAAAGACGTCATGAGACAAATGTTTTACCACAGTAAAGGTCCATGTGGGTTGGGCACATGGATGTGCAGAATACAATAAATAATACTAACTTCCACTACAAATATTAATGATATTCTCTGAAGCAGATGATTGTCTATATAGTAATGTGGTAAATTCAGGGCTAGAAGTACAAACTAGACCATATGAAAGCAACAAATTGTTGTAAAAAAAATAACATTTTATTGCTTGTATTAAAGTGAGTCACTGCAGCTAATTTTAGTGCCAAGTCTTATTGAGACAAACCTCCCAGCGGCATCTTAACTATCTATGAAATAGCTTTGTGGCTTTATAGGGTTAGGGTTAGACGCTCTGTACAGCGATATTTATTCTGGGATGTGGAAGAATGCAAAGATCAGCCTCATTACACAATAGAGCATATGCAATGAATGCAAAAATCCTACTGCCAAACCCTCACGGTACAGTATATCCATGAAATGGATTTACCAGCATGCAGCCAACGTGTACTGCGTCAGAGTATAAAACCCATCTGGAATTTCCTCAGAAGTCAGCAGCTACCAAGAATAGAATATAATGAGCACTGCCGCAATGTATCTGTCAGGTAAGGATGCTGCATCTTTGTTTGGGTTTTATTTAGATGTCAAGTCTCTATTTAGACAATAAAGACAGGGTTTTTGTCTTCTCTATGCAACTGTGCATGCGTATGGAATGTGCTGCTGATGGGTGGCAGAGTTTATGCGGTCTGTGGGGGAGAAGGCACACAGATATGGCAGATGATTCATGAGGCCTACTGCAAACATACACACATACCGTACACATATACAAACAATCCAAAGCACAACACATCCAGTCAGGGCGGGCTTTGGTGATAAGCTTTAAAGACTTTTCTTTATCTCCTTTGAACATTCAATACTTACTTGTGAATGTGATGTTAAAGCCTCTGTCTGTGTAGGTGTGGTCAGTCAGGAACTCCAGCCGAGCCACATGGGCACTGGTTGTTATAGAAGGAGGCAGGACGTCACCAGAAAAGGTACCCAGGATAGGAGACTCAGCCTGGCATTAACAGATAAACATTTTCTAATGAGACAAAAGGTATCATGAACTAAAAAGGGAAAGAAGTTAGAGAGTAAGCAGCTTCTTTAGGAAAGTAGACAGATAATTTGACTTGCAAGCCCAATGAGGCTGGCAGGTTGTTTAGCTTGTACACGTAATTGCACAGGTTCATTCTCCTACTGACATGCACAGTGACTAAAAGACAGGTCAATAGATCAGGTTGCACAAAGAGCTATTCAAAGTAACTGAGGACAACAGGTAATAAAGTAATTCAACACTACCTTTCCACCATCCTTGATTGAGAGGAAGTCAAACTGTTTCTCCATGCTGAGGTCGTTGAAGGCCAGATTGATTCGGCTCTCGGGATTGGTGATGATCAGCCACACACAGTGCATATTGTTCCCGTACTCTTGGGGGTAGTTAGGAGAAAGCAGCACCCCAGATGGAGTAGTAAAGTTGAAGAAGCAGGAAACTATAGGAGTGATGAAGAGATATAGAAACATAAAATGAGCATTATTGTAGAGGACTACAAGACAATATGATTTGATACATTTTATTGCACCCGTCAAAATCCACCCTACATCCCACATACTGTAGACATATAAAAGCTCAGGAGGAGAGTCGTATTTCAAAACACATCTCTATAACCACCAATGTGCCTTGTAGCATAAGAACATATTCAATGCCGGTAACCTTAGGCTTACTAGGGGCTCACTGGAAATGAAAGTAACATAAAAGAAACACATTTGAATGTACTGAAAGTTGACAATAACATTATATAACAAAAGGGTATTTGTGACATACTGTAGCAAAAGTATACCATTTATCCACCATTATATGAGGGACCTACAAGAATAATATGTTTAATAAATCCTGTGTAATGAAATGGGAAACTGAGGAAGCCTCAGACAGAGAAATTGTTGTTTCCAATCAATGTCTACCTGAAAGGAATGTGTAGGCAATGAAGACGAAAAATGCTCTCATCTCCCTCCTTGACTACCGTCAAGGCTGTCACTTGATCCCAGCTGTTCCAATAGATGTGCTTAGAGGGTAACAGCATAATACATTGATGCTAATGGGCAGATGTAGCCCTGCTTGCAAGGCCAGCTCACAATTTCTGCTTTGTTCATGGTGGTGTGGCAAGGCTAAGCAGGCATGCATGCTCAGGAAAAGGTGACGTATAAAAGTGGCAACACTGACAATGGTCTCCTCCCCTGAGATATCTACATCTGATTGGACAGACTTGTTCTGGGCTGTCATGTGTCATGGATGTTGTCAAATATCTTAACAATCTTCTGTGATCAGTTTCCACATAAATCTGAGGTGAGAGATGGGCAATGAAGAGCAAAGTAATGCTTCATGTTATAACTAAACCCCCTATTTAAACTGTTTCTGAGAAGGTCTGGAAATGTCATATTGTTATCTGGATCACTGTCCTTATTTTTCTGATTGGTCTAGTTTTGAGGTTTTGGCATCTGTTGATCAGAGGAAGGTTAACCAACAACAAAAGAGTTTAAAAATGTATAGACTGTCTTCTGAAGGCAGGAGCTGCAAGTACAGGCAAGACAGGACAATTTTAACAGCCTTAAACTTAATTACTCAACAGCTGCCCAACTATGATTACCTTAGTTTAAAGTTAAACAGAAAAATGTAAAGGTATTTGTAAGATAAGTAAGATGTCTTAGTCACAACACAAAATTCTATTTTGTCCACAAACGCAAATTACAGGAGATAGATTTTTAAAGATACAGAGGAGCTTTAAATAGGCCAGTTGTGGGAATACATCTACCAACATTTGTAGCCAACACTGTTTTTTTTTTTTATATGGAATTAAAAAAAAATACTCAAAGTAGGCCAGGGGCAAAATTACCATCCTCACTTTCAATAGAATAGTTACATTTCAATAGTTTCAATTGAATATACTTCAACCTTCTACATACAGATATGGTAATGTGTTTTTTGGTTTGTTTATTTGTTTATTACTTCATTATACCATGTCTCCTTAGAAACCTCATTAGACAGAGGTCTCAATGAAAGGGGATATAAATAAATAGCCCTGATGCACATACATTGGCAACAAATTGCCAATGAACAATTCTTAATCTTTTTTAACATCATTCACTTCGATTACAAAGACAAGTTTATTGCATTGTATCCACATGATTAACATAATTTGGAAAATGCTCACTAAACAAACAATGTTTACCAGTGTGATGTGGCCATATTGTGCCAGCAACTGCTCTGTCATTTAGTTCAGTGATGTTTATCTGGAAACTGCAGCTTTCTGTCAATCCTATTATCTATCAATAACACAACAATGGACATCAGCTTTCCTTTTCCCATCACCCTCTTACTCACTCACTCTGTCTTTTATGGTGATAATTAACTACTAAGTGCTGTACTGTACTGGGGTACAGCAATAGCACATTGTACTGTGGGGATGTGAGTCTCGTTCACACATGTCGACACTGGATAACATAAGGCATCCAAGAACTTACAAACACAGCTGGGTTTCTTAGCCGACCACTGGTTGTTCTTCTGACAGGTGATGTTCTTCTTCCCCACCAGCTCAAAGGCAGGCAGACACTCAAAGTAGAGTCTGTCCCCGTGACGAAAACCTGTCCCCTCCCGTTTGCCATAAGCTGGTATTCCAGGATCTCCACAACTGCCTTGGTCAATTTCTGTGTGGGCAAAAATAAACACATACATAAACTGACACTGATGACAAACAATTATTCCAAATAAATGCGGGTTATACAAATAAATATCTGCTCCTGTCACCCTCAATCATAGTAGAGATCTAAATTAAATAAAGGTCACGATTTGATTAACTTAGGCCACTTCCCGAATATCCTCTATTTAACCTCCATAATATCTTAAATGAAAAAAAGAATATTGTTCAATATCATGGACAACCAAAATGGTTCTGCAGCAGATGAGAAATATATATTTTTTTCATTTTTCCTTAAAAAAATCTGGATAGATATGAGCTAGAGGGAGAGGGGTGGGGGTTGCAGAGAAACATACATCTCAACTCAAGGTTATTACTGGCTGTAGCCTCTAGCAGATATTGACAAGATATGACTGCTTAGGTAATAATAAGTGATATGAAGATGCAGGATCTCAAACTGTATCAAAACAAACAACAGACCACTGTTCTTCTGGAGTTTAGTCTCATGCCAATGAGGGTTTGTCTTTACACACGGTTAGCGAATAGTACAGATTTTTGTCTGACTCTATATAGTGCACTATGACGTCCCACTCAAGGAGATGTTAACCCAGTTTATTTAGAAAATAATGTAACATTTTAATTAAAATTACAATTTTACATTATTTTCTTTTGCTGACTGTGTGCTGCAAGAATAGTGCATTCATGTAAGGTCATATAGCCTGCAATAAAAATATGACTTCCCTAATCATTCTATACAATGCAGCCAACTCTCAACTGTTTGATGTTGATGCTCTTCTCCAGGATATATTCCACACTCAGACCCTCAGGGTAAAACAGGAAAATAAAAATTCTCAAATTGTGGAAAACAACTAATTGCACATTACAAGTAGAATAGAATGTACAGTCCTCCATTATTTCTACCACAAATTACAGGGACACTGATTCATATAACTGTAGTTTGAAAAGATCAGTACTGATTTAATTTCTGCACATTCAACACAGTGATAGAACCAGTCTTTGTTTAGCCTTGTTTTTCTTAAAGACATGAACAAGGCAGGAATAGTTGGTCTAAATTACAGTCTAAAAAGCAATCCAGCAATATCAAATGTACCTCTTGCATGCTGTTATCTTGGTAATTTTGAAAATATTGCTGAAAATACATCCAATGTCTGCTAGAAAGAAATGTAACTTGTTTTTGAAGGTCAGTCTTCATAACTTGTCTGATACTCTTAAAGCTACTTGACACATTTTTGTGTTCTCGGCATAATCTATCCAATGTAAAGATCATCAGTGAATTATGTTTTACAATTCAGATTTTGGTCACACATACTCGACTTAGAGCGAGATGAGAAAGAAACACTTGAGCAATAGAGAAAAAATTGTTCAGTTGAGTTGAGTGTTTTTCTTGCTTGGAGTGAGGATTAGAGCTTGTGTTTAAACCACATGTGGCTGGAGTGAGAAACCAACTTCTGAAATTGCACAGCACTGTGACACATCTAAATGAGTGCTTGCTGTTTAAGAGTAACATTGAGTGTTGATAAAATAAATCCACTAAAGTGATTGTTTTTGCCACAGACAGGCTCTAATTATTATTTCAAGTAATTGATCCCACAACAGAGAAATGAAAGGATTTCTGTATATTTCGCTTGATCTGCAGTCTTGAGTCTCACACAAGGAGCTTCTTCTTTAATCTCTGGATAAGTGAGGTGGCCTGTTGCAGGAAGTGGAAATGTTCAGCAAGAGTTTGTTGTTTGCATAGATTAAAGTTGTAAAAGACTTTTAATGTTGTGGCGGAATATTTTGCAGTACGGTCCTTTTTATAATTCAAAGTTCAAAAGTTGTTCTCCCCATTAGTCACTTTGATACAAAAACTTGGGAAAATAAAAAATAAAAACGAAGTTACTTTTTAAGGGCACATGTCCTTAACAGTAACCTGAGCTGAATAATGCATCCCCAGCTGAGGAGTGTCCTGATTCTGGTCGTTACTTCAAAAGATATTGGCTTTGTTGAAAGTGTGCATCACAGACATTCTCCCTGTCTCGCGCCTTATCTAAGACTGAATGGACGTCACTGAATGGATGTTAGCAATGAATGACTCAGTGAAGAGCTCATTTCGAGCTGACAAGACAGACTAGCTCCTACACTTCATGACTTTAAAGTCAACGTGATTTTCTCATTTTCTCGTCATGCATTTATTTTTAGTATGATTTCATTTGCCACTAAGTAGTCTCTTCATTCTCCCAAACTGTTACTAATGTTGCAAACCAGTCTCATGTGTCTCTCTCTTCCTCTCTCCCCTTCTGCGTATGTACCCTTCCCCCTTACTGTGTGACAAACGTTCTTACTTGTATTGGAAGCTGACGTGAGCAGTTTCAAGTACATGCATAAACGCACACACGCACACACACACACACACACACACACACACACACACACACACACACACACACACACACACACCTCCATGACCACTCTTCTTCCTTAAAACCACATTCGCCAATTTCATTATCGTAAGATTTATGCAATCCCCTTTCTTTCACTCACTCTTCTTTCTACTTCTCTTGCAGATGGGAATGCTGAGGCATCCTATCGAGGCATCCGGATGGGGGAACACAGAGAGCGAATAAGCTCATCCATCCAGGAAATGATGGCAGGGCCTAATACGATTTTAAACCGCACCAGGGGTGATGCTGGGTATAAATCCATACTCAGCCCTAATGATGATCATCATTTAGGACACATATTTAGAGCTCACTGCTGTTTGAATGTATGGCTGTCCTGAGGCAGCCTCATTCACAAGACAACTCATTGATCTTACGTGGAAGTCACCTTTAAAACGGGGGGATGCTAAAAGCAAATTTTTAGGCGAGCCTGAGAGAGAATTAGTAGGAAAATATAGGGGGCATTTAAGATCAAACAGAGACCAAAACTGGAAGATAACATTGTATATAGGACAGACAAAACAATATATACATATGCATAAAAGCACACACAATTGTTTGTCATTGTAACTGACACACTGAGGACCTCAAACGTTCTATGATTTTCTCAAGTAAGTCTTCTGCCTCATGGGTCCATACAATTAGACCTTTAGGGAAAATGGATGAAATAAATAAGAGCTCTTTGAAGTGTGTGTGTATATAGACTGGGGTATACATGTGTTTCATGTCTATATCTCTTGTTATACATGACTGGTCGTGTGTGTCTATGTCGTGTATAAGAGAGCAGGCAGACGTGAATGCATAAGCATCTGATTCTCATGAATAAGGGAGGATATGTAATGGTATGTTTGCTGTCCCTGGTTTGACATTCAATAGTAAACTGAGCATTGCAACGGGACTCACATTACTGTAAACAACTACACTGCAATCTCCTAAGACCTAAAACCACAAAAGAACTCATCGATTGTCAAGTTCATTGGTATAACCCAAATTAAGTATGTATAACAAGTAGACCTAAACATGGTAATCAAAAGTCCCTGCATATCTGTCACTGGGTACCAGCCTGATTCAAGGAGTGACAATGACATTTTGTCAATGGAGGGCACAACAACTTTCACCATAAACTCACACTCAGCAGTCTGAACAGGCTCTAAAAACTCATGCGTAAAAAAATCCTTCTGTGCCGATTTGGTGCATGCATTTGCATATGACTGTAAATAAATCCAAATGTTTCAAATTAAACACACTCAGTATAAGTCCGAAGTGGTTCGGTTTAAGCCTACACATCTGCATTAACACCTTTTCAGTTTGCAATTTCAGTTGAAAGATTGAGGCCACTGCAGAGTGTGTGCAAAATGCATGAGTAAGCTGGGAGTGTGTGCATTGGTATGACAGTGTTTGCAATTACACTTGATGATCAGGCTTAAAATACAAGTAATTGAGAATGCAAATTAGATTTTGGGTGCTCCAATCCGGGAGGTGAAGTGGTTCAAAGCGTTTCTTCCCCTTCATTAAATAGAACTCATTGTTTTAATTACACTTTGGTTCAGCATGCTGCTCCACTTTCTCTGTTATTTTTACTGATGAAAAATAAGCATCTGTGGGCAAGGGAGAAGACTCTCTGTGCTTCTGAGGGGAAACGGCAGAATTATCTACAAGAACAACTCTGGCAAACTCCCCACACTTGCATCCATACACAAAGAAAAACACAACACACATACAGTTTCACAAACATTACTAATTTTTTTATCTCTCTTGTATTCACACACACACATGCGAGCACATACACACATTAATTCCTATGTCTCTCACGCACGAGTGCACCCACACACAGACACATCGGTACACACGCATAGATACACAGTAGAATTACAGTAGGCAATGGGAAGAGTATATCAGGTATCTGCTGCATTGATGATGACAATTTATTTTACCAAAATAAGTCCCTTTATTGTCATTCCTCATTAGCACACAAGGTATCAAACGTGACAAAAAAATATCTGAAAGTATTATTTGTGCACCGTTGCAATGGAACCAGCAATTCCAGGCTTCATTCACTAATAGACTAGACTGAATCCTTGGTACATGATCTATTTGTGTTTAATTTAAGGGCTTTTTAATCTAGCTGTTAAGCTTCATTACAAAAGCATTAAATGAGACAGATGCAGCATATCTGACCCCCTATGTTTTTCTATGTTTAACTACAACATGGTGATAAATGCAGGGAAGGACAATAATGAAGCAAACTATGTTCTGTTAGGGGCTATAATGTCAGCTTTGAGCTGTGAGTCACAATGCACAAGGGCAAGTGACAAAAAAGACATTTAATTCTATGTGAAGTTAGAAGAAACTGTTACTTTTTAAAATGCAGCTAGGAAGCCAGCACATCCCACTGACTGACAGACCAGACCAGAGTGTTTGAAGCATCCTTACCTTCATAGGACACCTTGAAGCCCAGGGAGCCACTGGTGTCATCTGTTTTGAAATTGAGCCACATCTGGTGACTGGTGCTAACCACAAGGTCTGGAGTTGTGGTACCAGACAGGCTACAGAAAGAGAACAGAGAAGTGTGATTTTAAACAAAAAGGTCTTCAAATATTGACTTGATAAATGTAAAGTATACATTTGTGCTATATATTGTATGACACATATTGCATGACTGCAAGGTGTGCCAACTGTGAAACCTGGAACGGTTGTTTCATTTATTATAAGCAGTGTTTGCACTTACTGCAGGGCATTTGGTGTCACTTAAATGGCCAAAGGCCCTGTTTTAACTGCCTCATTAAAAAACTGCATTACAAATTCCACAAACAACACCTCAAGTTTTATATTAAACTATCTGACTTATCTCATCAAAGAAAAGTGCTCTAAAACTGTTGCAGGCAATTCAATTTTTTTTTATTCTAACCCCTTTTATTCAAAACAGTTGGCGGATAAGAAAGAGGAAAATGAAGGCAAGATCAGTCAATGCCAGAGAAGTAATTTAATCCTATTTGAATAGTAATTTCACCCAGCTCTAATTAGGAAGTGTGTAGCTGTAGAGTAAGTGATTAAGGGTTCTAATTTTAGTGACAGCACATGGACGCTGGTGGGTGTAGTAAGGAAGTTGTGGCTGGATAAGTTGGGTCCATGTTTTTGTCCTTTCTTGCAGCCCTTTAGTAATTTATTGAGTTTACTTGACCAACAGAATTTCATTAAGCTGAATAACCACCAACATTTGTGTTTTCGCTTTCCTTCATGCTACTTTAATTTCTACAAACACAAGTCTGTGATCAGTCATCTAACATCCAACTTAACAAAATTGGTCCGTGAGTTGTAATTTATGTGCATGCTAATCACTGTCTAACACCTGTTTGATGCAGTCTATCAGCTGATGGCAATTATGTCATAGACATCCTTTTTCGCTCTAGGGAGAAGCGATTGTGGCAGATTCACACCGAGTTGCTCTCTTCTATTTTCAAGCTGTCTGTGCAATGTCTTTCAAGGGGAAGAGCGGATATGATTGGTTGTGACTCACTACCTATTAACCACCACATTTATGACTGTGCTGCAGTGGGGTTACATGCCTCTGACCTTAAAGTTACGAAAAAAATAATTCCCAACATGCTGCACGGGCTTGCCTGCTCCGATGATTCACAAAAATATAGTCCTAAGATAAACTGTGCTGATAGCTGCAGTATATTCTCTGGTCCTAAATTGTTCTAGCTTGTTTGAGTGCATCCAATCTCCATGACAGACTGCTTACTTTCATATCATAAAGAAGTCGGTAATGGCGGAGAGAGTCCTTAAATTAACACATTAGGTGATTTCCAGTGTTTATGCAAGTAGGTAAGTAAGGAAGTACACAAAAATATTAAAGTGAGGAAGATCTTCCCCTTATCAACCAACTCCTCCTCCACAAACCTCTCCCTCATTTATCTCCCACCTCCTACCATTTCCCAACCAGGCGAGGCAGCCTTGCATAAAAATGGATCTATAAAAACTTTATTAAGGTGGTAAATTTCAGCACAATTAATAACAACATCCTGTGAATTGTTATGGAGCATCTGCTAGTGCAAACTCCATTAGGGTGTATCAATATGCATTTCCAAAAGCTTGCACCGCATGGCTGTGATCTTGTTTTTAACACTGAAAAGAGTGATGATTGACAATGTGGTGCGGCATCTATTTTTCATGCACTGCTGCATCAGGTGATGATGAAATGAAAGAGAAATAGTACAAGACAGAGGAAAGGGCTGGAGGGTAAAAGGGAAAGAGATGAGTGCTGCTGGCTGCAGGGAAGTGGAGGAGGAGAAGTGGCATGTGTGCCAAAAAAAGAAGAAAGGTGAAAAGGAAAGAGAAAGCAAAACACGGAATATGATTTACATGGAACATGAGTAGCAAAAATGTAAAAGGGCTGCTGGAGATGATGGCGGGGAGTAAAAGCCAGAAGAAGTTAGAGAACAGAGGGAAGATTAAAGGCAAAAAGATAGAGGTCAAAAGAGTCACTCACACATGGAAGATGGTCTTCTGGTCTCCCACCACATCGCCGTCTCCAACCGTCAGGGTGTCATAGCCTCGCTCCAGGTCAAAATCCTCAAATGTCAGCTTGATCACCTAGACAGCAGAGGGGACATCGCCAAGACAACCATAAACGACAGATGCTTGAGTGCTCCTGACACTGGGTGCAGAGGAGAGACCCCTTTCCATCTGTGACTTTCCATCTCTTTGTCCATCCATCATTCATCTATCACACGCTTTTGAATATATGCCTGGCAAACGTCCATTCACACAAAATGGAGCAGCTCTGTATAGTGCATGTCAAACATCTTTCCTTTATTATCAATGATTTTCTTGTAAATACTCAGATACATTCATGCATCCAATCACATCTCTTATACTGTGTAAATTATTAGTTTGGTATGGCCACACAGGTTTGTGGGTGTATATGTGACTGTGTTTACAAATATCTGACTGCCTGCCAGGCGGTCTGCACGACCCCTACTCTTTTCTCATCAAATCAGCAGGTTGCAGATGCTTTCATGGTCTGTTTAGCCAGACTTGCAATGACTTTAAATGCATCTGGAGATGTGGCGCCTTGAGGTCGTCCACAAGGTGAATGTATGCACTGTAAAGGTGACGCAAAAGTTTTGAAAATAATATGTATTGGATTTATTCTTTTTCATTTCATCTCATTTCTATGCTGCATGTGGGAGTCTGGGAGACAAAGTGGAGCAAGGTAAGAAAAACAATAAGTGTAGCCTAACTGAAGGAAGCAAGGGGCAACTCGAATAAAGGCAGACAAACAAATAAGGTTTGATTATGATAGTTTAAAATGCTGATAAATATAGACAAAAAAGTAGGATAGGATGGGAGACTAAAATATATAGAAATAATAAGCAAGGCAAGGACTTTGTCTCCTATTTTAAATTGGCTGCCACTGATTTCCTCCAAATTCCTAATGTTTTCAGAGTACTGAGAGGGCTAGGCCTAATGAAAAAGCTTATATAAATGCAAATTGCATTCTGTCCTATGTTAAACCCAGTGCTTAATGAAAATTGCCAAGGTGGAGAGAGATGGATGATGTGTAGGCAAAATAGGTCAGATCACTCGATAAATAGAGTTTCATACCACAAACTCATCTCCCAGCCAACAGGTGAGGCACAGAGGTGGGAGGAATGACAAATAAGGATAGAAGCATGCCAACCATATATACTATATATGGTTTGCATTGTGTGAAGGTGTGTCTGACATTTGAGTTGTTTCAGAACAGAACCCCGTGTGTCCCTTATTCTGACAGATAAACACCTAAAAGACTGTCAACTAAAAACAGCTGCGTTCAATACCCTTAGGGCATTATGAAGGAGCAGCACTAGACAAGAACCCACATTAGTCATCATGTCACAAGGTTGCATTTAGGTCTGGAAGAGCTGTGTCATGTCCTACCCACCTCCCTTTGCGGTTCCGCCTCAGTCTCTTGCCTGACCTAACATCTCCTCTGGCTGGGCCTATGCGCACAGGCAGGAATAGAAGCCCATTACATCTCTAAACAGAAAGAACAGCCTCACTCCATCTTCATCTGAACCAGACATGGAGCGGGAGACAGCCCAAAGTATCGCTGTCTGTTTCAGTGGGCTGCCCGCTGGGTATACTAAAGGGTCTCTACGTGCGTTTGAGTTGAGCGCATGCATGCAAAGGGTGGGGTTGGGTGGGTGCACATTGTAGCTGACTACTCCCTCTGTGTTGCTTCTCACCTCACATAGCCTCTCCTTCGTTCAGTGCAGTGCAACAGGAGAACAGATTTGTAAAAACCATTTTGTTTGACTTCAGAGAAGGATATTTGGCAGGAAAGCAGCTGGGTGGCCTTGAACAGAACTCCAAAGTCAATGGTCTGAACAGAGTGGCTATGGCACTTTCATGATATCCTTTGAGCATGCTCTCAAAACCTCTCCATTACTCTTCTGTCCGTTTCTACTCTTTTCTTCAGCTCCCTCACCACAGGTGTGTCTAACAACTCTCTTTGTCTTCTATTGGCTCAGTTCCAGCGTTCTTTCTCCCCTCTTTCATTTTCCTTATCGAGTACATTTTTCTATGTAAGAGCTTCTGTCACATGGTGTGAGTGCAAAATGAGTCATGTGTGTTAGAGGAGAGCTTCCTCTGGAGTTCCTCCCAAACAGGTGCAAACACCCCAGCCAACAACTTTTCAGTTGGCTAGCAGCTAAACACGGCACTTAACACACACCGCTGGAAACAAGCAATTACAGCAGCAAAGTTAAATCAGCACTGCGCTGTTGCTTAAATCCCATGTTTATTGACTTTTTACCTTAGATGTGTCTGTGGCTGTGATGACCCAAGTGCAGTTAGCATTGTTGTCATACTGGACGGGGTAGTTTGGAGATGTGATGACGCCACTCGGCCCTCTCAACTGACCTCCACACATTGGTGCTGCAAGGGAAGACACAGAAAGAGGAAAAATGTTAATTAAACACGCTGTCTATTTTTTAAACCACAAATGGCCCAGACCCTGTCCACAATCATGATACTGCTGTTTGACTGTTAGCTGTGCCTAGTTATCCCTCAGCCTTCACCTGTTAATGTTTCTTATTACTTATACTACAATTGTTTTCTTGCTTTGTGCATCATGTATAATAGATTTGTTTTTCAGTATTCTGTTCACAAAACCTGTAGGTAGGTAGGTAGGTGAGAGGGTTCAAAACTCTCAACTCAAACTTTACCAAGAGGACGTGGACAGCATACCGAGAAACCTCCTAATGAGCAAAACTGCCTGTGTAACACTGAAAAATGCATTTGTTTATCCTGTAACCAAACATCACAAGTGCTTAGCAATGACAACTTGTCCTTTTAAACCATCATTCTAATCCAAAGAGCCATTTTAACAAATTCAGCTGCTGTGCACCCTTTGAACACTTGACTTGCCAATTTATTTATTTATCTAGTAATGACAATCAAATCTATAAATCAAACAGTTTTTCCATAGGTCTAAGATATACTGGGGCGATATTGTCAGGCTAATTTATTACAACAATAAAACAAAGCAGACCTCATTACACTGTCTTTACGATCATCTGCAATTGGGTTGGGCCCAAGTTTGAGCGTATGTATAGAAACTTTATCATGGGGTTAAAAAAAACAACACACACACACAAATTGTGCTGCAGTGTGGTATTCTTATTGAAAAAAAAAAGTAGGTGAGCAGTAGGCAAACTAAGCTTTAAAGGACAATGTGACTTTTCCATCAAGGCCCGAGGGTGTCTGCATGGCAGAAATGTTAAACACCCCTCCAAATTAAAGCAGAATTCCTAATGAGTACTTTAAGGGAAGTGAGTGTGTACGTGTGTACATATATGGGGATAACCTAAAAGTATATGAAAGGGTCCGAATGAGTTACTCAGATTTTAATGAGTTACGTCGAAGAGAGGTCCTTCGGGTGTTTAAGCCCCGCTCAGTGGCTCCATGCTCCACCCCTCTCCTACAAAAATCACCCCTATTAAAATGTAAAAAGAACTTTGGCGAAGTTAAGGGGAGAATAAAGTATTTAATTTGAGTTGTGCTGACAGTGAGGGTGACCTTAATGAAAATAATACAGCAGTGAGGAAGTCCACTGAAGCCATCATATCCCTTCCTAATTTTTTTTTTCTTCTTTTTTAATCATGGGGATCATTGTGCTTGATACAATCCACTCTGTGTGTTCGGTGATAGACATGGAAAGTGCAGCAGGCCAGATAGCAATAAAAGTCCATGACGAAGAAGAACTGTGGCAGCTTCGTGCGACCAGAAAGAGTGTGAACAAAAAGGGAGCTGTGAATTTCATTTCAGAAAAATGAATTTGTGGCCATAGATGATTTTTTTTTTTTCCTGTGCTAATGATAGCACCGTTCAATTTAATGATGACTAATGCTAATTCAGGATACGGATCTTCAATTATTCCTGGATGATGTTTAATCTTCATTGTGGCAGAACAAAGGCACAGTAGCAAAGGTTAAGTGAGGATGATAAAATGAGATATTCTCAAAAGCAATTTCGGTGACATTATTGTGGATGTTATGTCCATATTGAATGTTTCTTTACATAAAACATTAAATCAACTGATGTGATATCCTGTAGCCTGCACTCAAAAAGTCTTAATCACTTATTTTGCATCTTTTTCTTTAGCTCAAAGAAGACAAAAGTGTCTGTACAACTCTTTCATTGCTGTGTTTGGTGTTTTCTGAAATGCAGGTGACTGACAGTAGCTTCAATGAAATACAGCACTATCAATCCCTCCACCCATATAATCCTTGCAAACCCCTGATGACCCACTCTCCTTAGTGCTATAATTGAATTTTGGTACAATTGGATCAGTCCCAGACAAAAGAAAGAACAGGGGTGCATGTGGAAAGCTGGATTTTGGAGAACACATTAACTGAAGTGGAGTAACAACGATACCCTATAGGTGATGTTAAAGTGGATAAAAAGCTGCAGGTGATTACATTAGACAAATCTGTCAGGGATTAGGGTGGTCAAAAGTCCTAATGGGGAAACAAAATGGCTGACAAAGATCTTCCTACTGGCGTTGAAGGTTAATGTGAATGAAAAATTGGCTTATTTGAATAAAAGATTACAAATAGCTCAAGGTTAGGACAGATGCTGCCACTGACAAACTAACCTGAAAGACAATTCAATATGAGCTGTTCTGTTAATGCATATGCTGACTTTGTGAATGTGATCAACATCTCAATCCCAGAATCACTGCAGAATTGTTTGGCTTAATTACAACTACAAATTTTGAGAGTTATCACTCAGCACTTTGTAATTAAAGGGCCCTTTTGGAGTAATGACAAAGCATTTAGTGCTGTCGAATCAATGAAACAAATAATCAATCAACACCACACCTGCCAATTTAAACCAGCAACAATTTTTTTTTTTTTTTTCACCACCTTGGGGCAGCTAGTTGCTAAATGTATCTGTCTGCCATGTGGTGCTGAGTAGGTAGTACAGCACGTTTTTAGGAACTTTTCACTGAAAACAGCGTCCTGCCAAAATCATTGCAAGCAAGGTGGTGAAACAGTACAAGAGGCCAGACAGCTAACACAATGAGCTGAAACTTCTTATAAAGCCAAGGAACAACTTGTATTCCAGACGGTCTGTATTCATCGTATTTATTGTCAGTTTATACACAATGCTATTAGAAATTAAACTTGATTATAGCTGCTTTTTTTGGTTTGTGTCAATTACATCATTGCAAACTTCAGAGACAACATTCATTGACCAAGTTTCTCTGTCTATACAGAGGACTTTAAGATTACTACTGACAATGAAAACTGCCGAAACAAAAAAACAAACAAACAAACAATGCCTTCAAATATTACTCCATTTTTTCTTTTGTAGTGGGAGAGGCAGGGTCCAGCTCTTTGTTTTAAATCCAGTGGCTGGTGAACTGAAAACATTTACCAGCCATAAAACTACAAAGGATTTTACTAGTACTAGTCTCTCCCATTGTTTGAAAAAAATAGCAGCCACAGAAAAGTAGATACTACAAGAGTTGAATGCTACTAGCTGAACTGCTTTAGTCAACCGTAAAGCGGTAAAATAAGCACAATAGTTATTGTGTTCGCTGTCACAGAATGTTACAATGTAACGTTACTACAGCATCCTCCTGCATTCTTGTGTGAAATGCCACTTCGATGGAACATGGATGCGGTATATGGTAAATGCTGAGCTAGATAGACAATTGTAGTGACAGTGGACAGCAAGGGTCAAAGAATTGTGTATAGTCATATGTTGCATGCCGCCACCTGTGTGCAGAGGTGATGCAAAACAAAACACAGTCTACCAACTTATGTGTTGTAGCAATACGAGTTTCAGCAACCTGCTAAAAGCAGCTGACCTCAATTATTTTATTTGTTATTTTATTTCATCTATTTACCAACCCAGATTTTTACTCACATTTGGCGAGTGCTAATTCTGGACCCTGTTGAGGGTTCTAAAGTGCTTAAGTCAGGGCCAGTATGCAGGACATGTCTTACTAATTGGAATTTCTGGGTATTGAGTTTAGGATTTAGAACTTTTATGCTCAAAGGGAATACTACCACTGAGTTAAAAGTAAAATATTAATGCATCCTGGTTCAATGAATACACTTCACAAGTCAGATGCCCATGAATCAAACCAATTATACTGCCAAAGGAAAAAGTTAAGAATTAAATCTACTTTGATTAATTCAGTTCACTGAGGCTAAGCACATGAGCATCAGGAACACTGTACAGGGAGCCTGACCGCTCTTCCTACCTGTCACAAAATAGTCAGAATGAAGAAGACATGACTGATGGGCAGCACTATGCCAGCATGGCTAAACAGCAGGAAGCAAAAGAATGCTGTCCAAGGGTCAAAGTCAGGCCAGTCACACAAAAAAAATGTTAAATACATAATCAATGAAATAAATAAAAGAAGAAAATGGACTGGGCATCTACACAAAATGATAGCACACTGACAGGCAAACCCATCAACATCAGGGCACATGAGTATGAACATATATAAATGGAGGTCACACTGGGACCAACCTCCATTACACATGAGCATAGATGAACAACCCACACGTCAGCCCTTACCTCTGCAGATGGGCCGATCGTCACTCCAGCCTACATAGCTGTCCGTCACCCTGAGACAGCTGATGCTCTTTGAGCCCTGCAGTTCATAACCTTCGTCGCAGGAGAAATGCACCGTGGCTCCTCGCCTGCAGTTAAATTGCATACAGCAAAAAAGACATCAGCATCACAAACTCTCCTGAAAAAGTCACAATTTGTGATGAGGTAAAAGAAACAAGAAAATATGTTTCCTGGGGGAAAAAATATATATATATTACATATATTATATATAGTTCCCGGCTGTGATTTCCAAAAGTGCTGCAGTGTGGGAGACAGATGGTACCCATTTGTCTGTGTTACAGTTGACCACTGATAGAGACAATAGCTCTGACAGGAATAAAACTCAATAATCCCACCGGTAATATCACCATCCCACAGAGACAGCCTATTAAAGTGCAGTGGATCAAATTGTGAGGCATTTATTTTACTGTACACATTTCTTTATTTGGTTTGGCTGAAGTGGCTTTATTGGTATGACATTGGGTAATGCGGTGTATACTAGAGCACATTTCAAGATGCAGACAATAGTTCTGTCATGGCACCCAACAGTCTCCCTATATACCCTCCCAGCTCACTGCTGATTAAAACTCCAGAGTGAACTGGGAGATAATGTTGGGCTGACTTTTAAAAGGCACAATTGAAATATGGTGGTATTTCTGACATTCATTCACTAATGAAGGTAGACTTATTGATAAAAACAATGAATTTAAAACATTCAAAAAACAAATAAAGAAATAAAAGAGACTGTGATAGTATTCAATTTCCACACAAGACACCTGAAATTCAACATTATATGTAAAACAAAATCTTAACAGCAAAGTGTCAAAGAGCACTCTCATACCACTTACATAATTTAATTAAGCCTTGACGATGAATTAGAAAACTGAACACCTTTACATTTATACTGTAAAGCTCAAACCAAGCTAATATATCCTAATAGGATCACCACTTGTCTGAAAGGCATGTGAGGTCTGAACCCCGATAACCATCTGTTCTAACTAAAACATAATTTCTATCATTCACATTGTGTCAATCATCATGTTCTTGTTCAGGAATTTTTCATCTTCTCAATTACACTCTCCACCTGACTCATTGCTTTTAAAATCATTCTTCACTTGCTTTTACCTGAAGTCTGAGCCTTTTCTTTTTCCTCGATCTGGGATCCCCGGGTCTGGACACATGTTGTGTCCCTGCGCTACACCCATCTGAGACACTAACAGGAAAAAAAACAAATAGAAAAAGAAATTACAGATTGTTAAGGGGAAAAACAGTCTAAACAGAAGTAACATTAGTAATTCTCATCGCTGTCAAATGTTTTCTGCATTAAGGAAAATGTTCATGCATATGAACATGCCGCTCAAGAATGTGCAGATCACGTCCTGCATTTTCATGTTCACCGGAATTGGCAAATATTTGCACTGAACTAGGATTGCAAGCATCAATTCATTCAGGATACACCTTGACTGTTTCCCTGCTAACATTTAAGGACATCTTTCCCAGTGCACATTCCTGGTGGTGCTCTATTCAATGATGTCACTGGGTGCAAAACATTAGAAGTCAAAGTGCCAGAAGGGGTCAAATAAACTTGGCCAACCAGGAGAGCCCATCTGACTGACTGGGATGGGTCAAAGGTCTGCAGGGCCAAAGCAATGTGACACCTGCTCATTGGCCAGGGGCCCAGTTTGAGGCAAGACAGCCATGAATTTAAAACAAGGCTCACTGGTGTCAGCAGAAGTAACGAAAAGAAAAGGAAGGAGAAAAAAAAAAAAAGGAGGCTATCAGACTTACTGTTGAATAAACAGAAGAGGAGGACAATGCTGACCAACTCAGGAATATGCAACTATGACTGTCAGGCTTACTGACAACTACAGGAGATACTGTATTCTGGCTTATTCTCACAAAACAGCTGATTGACGCAAATATTTTAAGTTTGGATTTTTTTTTAGAATTTGATGCAAAGTCAGTATTTGTTTAGAGCAGCAAAAAAATGATGTGATGTGGTGACAGAGATCCAGTCTTTTTAATTCAGTTGTTGGGGAAGGGGGTACTGTCCTTACCTCAGTCTTTCCTTATCAGATATCGGATAGGTTTTTCTTTAGATGTGCAGAAGGAATACCAACAACAAATAACAACATTTTTTTGTACGATGCAGAGTGAAACTTTCATTATTAATCTTCTGTTGAGGTCCAAATACTGTTGTAACTAAATAACGTTTTACTTCATTTTACAGGTCAAGGGGAAAAATCTAAATCTTTATTATTTTTCCCTGGAAAAAGATGCTCCATGATGTACCTGTCTTTTTATTAAGTGCCACATTCAAATAATGTGAAATCAAAAAAGAATACTGAGAAAAGTGGACAAAGCTATAAAGGGAGTATAAAGGGAGTAAAAAGCATTAAAGCAATGTTAACAAAACAAAAGAAGAGAAAAGTGATTTTCTGAGAGAAACGAGGACTGAAAGCAAAAGTGGGAGGTATAAGTGAATAAAATGAATAGTAAATGGCCTTAAGGCAGGATTACCATTAATGCAGCACTTTTTTGTACAACAAGTTGTTCTTGAACCCTTCGAAATCCTTCTCGCTCTGACACTAGTCGGGTGACTCATGCTGCCAAGTTGTTAATGTTACAGATGTTCAAATAAAGCTGGATGGGATAATGAACAGTGAACCCAGACAGAAGGTGAGGGTGAACAAGGGCAAGGAAGACTGCCATGGCGAAAGGAGAAACCGATGCAATTACTGCTATCCATTTGCTATTAGAACTGCATCTCGAGCACAGACTGTGTGTCCTTTGTGCCTCTACCTCTTACAACAGTCAGCATTCCCCCTGTTCCTCGACTTGGCCAAGATGTAGGAAAAAAAAAAACTTTTACATGACTTTGAACAAGAGTTGAGACAGGTGGGAAGCTAAAAAGGGACTCTCTGCCATATCCAATACATAGACGAACAAGTTATGCAGACAGCAGTTGTTCCATTTTAAGACTGGTGGATTTCACAAGCATATTCACAGTGTCAGGGTTGTTGTTTCTTGTACTGAGTCTTGAGTCACTTGTTTAAGTAATTCTGTGCAATGAAAAAAAAACTGCACTTCCTGAAGGTCCTGCGGCTATATCTGCTGCTTACCCATGAGCAAAAATGCTTAAACCCTTAACGGCACTTTGGACTAGCAGTATAGCCAGTGGTGTCAGTCAGCTGTGAAAAAAATAAGTTGCAATAGTGATACACTAAGGACATCCATATAAACTTTTCTTAAGCATAAAATCATTGTTTGCTTTCTTATGAAGATGTCAACTTAGAGATATTTTGAATGTTGTCACACTGTATCAGGTAAAGCTCAGCCCGCTATATTAAACTTCTTAAAATAAATATAACTGACATTATTAATTTCAGATCGTTTTATTTGCAAAGCACTGTTGACAATTAAGATGTGACTTACACACTGATATCTTGTGGTGGTTGTCTTTGCTCGGCAACATCTTGACACCTCGAGACTTTAGTTCAGTCATCTTCTTCACTGTAGAGGAAAACAGAGCAGAGACACATGTAAGGCAGAAGAAAGTGCAATCATGACACCCACATTTCAGCAGTGTCTCAAATAAATCTACAACCTACATATGTTTAATGTTAGTCCATAAAGGTTATACATTTAGTTTGCATAAAAGCAGAGAGCTGAACTATGTGCATTTACTGCAAACATGTAAAAAAGGGTATAAGGAATAACATTATTATTAAATAATTATCTGTTAATAAGAATGCCTATGAGAAACAAAGCCACTTATTTCTATACAATAAAAATTTTATATTATTGAATGTTATGATAATTGCAGAGAAAATTAAATAAAAGAAAGCCATCATAGCAAAGCAAGAGGCTCATTTAAATGCATATTTATTCATAAATTTCAAAAACACCATCAGCGTTGTCTGTGCACCCCTTCACACTCATCTTATTTAATTACTTTGATGCTTCGTGACAATGAAACTTTACTTGTTTTGCACAAGAGTGATTTTTATCCTGCATAGTAATTTGAAGCTAATGTGACTTGTGTGTCAAAGCCTGTTTATTATATGTCACAATATGTCAGATTTGTTCCCTGAATAAAAAAAGGAGGGAAAAAAGATATTATGATGTTTCTAGTGAGGGAACTAAGCTATTATGTGTGTTTGGTGTGGGTTTGGTGGGGTGGGATTTCCTCTGCAATGTCAAATCGAGGAAACTGAAGAAAATCAAATAGCCAAACAGCCAAAGACGATATACAATATATTGTTTCGTCACTCCAACATGCCGTGCTGTGAAATCATGGGAACTGTCACCACGAGAATGAGTGGTGGGGGGTTGGAGGAGATGGAGACAGTGTTTAATCAAATTAAAATATTAGTCTCTCATTCTCTCTGATCTCCTAAACATATTTATCTAACATTGAACCTGTAAACCCACAGGCTCTTCACCTTTTCTTTTCCATATTCTTCTCTGTTCTTTTTTATCTCTGTCTTCTCATGTCATCTCTGAACTTTCCAGGGGAAGGTGAGATCCTTAGAGATCACCTTTTTTGTGGAAAACTAATCATTTCTCCCTGCTCATCCCTTCTCAAAGCTGACCCCTGAACCACCAAGAATAATGGGATTGGAGACGGATGCAAAGGAGAGGCAGGTTTTCATATGTGACAGTGTGTACGTGAGTACTCCTCTACACATGTTTGTGCAGTTGTGTGGTGCCCTAAAAACAAGTCTGTTTATCTTGTTTTTCTTGAAAGCAATCCCAATTATCCTGTCAAAATAGTGAAATAATTTCACTTTCGCTGCCAGTGCAGTCTAGAAATTGGCAAAATCTTGAAACAAGGCAGATCATTTAAGGAAATGTAAGCTCATTTGCACTATAAACAAGATGAATGTCAGTCTACCAACAGTCTTCCATTATTGGACCTAATAATATATTGATGGTTTTGTCTTGGAGGTTGTGCCTCTCAAGAGATATTGTTTTTTTCTGAGGAAAGCTCATGAGTGTCCAAAGTGTGGAGCTCATCTTCTAGGGATTACCAGTGCTGCCAGGGCTGCCAGTGACAACATTGTGATACATATGATAATTCTTGGGTACAAGTGGAAATTATATTCTGATAAACTAATTTTGGGATGAGAGAAAAGTTCAGTGAATCACTGTGTAGTATGTATTAGGATGGATTCTTGTGGGAATCAAGAATATTTAGATAAAATATCATAGAAATCCGGCAGATATTTGCTGATCAATCTGTACAAAAACTGGCACACAAGACAGCTGAGAATTCCATGTCATGGTGGTAAATTTTGAATGATCATCCTTTTAAAAATCAAAAGTACCCTCAGTCTTACCTTGGTACTGGGCGCTGAAACCTCTCAACTTGTGGTTGCCATCAGAGGTAAAGTGCAGTCGAAGCCAGTTTTTGCTGCTAATGATGGGTGAGGGGAGGTTGGGACCAGTGAACCTGTAGACACAGAGACAGGGAGAACAGTATGTTTGATTAGTAGTGTTTAGGCATCGTAGTATTTTAACATGCAAATGCAAAGGTAGCAGATGTGAAGCTGCAGAAATATTTAGCATATCCTGTAGGTTCATTAATGAATTTAAAGTTAAAACCTACCAATAACATCTGTAACATCAATCTAAGCTCGGATACACTTCCTTAGTACATGGACTCAGACTGTTTATACAGTTTTTCTCAGGGACACTATTTACACGTTAGTGTGTTACATGTATGATTTACTGTAATGGATACACAAATAATTTCTTCTGTCACTGTCAACTGCAAACAGAAAGTAATTTCTCTGTTATCTTTTATTCACTCTCTCAACTGCCACTGTGAGAAAGGATTGTGCTCGCTTATGCTTCTGTTTTGTGCCATCAAGCAATTATGTAATCCATCAGATTTCCAATAAAGTCAAGTCCAATGGCAGACAGTATATTATAAAGGCTGGCAGAACCTGCCAGTCTTCCCGGTGATTGTCTTGTTTGTTTATGGTAATTATACTAATGTTTCAAAATTAATGTGGCAATGACTTTGAGATGTTAAAATGCTTCACCTTTAAGATCTAATAAAAGGATGGTCTTGTATTTAAAAAGAAAGTAATGTTAACGGCTCTTAACCAACCTGTGACCCGATAAAAAAATAAGACCAACCATTGGCATTTGCATAGAAAGGACACTCCTTTTATTGCTTTGAATAAGTAGCAGCGAATTATACTTTACATTTAACACTTATAGTGCCTCCTGATCTGTATGATAATCAAGGCTGTAGCTTACGAAGCACTTCTTTAGTTGTAAAAGTGATTTTGGGACACATCATCTTTTATCTTAAGACACACTAACACAAGGGCACAGAGGAAGGAGAAACACGCATACTTAAAGCATTCTGAAAGACTTGGATATCAACAGGTTTTTGGATATGGGCAGATATAGCAACATTACACTAATCGGAGTATGCATGGTTGCATGTGTACTGGAGTATTAGCGAAATATTATCACAATGAATGAATATATTTTTGTGTATTGTTTTGTATATGGGGTGTTAAGACATTTCTACTAAAGCCAGCTAATGACTAATCAAACAATCAATGCTACAAAAGGATATGGTGCTAAGGTAAAGGTCAGGAGCACAGTTGGAGCCCACCTAAATTCCTACCCAGCCAATCAAGCTTCTTTAATGCTAAGTCAGACAACTTGTTGAAAAGTGTGAGATTTTTTATTTTATTTTATTTATTTTCTGATGATTTTATATACAGGCCCAGTTCTATGAAGATGTAAAAGCATGCAGTCATCAGATTAATATTGTACCCTTTGAATAATAAATCGCAAAGTGGAGTATATATACAGGCATACAGGCTACGTGGGTGTGTCCATGTGCACCTTTGGTTCATAGATAGATAGATAGATATACTTTATTTATCCCAAGCTGGGAAATTATAGTGCAGCAGCAGCATGACACACAGTGACAATAGACAACATAAGAATACAAATATAAAGAACAAACTATACATAATAAAATATCAAAATAGTAATAGTAAATAAAATATATTGTACAAAAGTATATACAGCAAATTGGCAGTGTTGATTTGGTGCAAAGTAAGAAAGGAGAAATGTGCAGTGACTGTAAATTATGACAGTTATATTATTATACAGTGTAATGGCATGTGGCAGGAAAGATTTCATGTATCTGTCCCTTCATGTATGTGTAGCAGTGAAAAAGCGCTGGATGTAAATATGATGTGCTGGTAAGTGTCATTTTCAATAACTAGTTCAGCACAGTAATTGACATAAAAATTAAATAAACAGTATTTACCCCCACAGAATTTTGGCTTGCATGGCACTTCTGGATCGATGCATACGCACCAGAACACCTTGCTTAAGCAAAATTGTCAGATTCACCAGCTCCTGGGGCATATTTTAGGGATGACTTACAAAATTTTGAGTTTTGTATTGCACTAGCCAGCAGCTATACTGCTGCTGACATTAACCTCTCAGGTCATCTCTACTTTGCTCCACACTGACCACTTCTGCTGCTTCTGATGATTCAGAAACAACGCACTGTCCATGCACCAAATGATTTTCACCTGGGGACAGATCAACCCTTTTCAACAACTTTTTTAAAGCAATAAAACAATTTCATGAAATTGCTTTAGGTATCTGATATATAAAAGTAATCAGAAAGAACAGAAAGTCAGACATGCAGTATTTACCGGCTTCCTCATATACAGGATTGTCAAGAGGATACGTTAATGCAGTATTAATGATAGACTTGGGCTCTTGATTGTCCATTTCATTCACTGAACATTCCATTATCACCCCTGACTTATGACTTGGCCCCCTTTTTTTTTTAAACATGGCCACAATTAACCCTTCTTTTCAGTGTGGCCTGGAGGCTGCATGGTATGATGAAAATAAGACTAAAATGTGCAGCCATGTCATGCGACTCTGGCCTTGATTTACAACAGAGAGTGCGAGACTGATGAAGTGAGTCGGCCTGCCTCAGGAGATGCTTTATCACTTAGAGAAAGGGAAAGATGAAGCATTGAGGGGGCTTATGTAGTGTCTGGCACATATGCGTTTTGAGTGCTCCTACTAGGACAGAGAGCACCAGAATCACCTCTGGCTCTTAGCACATAGCTGGTCCTGAGACAGCTTAAAGTCCTGGGTACTAAACCTCACACCAATGAATTACAGTATATGACCCCCACTTGCACGCACAAAGGAATCAAGCCAGCACCAAGATTTTAATGCAAACTCTTAAGTTGCTCCCTTTCACCACAGGGACAAATCAAAACTTCTCTTTGAATAAAAAGGCAATTTGAGCTGGAATTAACTTACATTAACACCCAACTAAAGACGGCCTTGCGATTAAGAAGAGGATAAGTAACTGATGGGTATGCCAATAAGGATTAGGTGATTAATAAATATGGGATGAGGGATTAACAGGCTAGCATAAATATTATTTTGACCCAACGTCACCTCTGCCTTTCCCCCATTTTACTGTCTGCCTCATTTTTGTGCTGAAAACAGAAATCTTTTAGGGTGAAAGTGACCATAGGGAGCAACAGAAAAAGTCCTGAGCTGGCTGATGGAGGTCTCCTGAAGGGTGTTGTTGCTACTTCTATAGTTCCTGTTCACCTCACCCTTTCTTACTTTCTCGCTGTCTGGCTGACCATATTAGATTTTATGCGGAATTGTCTTGAGAGTGCAGTGCTAAATCAGTTTCCATTTCCAGGCCCCAAAGCTCCTCCGTCTGAGTCAGACTTTTGATGATTGTCCAAGAAATGAATTTTGAGAAAGGGAAGGTGGAATGGAAGCACATGCAGGTGGTGTTCTTGACTGAGGGGAGTGAGCTGTGAACCATACAGTAACACACAGAGCTTTCAAAAAAAGCAGCTGTTTTCTGTGCCTGTGCTTTTACTTCCATTACTATTGCATCTTGGGAACATTCACAGAAGACCTGAAATTGTTTCATGGTTACACAACTATAAAAGCAACATCTGATTTACAGGTATCAGAAGTCAAATTTGCAAATCCTTGTTGCTTAGACTTGTCAGACTTTCACTGTCATATTATGGTTGAGGGTCTTAGAACCACCAGTCAAATTCCACTTACGTAACACAAGCACAAAGATGCCCTCCATAATGATGTGATGTGACTCATTAAATTGTTAATGCCTTCAGGATTCTGAACAAAGGTCGTCATCATCGGGGAATTCAGAAACTCTTCCCAGTGAAAATTGGTCTTTTTTTCTGCTTTATATTCATCGTTTCATGTCGTCCGTTTTCCGTTCAAGGGCCAACGTATCAAATTACTCTATGCATAATTACTGATGGGCGGAGTCTAGGTGTCAAAGGTTACTAACCCCGCATTAGGATCAAACGCTTTAAATCACCGTTCAGCGGATTAATTTGCTCAGATATAGCAACTGATGACCATATGTGTTCATGTGTGGGTGTCTGCATGCGTGCTGTGGCGAGCAGGCTGATTCTGGACAGAGAACGTCCCTGTTAATTGCAGCTACTTAGGCAGATCAATCAGAGCTCTGCTCAGTATGCAGGTCCTGGTCTTTACAGCAGACCGGGGGTCACAGTGACTTTAAAACCAAAACTTTTAGCATTTTAATGAGCTATGTGAATTATAGCACTGACCAGCCTATCCAGATGTACATGCAGGCACACACACAGACACCAACACTGGCAAACACTCACAGTAAACAGATATCAATAAATTCTTTTTCTAGCTCTCCCTCTCTATATCATTCTCAAACACACACACACACACACACACACACACACACACACACACATACATACATGCCAAGTCCTTCTGAGGTAAAACTAATCAGTGTGGAAGACCCTTAAGTCCAGAATGGCTGTATTAAAGCTCTGGCAGTGGAGCCGCAGCTGTGACCTTCAGATGTAACTGAGAGCAGACATACACTGGAGGTTTAAATAAACCACCAGAGACCCCTGGCTTCAAACTACACAGAACCCTCAACACTGTTCATTCATTTCTTCAAACAACAACCACCCAGGCAGTAAAAATCATCAACCTTACACTATATGTTAAGGCCAAAGTATTAAGCGAGGCCTTTGGGGCAGTTATGTCTCATGGGTCTTTGCTGCATTAGACAGAGGCTCTAAAAGCAAAAACAAGGCACTGAAGAAGTTAAAACTTCCACTGACCCATCAGAGCCAACATGCCTCGTATTCCCTTAGACACTGTGGTCCAACAGAGCCAAAATGGCTTTTATTCTTCCTCTCTTAGCCCTCATGTATTATTCATGGTCAGACCTCTAGCCCCATCAGAAAGCCTTGTTAAATCTTCTGAGGGATTCCTTTCTTCTTCTTCCCACAACTCATTTTCTGCCCTCACAGAACACATAATATGGACACTGATTGAAAGAAATGTCCTTTTGGAAAGAACAATGCACAGGCCTTTATCTTGGCTTGGCATCTTTTTTTAATTCATTTTTTTTTATTATTCAGGCTTATTTTGAAGCTTCCTACAAACACACTTTTGTGTTTAAGTCACTTTGAAAACAGTCTATAAACAATATAAGGAAAAAGCCACCTCAAGCTTGGTGTTAACTATGGGGACAACTGCCATATCACCTTGGCATCGGATACTCAATCTGCACTCAGATCTAAAACTAACCCTATTGGCTACTCTGCTATGCTGTTTCATTTCCTCTACCAAAAAGAAATGTATAGTAGCCACACCAGTACAAATCTCAAGCTACATAATTATGAATCTTTCCTTACAAGGACAGGATGTTCACATTAGACAATGTGTCATGTCTGTCACGCCTATCAGCATACTTTTAGTCATGGCAACAATCTGTCAAATTAAGTGTGCAAGTGGTGTGTAGAGAAGGAGAAACTCAGGTGAAGAACTGGTTTATGTCAGGTTATTAACTATCCTGGATGGCACTGATAAATTTAACAGTTTCAATAACAACATTTCTTCGGTCAAACTGGATTGCAATAATTAACACTTTGGAAGTTAGAGGATACCAAAGTACAGCGGCTATAATCAATGTTAAGACCAAATAATGAGTAAATGGAGGGTTTTTGCTCAACAAATATTGGTGGAGTTGTTGCATTTGCTTGCTCTTCAGAGGCTGAATCTCTAAACTAACGAATCCCGTACCCATAATACAAACTGATACCCTGCATAATATGTGGATCTACTTTTGCTTTAATTTGGTTTAGTCACAATGTGTGAGATTATAAACTGTTATCATTTTATAAGATATTATAAAACATATTTTAATGCTAAGGCATTTAAAAGTAACATTCACCATCAATAAAACCACTGAACACTACCAATGCCAGTTCTTCTTACACCATGACCTCTGCTTTAAATTTTGACGGTAACTTTTCGAGATATGTTGATAATAGTCAAAAAGGCTTATGGACAAGCAGTAGAAATAGGGCAGAGTCATAAACTGAAGCAGCTCAATCCATGGAAGTAAAGAATTTAGTGCCACTTGTTCTGCAATTGATCCCAGCGTCAGCGTGATTTATTACTCTTGTTTAAAAAGTCAAGGTGGATGTGGGCAAAGTCACAGAGAGCAAAGCAATGGGACTGAACTGTTATCGAATGGACTGTGGAACAATGCTGATGAGGAAACCATACAGAGTCTAATGGCTGAGATTATTGAATGTTTGCCTTCAACAAAACAACCCACACAGGCACAAATTACTTTGACTAAGATGAAGCCAAAGACAAACACAGACATTGTCAAACTCGTGGTGGATATCCTCTCCATTCCTTCTCGTATTTAATTTCTGTCGCACAAAGCTGACATGACGCTTCGCCATCATCACCAGGGAAAGTCGCTGAAGATGCACATGTATCCTAATACACAAACGCACAAATACACACACCATCCATCACACTGCTCAAAACAACGTGTGCACATCTCAATAGGTGTAATCGTCTGCCGGCGGTATTGGATCTGTGGTTAACGGGAGAAAAACAAATGAGTTTCCAAGGTCACTCTTAAAAGCAGGAGCGATAATTGAGCCCTCTCTTGTAGATCTATCAAACACAACAATAAACAAATGCCAATAATATCCCAGGGCAGATTACGGGGACATCATCCTTCACTTCCATATGGGAGACTGGAGGCAATATAGACAAGAGAGAAAACAATGAGAAAGACGAAAGCGACCATGACAAGATGAGCCAGGTAGAGATGCAGATGTGTGTGTTCCTTTTGGGGGACACTTAAGTTAAGGGAATCAAAGAAATCATAGTTTTATTACATATGTACCTCCCACTACGATCAAAGCTCAACAAATGATTCTGACAGCAGCACTTCCAATATTTTCCTAGTTACCTCTCTCCCCTCCTAGCAGAAGCCAATTTGTATTTTTTTAAAACAAAGTATAGGCTACAATGAGCAACAGAACCAGTGCCAATGACTACAATGCAAGCATGAATTAATAATGTGTTCTCCAACCTGATATATAACTTTACTCCCATTCAAAAAGAGTAAAAATATACAAATGAGCCATTTTGTTTCAGGTAATGCCATAGTAGTTATGAAGAACAGGAGTGGTTCACACCTATTAGTCAGTATTTATTTGCAATCTAAACAAGTAAAATTATTTTATCCTACCTGCAGTTTTATTCACTTGCATAAATCACATTAAAAGAATTAATATCAGATCAGCTGTCAGTTAAATTGGACATCTATGCTACGCTGGGCCTATCTACCCTATCTCTCTATCCCCTTGTGGTTTGTGTGTGTGTGAGCTGTTAGTTTTTCAGAGTGAGTCTGAGATGACGCAGTATGCAAGGAGACGGGTGAAACCATGCTAATGATATTGAACCTGGCAACACTGTCAAATCCCCCAAACACAGCCAGCACATTGTATTCCCTTGATACCAGAGCATCCTGGAATAATGACATTGTTATGCTGGGAGCAAAGTGTTTATGGCATTTTGCATGCATCTGTTTGTTTACATGTGATTGAGTGTCCGTGCACAGTGTGTGCCTGGGTGAGCATGTTTCAACAGAAAACATGTCAGATGCTTCAAATGTTTGCATGTGCTTACTAGACTGAGAACTGCGTAGGGACAATGATCATCCTTTGGTTTCCAAATGTTGTATTGATGATTTTTAAAATATAACTATTCTGACGATGTGCAGTCGTCCCTCACTATATCGCAGTTCACTTTTCGCGGACTCGCTGTTTCGCGGATTTTTTTGGTGTAATTTTGCATGCTTTTTTTTTACAGCGTACTGTACAGTATGAACGCGCATTGTGTTCTGCGTCCTGATTGGCTAAGTGAGAACCGCACGTGTGTTCTGCGTCCTGATTAATTAAGGGAGTACTGTACAAAATGCGTGTAAAAAGGTGTATAAAAGTGTGTGGTTAGGGGTTATACGGCCTTAAAACATGTATAATAATTGTAAAACGCGGATTTCGTTTATTGCGGGTTATTTTTAGAACGTATCCCCCGCGATAAACGAGGGACCACTGTACCGCTTTAACTTATACTTATCTCAAGTAACTGCTACTGGTTTCAGGAGATGCCGAACATATTCATCTTTTTTTTTTTTATTATTTTTGAGGCTCATGTGGCCATTAAATGCATGCATGATTTAACAGGAGCCCATTAGCAACAGCAACTTACTGGCATTCATAAAACTAAATGGCATATAAACCTGTGTTGCTATACAATCTGCACCTGTGCACTTTTTATAATGAAAGGACTGAATAGTGCATAGTCAGAACTTTACCTTTAAAACAAAAAGCCCCAAGGCTCCCACGTATTAAAGGGTAGTAGAGTACATAAAGGTCAACATAAAGTATAAAGAAAGCTAATTAACTACAAGTGGGAAAAATATACAAAGTAATAACAAACCATTAAAATCCATCTACGTTCATTTTTAAGGGCTACTTGTGAGGAATTCAAAGGGCTATTCTTTTACCCCTTTTTCATTCAGCACCACTTTCAAACCCTTACACAACAGTCTTCTTGACTCAACAGAGAATGAGTGTGAGAAAATAGACTAGTCAAGGATTCATGATAGGGAGACATTTTTACCACACCACTTGGAAAACAACAGCCACAATCTCTATTTCTGCACTTCATTTTTGGATTCAGTGGCGACTATCCACACATCTCAGTGTTACTCTAAATCACCCACTCCTATATAAGCTACTATTCTAGCTCTCACATCATTGGTCTCTTTATCTTTTATTATTTTTAGACATCAGTGAATCCTTACTCAAATCCCACTGCGCTGCTTTTTCTGGCATCTTTTCAGGTGGACTCTGAAGAGGCTCTCTGGACAGAAATAAATAAGCGTAAAACTATTTTGTGCCAGCGCAAAGTTGTTGATAGCACCAACCGACATGGACCTAATGCCATTTTTATCAAGCCCATTTCTTTGTGCTTCCTATTCTAGGATCCAAATGCTCCCCCTCACACTATGGTGGGTGGAGTGGAGCAGCTGAGTAGTGATTATGCAGATCAGGTTGTGCAGTTTTCGAACACTTTTTGGCAGGAAATTGTGCTCACATTAACACTTACTCACATCACAAAGGCAAGCATATATAGAGCAAATTATGTGGCTAGACGCCACAAGGCGACCTCTTTCTGTTGACACTCGTGTATGTTCATTTGTCATTTTTTTATTTTTTATTTTGACGTCAAATTTAATATTCTAATGATTATCAGTATACATTTTATAATGTAATCTAGCATGAGTCTCATTGGATAGCATAATCTTAACAAAATTATCCACAGTAGTCTGTAAGACATAATAAAACATATATAAAATGGTTTTCATACATAAAATGAGATGTGTGACTCACTGTGCATTACTGCACACAGGTCATGTGTAACAAACAGTTCAGTTGAATAACATTTTATTTTACAACCCTGTAATGTAGTCTTCAGATTATTTTTTTTCAGTGTTCACATCATTATCCATAGTCAGAAACTGCAGTGTCTCCAGAAATGTAAATCCAACTTAAAAAGGGAAATGATCTGCTCTTGGAGGCATATTTGAGGTATATTTGTACCTTGCAGCTCTGCTTTCTGGGGATGAAATCTATTTTCTCCTCACAAAAGTCGGCTTCTTCCAGCCTATTAGGAACCTGTCTGCTGCTTTTAAACTGGATGACAGGAGTTGATTTGATTTGATTTGAGGCTGATCATCCTTCTCAGCCATTTTTCCAGTCTGTGCTGTAATGCACCAGCATCACAACTGCGGTTTGTTTGCAAACGTGCCTGCAATTTCAGAGACACACTGACTGAATGAAATGAATGAATACCATGCGACTGAAGGGCAAAATGTCTGACCAATGAGTTTGCCAAATATAAAATGACCGTTCAACTCACTCATTTGCAAATCCAGTTCATGATTTATCAATTTTATATATTTTTTTATTGGCTAGGTGCCACTATGGAAATGAGCCAATAGACAGAATACAATGAGGTGCCAAAGCCAAGATCTGTAAGTAAAAGTGTTCTACATTAGGATAATTATCATCAGACATCAAGACAAATGACAATGACTCTGCATTGATCATGTAGCAAAGCCACTAAAAATGCATGAGCAAATTCAGTTTACAGTCATGTGTTACTCTGACCTTGAGGCAAAACTAAAATGCAGCTCATAAAAGTCACTCTCCATGTGACGCTCTTTGAGATGGGATGAACTAATTATCAGACAGTTTAGTTTTCATGTCAGCACGACGCTAACAGCCTCTAAAGGTTTTAAATTGCTTCCTCTAATCTTTCTCTGTGATTCCCTAATTTCCAGTGTCCCCTCCCCATTATTGTCATAATGCTTTTTTGAACTCAAAGCTCAAGCTGAACAGGCAGATTGTCTCAATTTGAAAAGTACAAGTGATTTACCGATCCTGATTGTTAAGCCACATGTTTTGCAGTCTTCCCTATGCAATAAAGAGCCACTCAGACAAGTTGGAGAAGGATAGAGGCTGAGCCCCAGATGGACATCTGGTGTCCCAGTTGCTCCCCTCTTTCATCTCATTCAGACTCGGCTGTCCCTTGTGGCATCACTCGCTCAATGTCCAGTCATATTACAGTACAGTTCTATTCCTCTATGTCTTTATAAAGTGTAATGTATTTCAGTTTGTTTCTCACGATTTTTGTGACTGAGTAGCATCCCACTGAGCTTTTGAGGATAGATGTGAGCTTAGTGATTTCCATGACAGGAGAACGGCAAATGTGAGAGAAAGAAGGCTTCATGGTGGGAGGAAGAGAGGAAGAAACAGGCAAGAGATGAGTAGCTTCCAGAGTACATAGGGAATGAGTCATCCAGGCACCAAGAGCTGCCAAAACTCAACCACAACCTTTATTTTCAGTGCCTCTTCTTCCACATTGTCCCTCCTGCTGTCCACCCACGGTATTTTATTCCCAGGAGCTCCGTGTATTTGTTTTCTTTTAATTAGTTTGAGGGTCGCTGACAAAGCCATTCTATTGTGCACCAATTCAAAGATTGTTCCTAATGCATGAACTGAAAAGTATGGGATGCAAAAAAGATAGAGGAGGCCTTTATTTCACCAGTGTTCACTGGCCCTTTGTCCGGCTTTCACAGTTCGTTTTTTAGAGATTAGCGTCTGTTCTCTTTCTTTTGCCATCTCTCCCTGTAATCCCTCCCTCTGTTTTACTCCGCTGCCCCACACCTACTTTCGGAACAATATGCAAATTGATGCCACATTCAGTATTTTCTGCTTGTCTTTCTCTTTCTCAAACACAAGAATCAGAAGAAAGGAAAGGAAGAGGAGAGCAGTGAACAATGCCCCTGTTATGTCCTACATTTAGCGCTTGTCAACAATTATGGTAAGAAGTACACATGCGGCTTAAATCAGGCTAAGAAAACTGACTAATGTATATACACTGATTCATACCTTAACGCAGGCAGGTGTTCTCACGCACTTGAATGAAAAAATGTATAGACACACACATATACACACATATACAGATCCATAAAGAAGAATATCTGCAGAAACAAGAGTCCAGATGTTCAATGAAATGCAGCAAGACAATTATTTATCACCATGGCTTAATTATCATTTAATATCATTAGAGAAACTGAAAAACACGCAAAATTATGTATACCAGCACTCACTTCATATCAGCACATTTGGGCTTCAATCTGTTCAAAGCAAACTTTGATCCTTCTTCCAAGTGTTACACTAAACTTCAAAACAGAAGAGGTAGAATTAAGCCTTTGCGTTATCTGGGCAAAGTGGAAGTGGGCCAAGTTCTTCTTCCATTATACAGCAGAGAGCAGAGATATTCACCCCTGCTGATAAAGCCTGATCTCTTCTTCCATTAGCCTTTATTGGTCTTCCAGTCTAAAACCATTTGAGGTAGATAACATACACTCATACAGTCTTTTATGGTTACTTTATTCAGCCCTAAAAAGTATTAATCTTTTTCATGTGTTTCTACTTTTTTTTTTTTTTTTTTTTTTTTTTTTTTTTATCGTATCTGGCCAAACTTTGGGAGAAGGAGATCACAGGTAAATATTGAAAACATCAATCAAGTAAAGTGGGCAGAGGGAGGATGGAAAACACCTTGAGGTAGAAGAGAAATGACGAAAAGAGCTATCCTTTATATGTCACCCATGACCATGACTGATTTGTCGTAAAAACTACCATCCAATTAAAAGAGGTCTCTCCATCTCTTCTTTCCTGAGTCAGCGCTGACCTTTCACACACACACCCCTACCCCCCTCACCGCTGCCATGATATATCCACGGCCTGTGCTCAAGCAGGTGTGTGTTATGACACAGAGGATAGGAAACAGCCATTAACTACTAACAAAATTCAGGGAAATTTAACTGTACACATTATATACTGTAGATGTGTATTTATACCCAGATACCCAGCGTTCTCAGATGGTGTGTAAAAGAGTTACGAGTTATACTGCACAACTCAACTGTAAAACTGCTTCACTTTTGTGTCTTTTAGATTATGAGCACAGCTAGGCTATGTGTAACAAAAACAGGACTATACAACAACCATAAAATGTTACTGTGCATGTTGAACGCTAAGGAGTGTGTGACACAGAAATGGCTCTATTACAGCTGTTTCTGCTGTTTCACACTGGTTAAATATAGCTTTGTAGGAGTTAACAGTAATTGCCTCCACTGAATTCAGATGCGAAACTTTGACTGTGGGTCACTTTGCCTCTCAGCAATATTTTCTGGGACATGTCATTTGCTTGTTTACATTATCCATCTTCACCAGTCTCGTGACAAAAAATTGCCATGGGCAAATACTGTTGCAATTGCAGTTCAG
Source organism: Larimichthys crocea (assembly GCF_000972845.2). NCBI lineage: Eukaryota > Metazoa > Chordata > Actinopteri > Sciaenidae > Larimichthys > Larimichthys crocea. The sequence continues at coordinate 45,664,739 of NC_040023.1, read as the reverse complement.
CTAAGGACAGTTGTGTAATTTCCAACCTTGTAGCGATTTAAAGCATGAAATGGTGCAAAGTCAGCCTTAAATCCCGCCTTTCACTGTCGCTCCTTTTTTCAGAGATGAATTACCCACTCAGAGATAAATGCAAAATGCTTGACCACACATTAGAGGTACCACTTTGCAGAGGTTAATGTAGGGGGTTTATGCAACGTAGAAACAAAAACACCATGATGATGAAATATGATGAAATACATTCAAACACCCACTATGTATGTGCATTGGGGCTGGATATATATATATATATATATATACACAGTGGTCCCTCGTTTATCGCGGGGGATACGTTCTAAAAATAACCCGCAATAAACGAAATCCACAAAGTAAGTTTAACAATTATTATACATGTTTTAAGGCCGTAAAACCCCTAACCACACACTTTTATACACCTTTTTACACGCATTTTGTACAGTACTCCCTTAGTTAATCAGGACGCAGATCGCGTGCGGTTCTCCCTTAGCCAATTTAGAACACAGAACACAATGCGCGTTCATACTGTACAGTACGCTGTAAAAAAAAGCATGCAAAATTACACAAGTCCGCGAAAAGTGAAACGCGTTATAGCGAGGGACGACCGTATATATATATATAAATTTAAAAAACCCACAAGAATTAAAAGAAAGCTGTCTTGTTCTCAGAGGACGAGCTGTAGTTTCTAAACCACTTCTCAGGAGGGGAAACAAGACCAAAGACCAAGACCATGCAGGACTAGAAAAAAAAAAGTTTTGTTTACTGGTTAATCCAAGTTTGAGATTTATGGCAGTAACAGAGGAATGTATGTAAAGAGATGAACAGGAGAGAGAATGACACCACAGTGTATCAAAACCACAATGAAACAAGGAGGTAGGAATATGCAAATCTGGGAGCAATTTGACCTTTCCTTCACAGTCACTTGACCCTATTGAACATTTATGGGTGCACTTGAAGACTATTATTTTCTAATGAAAAAAAAAAGCTCCTTTAACGCTGCAACTATCATCAGTTAAAATGATGAAAAAAAACTACAAAAATATGGAAACTAATATCACATTGATCTTTCTTAATTAATGTATGGTGCTGGGAAGCAAATCCTACTTAGGTGCAGTGGGTCATTTGAAAACAATTCTTCTCTCCCCAACTGCAACTGATTCTGCAGCAAAAAAACTGTGATATGCAAGGGAGAGAACACTGATTGCATCATGTTGGCTATTTTTATGCTGAGCATGTTTCAGACTTTTAATAAGGCACATTTTTCACTGGTTTGGCATGCTGCTGCTGTTGCTAATGGCTATGATAATGATAATACTAATGATTACAATGCATTTGTGCATTTATATACATGCATGTGTATATGCTGCATGTACCTACTTTTAGCCAATCTCAGAGGATGCTTTTTCGCTGTCACTAACAAAGTTAAACTCTACTGTAGGATAGGTATATATATAAAATCTGGGTCTATGGAGGACATTGCAATGGCTGCAGAATGTAGGCAGACATCATCCCCATTCCCTCACTGTGTGGATTAATGAAGCCTTAATAGCCCATGTCATTAGGCTGGGTGGCCACTGACTAGACTGCAAAACCCTGGAGATTTTTCCGTCATAATATACTGTAGGATGACAAAAAGCAGAGAGTGAGCCCAAGGCACTGACAACATACAAGTACTATTCTGTTCTGTCCCAAAGGATCTGTCAATTTAGCAGAGATCTCTGTCAATCCAGGTGTAAATTTTAAGAGAGAATTATGTCAAGCATCACCTGTTTACCCTTGAATTCCATCTCCCTCCACAGGCTGCTGATACAATGACACTCAAAGTGTAAACATGTCTTCAAATCACAACATTTACCCAAGAGTTGTTAGAGTGGAAATATATAAATCATTCTTTGACATTTACAGTGTGCAGACACAATCACATGAACATCAGTGCACACACGCGCACGCGTCATTCATGGACGAAAACCTGGACCAGGAAGGCACACAAACACAGTCAGAGACACACACTCATACAAACACTCCATGGAGGTTCTAACTATGTTAAATGACTAGTATTAATCACCTTTCTCTGTCTCTGTGGTGATTATGAGCACATTAATCAGCAGCATGTCTGCCAGTTGGAAGTGAGCAAGCCAGGCAGAACAAGGGATGGAAGAAAATTAGTGGAGTGAAGAAAAATACTGAAGGGAATAAAGTTGTGCTTTTCTTTTCTGTAACATTAAAACAAGTTAATGCCGCTCTGTATGGAAATAGCAATGAAGAGTGTAATAAGAGCAGCTGTTCTAATATAGCTTCATTATTCTGAACCTATACCAACCTTCTGTGACCCTCAGCCTGCCTACCTTCTTCCGCACTACAGAAATTATCCAGGCATATACATAAAATTACATATATTACATCTATTCCATAGGGTGTCCGTTTCTATAGCAGTTCTTGTTACAGGTTTTGGTAAAATGCAAATACCACACACATTTTATGAAGATACCTGTCTCCATAAAATCAAATTGAATAATAAATGTTTGATAAGAATTCCTCATTAAGAAATAAAACAAATGTCTAAAGACTAGTTTAGAAACCTGAGGCGACCATAAATCATCATTTCTATAGCAGATGGCGTTGCTGATGAATGCTGCTGTTCAACTGCATCCTCCAATGCAAAGTGATATATATATAGCATGAATGCACACAGTCAATGGAAAGATACAAACACAGATGAACAGAAGGAGAATCGCTCTGGGAGCCTCCACATGAAACCTGCTTGAGTCGCAAATGTTTCAACTTGATTGAAATGTTTGGTTATTTAAAGTTTGCATGACAAAGATAAGAACAAATCTTACTGATAACCGCTCCAACTTAAACGCCCCTGCCAGACCTCTGTATTAAGTTTGTCCTTCACTCCTATTCTCCTATTTAAAACAACTATATCCGTTGCTACGGATCCATTTATGTACACAAATACATCACTCTACTGCACTACGCCACTCATGTCTTTAGTTTATGTCTTACTACAGTTGATTGTTGAAATGTGTGTATGGGTGAGTACAGGGATAATATATTATCAGTCGCATCTGTTAACCTCAAGTTTATAACTAGTGAAGCGCATCCATAAGATACTTGATGTTATAATTCTTTGTGTAATTCGTTGTACATGTACAATGCTTTATGACTGTTGGTATAGTGCATCAGAAGGCATTATGTCTGTTTACAAGTGTAGTCATAAGGCATTATGAATGCAAACTAACGATTCTACAGCAATATATCACATTTTTCTGTATGAGTTATGGAGAGAAAACTTTCTGCACTGTCAAATATCTTTATTGGCATTTACAACTCATTTGTATGAAGCAAATGGAACCAGTAAATTTCGACACAGCGTGCACTTGTTAGTTGGCATGTATTTCTCCTTCAAGCTATTTTATACTCTATGTTAAAGAAAAGCAGCTGCTGAATCACAGGGTGTTGTGTAACATGGCTCAGTGAATTAAGCATGAACTGGCTTGATATGTATATGAATAAATGCTACGTTGTGTCTTTGGTCCATGGGTAATTTAAAAACCACATCAAAAAACCATATTCATAAGAGAAAATGTAGAAGCAGATATGCAAACACTGCAACAAACATCCATATAATCATCTAGTATATAAAACAGTATGTACTTGGGCTCCCTTATATCAAGACTGCATTATAATAAAAAAAATCTTTCACGTACTTGATGCCTCTAAGCCATCAGGGCATCAAAGACTGAGTATGCCATAGCCTTTCCACGGTGAATGTGATTACAGTTGCTGTGACAGAGACCTTGTGTTAGCTGTCAATCAGCATCAGTCTTTCCCTGACAGAGAGAGCCTGCGGTAACACAGTCACAAGGTGCAAAGTACTGTATGTTGCTATGCTCAGTCAGAGGGACGAGGCCCTGAGGTGGAGGCTCGCCTGCCTCTGCCATATTGTAATGAAACAGGTCAAAGTCACCAGAAATAAATTAATAAAACGGGAATTAAAATTACTATGTTGTCATTCGGAAATAATCATCTGAAAATAAGAATTATTTTTTTGTTACCATAGAATGAGCCCTTTACATATAGATGGTGTAGGTCTTCTTCCACAGAGTCTGCCATGATGGACTATCACGTTTCCATTTTATCGTTTGAACAATGACTAATGTTACATCTCTGCAATATATTGCATCTAAGAAGTAATACCCAGTGTAGATCATTAACTACTACAGACAGATAATGTATTTTAATAGCCAGAATTGAGTTTGTGGTTAAAAAAAATATATTTATATTACTGTTTATTTACTGTTTTACAGAATTTTGTTGGAATTGAAATATGAGAGTTTATTTAGAATTGTTTGTATTATAATGCCTGTTAGTAAGAGGGAGGAGTAAATAGATGTTTAGCTAAACAGGAAAAGTACTGAATATTTCCTGTGGACTAGACTAAAGAAAGAAAGCAGAAACTAAGTGAGGCTGTGAGCAACGATATATGCATGCAAGTGCTGTCTTTTCTCCACACATTCTTTGCTCATAAAGAAAACTCAATAACAACAAAAAATCCCACAGGACTCAATTAGCTACAGTTAAATAAATGGTGTGACTTTAATGCCCTGCCCATGAGCACCCAAAATATCTTCCCACTAAAAATATATCTCTTGTGTGTGTAAGAGTGCATGCATGTGTGTGTGTGACTTTATGTTCACACTTCTACTGTCTTGGGATCTGCCACAGAGCTCCCTGAGCAGCAGTGTGTGCTTGATAATTAGCCTCAAATTCACCACTTCTGTGAACACATGCCTGGTTGGAAGCGCCTCAGGGAAAGGTGAATGCTATGAGTGACTATCATCCACTACCCGTATCCAGTGACAACTAAGAGAGCTCAGGTTTGGGAAAAATAATGCAACAATAAAATATTTTTTTTGCTTTTTATCAGCCTTACCCCTGGAAGAGCTTCTGTGCAGGTTCAAGGTGAAATATGAACTTCATCTTAACTCTTTTTGTCTTGTTAATTAATGAAGAATTTAGTTTCCTGTCTCTTGATCACCTTTAAAAATGAATCAAATAAATCACCCTGGAAGTGAACTATGATACTTCAGCTGCTTTGGGTAAGCAGTTTGCGTTTATGAATCCATGAGCCAAAGGGGATGACAGTGCATTGTGTATAAGAAAGCTGGATTCACTCAAGTTGGAGTTCTTCCTCTTGTTACATATTCAGTATATTAATTTATTTATTTCACTTTTTTTTCCTTTCATATTGTTACATTTTTAGTAGGACTTCAATATATGACACTTTCCAGCAGATTGCATTTGGTGCCTCACAGCTTTTTATGAAATCTTGAATGGCAAGATGGCCAAAAAGTTAAAAGCTATCTTACAATTCAAGAGCTCTGCATTCCCTTTAGATGACAGCATGGCAGTGATTATTTCGATATGCACAAAGCATATTTCAGAGCTACATTGTGTCTGTTAGCCTGTCTTTTGCTGTGTGCTTGTTATGTAGGCCTATTCTTCTATTCTATATATGAATAATCATATATGTCTTTTCAACAATAGTGATTAGACTTCCCTACCGGATGATTCATTTTTCATCATCTCTAATCAGTTGAATTCTGACAAGGAACATCTATCGCATGGCTCTGGGGAGTACTGCACATTTAGTATTTATAGTCCACTGTGTATACCCCACAAGACCTGGGTGACTTTGTTAAATGTTAATAATTAATAAGCTTTAATACGCTTGTAGTACACATGGTTAGGGTTCACTATGGGATTAGACTGGGACACAATGGTAATAGACAAGTTTATGAAACCAACTTTCTGTTCCATTCTTGTTATTGCTCAATTTTCAGTTGCCATTACTAGATCAGGAACATCAATCTGACCTGTCAGCTATAGCAGACAGGGTAAAATAAAATCATTTAACCTTGGTCAGATCTGAATACCTTGTACCCATTAGCCTCATTCACTCCTTCTCTATTCAGTCTCCTTGCATGTTTTTCTAATGTTTACAGTAGCAACCTCTCATTGCCAGTGTTTGCTGCCCTGTATCTCTGCTCCTCTGCTGTTTCTCCCCCATCTATTCTTGCACCTTTGATGTCAAGACCACATCTAAAGCCAGAGTTAATCTGCCATGGGCCTTCCTGAGCCCTAACCGGGCCAAGAATTGGAACCAAGAACATGGCACAGGGTAAAAAGCGAGAAGAGATTAAATAGTGTGAGAGAAGAACACTGCAGTATCATATAATTCCTGTTTAATGTATTGTATTATAATCTAAACCTTGTTCAATATCGAAGACTTTTCACTTTAACATGAACAATATTTCTAAATAAACTCACTAATATATGAATCTGTATATTGTATTTTTTATATGGCAGACAAAAAATGACAGTAGCAAAGAAACCTAAGCAGTATGTCAGTAGGTATAGTGGAAGCACAACTGTTTAGAGGTATTAATGAAGGAATAAATACAATCGAATGGCTTATAGCAGGCCAATTAAGGATCCTGGGGGAAGAATGTGCTGTCAGAGGAAGCACTGTTATGAAGTATAAAAAAACAAGTTGAGAATGCTATGTGCTGTAATGAACTGGTAAAGAAAAGAAATAGAGGAGGGAAAGTCCTGAGAAAGACAGTCAGTGCACAGTAGGAAAAAAGGAAGGATGCTACAGAGGAACTAAATGTATTAGCTGTGGTGTAGCCAATAGCCAACCCTCCCATTCCCTCCCCATGGTTTCCACACCAAGAGATGAAAAAGCAGAATAATCCCTCAGCAACACTATTTTATCTGCCATGCTCTGATGATACTATTTATAGCACATTAAAGGGGTAAAAATGCCTTTTCTTCACCTCCGATGGAAAACATAGAAATACCCTTCAAAGTTAAAGCTCTGCTAACAGGATCAAGCGTGTAAGCAAAGACAACCCAAAGAAGGAACACAGCTTTCGGAGTCCAGGGTTATCCACATACATATTCTTCAAATGAAATACTACTTTTTCTACTTTATCAGAGGACACACATTTAAGTTCAGACCCCATTTTAATTTAGAATACAAAGAGAATTCATATATATATAGAGATATATATATATATATATATAATATATTATTTATATATATATATATATATATAATATATATATATATAATATAATAACCCCCAAACTGGGAGAATGGCTCCAGCAAATCCCGGGAAGAACATCTGAAGCCCCGTCCAGAAGAGTGCAGTCCTAGGAACATCGAAGATACTGCGCAGAACCTCAAAACTCCCAGGCTCTGGCCTCGAGCTTGAGGATGACACCGGATACCACCCCGCCGGGGTGAGAAGGAGATTTTACTATATATATATAAAAACAAAATCTTCAAAGAGCACCACAACTTACTTCGTCATTTCACAGCACTTTTCTAAGCACAAATAACAGCCAATAATTTTTCACAGAGATATCCTTGTCCTACATACAATACAATGTGTATCTTTTGCAGCTAAAAAAGCAATTTCATAATAAGGTTTTGCTCATTAAACAGTGAATCTTTTCATTTAAGTGCATTTAGGATGTTGCAGATGCAACACTACAGATAAGATAAGAAATAGTAATTAAAGTAAAATATGAGAGGGATTAGATGCTTGTCAGTTTTATTTTCACATTATTCACACGTTCAAAATAAATCTCAAATAATTTCTAGGAAACAGATTCAATGTTCAATCCTCCAGCTCCAACATCTGACACCAAACCGCAAGTCGAACATACAATACATGCTAACAACCTGAACACATACGAACCAATAGATCAAACAAAGTACTCCATTATGCGGTATCCTAGACCCAACACTAATTAACATGACAGAACAGTGTGAACAAACAGAGGGGGAAACATCGTTATAGGACATAGCATGGACCCAAGCTTCCAGACATGCCATACTAACCAAGTAAACAGACCGTTTACTTGTTGTTTCTGTTTATTTATATTCACGCACAAGACCAAAAACTGCATGTTTTCATACTGTATGTATTTTTGTACTGAACTACTATATAGCCTCCAAAGCTGATCAGCTGATCCATATCGCCCATGCAAACAGCGCACTAATTAGCCATGCTAAAACAAATTGCGCTGTTTGTTCCTGGTTCACTGGCTGCAGAACCTTTCGTAATCCTTGGTTATCACACAGTTGGGAAGGATAGTGAAGCTAATAACACCGTGATATTAGCAACGCTGATCTGCAAGTGATAGAGCCAGGCAGTGCTAGCCGTTAATTCTGTTACCTTTCGGAGTATGAACCCCAAACCAGACTAATCCCTATTTTATTTATTTATTTATTTTTTCCTCTTTGCACCCCTGCCCTCCCCTTTTGTCAATGTCCTCTAATCAGATCATCTTATTAAAAAACCTAGGCATGACCTGGCAAGCAGGCAGCCTGAGCATTGAAAAAGACACAAGGGTGCAATTTCAGTAGTATATGAGGTAAATATGTTGGTACAGGATGAAGCTGTCAGCCTGTGGTACAAGGTATGCTGGAATAAATATATATACAAGTGTGTGCCCATTTATTTCAGCATTTAAATGTCAATACCAAGCAACCCCGTGAGGACAGCAGAATGACCTCAGCATTTCAGATTACTACAATTACAAGAAAAGTTTGTTATGAGTGCACTTGGGTACACAAAGTCCTGTCACCACAGATGTATTATGTTAGAGCTTTGTCAAGATAAAACTGTTTTTTTGCCTGTCTCTCTGTCTTTGCTTCTGTCTCATTCTGTCTCTGGGGAAAGTGGTATTAAGAAAGATTGCAGTGCTGTGGGATCAATATGATGCTGACACCTCTCTGGCACTTTCCAAAAATCTCTACCAAGCAAAAACGCACTTACAGAGAGGGGTCTAATGGATCACATAACCACTATATCACTTTAGCTTTGACTTAACCCATGAAGAAGCAACAGCCCTGTCTGCAATGTGTATAATTGGTTATTCAAAATGAAAACGGAGAAAAAAAACAGACTCAGCCTCTAAGCCACAAAAATTATAATGTAAAAATTGTTAATAATGTAATAAAAAAGACAATAAAAATTAGAACTGAATAGCCTTTCAATAATGCAATAAAACATAATGAATACATATACAATACATTTTACCTATAATGCAATAAGTTGTTACATTTTGTGGTAATCACACGTTATTATGGCTCGTGGCATTTGTTTGTGAAAAATGTAATAACTTTACATATACTGTATATTGTAATCACAAGTAAGGAAGAAAACTTTAATTACAATCTAAAAAAAAACTATTATAATGTATTAGCACTCTGCAATTACAATATTAAAGCACCCAAAGTCCTGAAAAAATATCCTGTGCACAAAAGATAACTAATACACAAGACACAACACAATAATTTGTGCATACTGATCATTTGTATTATACTGTCTGCACAGAATAAAGAAATGTAATCTCTCAAAACTTTAAATTAAATTTCTGACATTCTGAACAGGTGGAACTGTCCAAACTAGAATAAGAAAGTTTTAAATCAAGGCACTGACTGTCCCTCGATATGTTCGACAGTTGAGCTAAGGCTTTTTACGGTGAGGGCCGACATTGCCTGTCACCCTTTGCCTCCCTACGTTTATTGATGCAGTTGAGAAGAGTTTTTATGGAGGCACGTTGCCGTGCAGCCTGTAATTGCTGGTCAAGGCACGTTCACCAGAGTTCATAAAGGTTCCTCTGTAAATATATTCAGGTTGGCCTAGTGTCACCTCATACAAAAAAGACAGCCTCTGTCTGATGAATGGGAAGAGGAGGGGTATTTCACAGCTACTCTTTACACACACAAACACATTCACAGTAGCGCCAAATGAGAAGTGAACACATACTGACTGTACAGACTCACACATTCACACAACCTGTCCTGCTGTCCCAAAGAAGATTAAGATATATTACACTACAAACCAGCAAGCACGTCCTTGCTTTATTTCACCTTGCAGATTCCCTCCTCCCTCTCCTCTGATTTCTTTTTTCTTCTTTCATTACTTGAGCTTTCCGACCCTAATATAAAAGGTAATTTTCTGAATGATCAGGAGTCTCAAAGCATACAGAGGAAGATATGTGAGTGATGTGTCCTCAAAGGTGAGAATGACTCAGTCTCTGTATGTCTCCTGCATTTGACCGTTGTTCCCACGAGTCTGGAATGAGTCAGCCCTACAGATGAAAGTAACATTTCTGCTTTATTGCTTGCTCTCGCTCTCTCTTTCTCTCTGTCTGGCTCTCTGTATGTATATGTTTTTTGTTTTTTTACTTTCATTTAGAGACTGCAATTTTGTTTTTGTTTTTGTTTTTTTGTTTTAATCAGACTGAGACTGCACTGATGTTCTGCCAGTAGGTTTGAGTTGATTCTACTTTGAGTGCAGTTTCACTTGTTTCAGGGATTTAGTTTGAAACAAGTGCCTTTGTCTACAGGCAGCAGATCACTCTGCTTGTATCAATACAATGGTGCTTGATTCAACAAAAGCAAGCTGATTTGCACTGGAAAGACAGGGGAATTATCTGACGTCCTTGGCTGATGTTGTCATGTTAAATCATTTGTCAAGAAGGCGTGTGTGTGTGTGTGTGTGTGTGTGTGTGTGTGTGTGTGTGAGCGTGTTTGTGCCCTCTGTCCTTATATTTACAAGTTGTTTTGTGAAAAGAGGAGTTTAGAGACACCGAGTGGGGATGTGTTGGTTGAGCAGTGACCCAGATCAGACAGTGACATCTCCGTCCACTCAGGGGATGCTCAGGGACGAGATGTTCTGCTGTCACTGCAGCATGGCAACACTCCAAACAAAGATCCACATTAAAAGTCTGTCTTTGTCTATATACTTCATTTTTAATCTTTAAAAATAAAAAAAAATACTTGGTCTTTGGATTTAATTCAGCAACAAAACAAAGTGGATGCATTAAGGTAATTTTATTTTGTTTAGTATTTGTTTATTTATTTAATTTTTAAATGTACTTTAAATGTTGTGTATGTATGTAATGTAATTTGTCTTTACTAGACTGTAATCCCTACCAAAAAGAGCTTACTGCTGCCTTCTGGTCAACTGAAGAGCCACAGAGCAGAGGTTTAGACCGGATACAGAACTACTTTAAACAGACCTGTTGGACATTATTTATTAAAACCTGAGCCCGCGCACAAACAGCATTACACAATGAGATCCATGGCAATGACTTTGAAGGCTCTGTGGACTGGTAGCTGGAGAGGTGCTAGTTCACCTCCTGGGCACTGTCGAGGTGCCCTTGAGCAAGGTACCAAACCCCCCCAACTGCTCGCAGGGCGCCAGTCTGGCTGGCTGCCCATCACTCCACCATCTCTCTCCCCACATTTGCATGTCTATGAGCCTTGTACTTGTACTATATGTGTGTTTGGGGTTAAAAATGCATGTAAATAAAAAGAATTTCCCTGTTGAGGGGATTAATAAAGTATATCTTTTTCTTCTTCTTTTCTTCTTACTGCCCGGCATTTACATCTAAATGCCACACCCTGTGTCCTACACAACAGACCACCGAGTGCACTGTGCTTTTGGCCAATTGATTTCATATGTTGCTTTCCATCAGAGCCTCTCCTCTCAGGCCCCTCTCTTCCTTTTGCTCTATCTCTGTTAATTACTGTAATTGATTAATCGACTGATGTGATGTCTCTAAGAGTTCCATGAAGCGGTGTGTCGCCCCAATCAGACTCTCAAAGAAAGACTGACGAAGGTTAAGGTTAAAGGTGTTAGAAATCTGGTGGAAAACAGTGATGTTGACCAAGCAAGGCGCTCAAAACCAATTACCTTAAAGCCACTGTTCCCTTTTGATCACACCAAAACAAAAAGCCTCTGAAGCAAGCTTCCTTAGGTCAGCAGCACTTGACCCAAGAAGTGAATAAAAGGATCAAAGCGAGACGCGGAAAGAAGCATCAGCGGGAGCTTCAGAACAAACATGAGTGTTTAACTATTGTTTTCACAAAAGTGACAGATGATTAAAGACAGAAAACAAAAGGGAACAAGAGATTGATTGTGTTTTTGACTGTGTTGATTCTTGGACTTGCAGCATCAACAGCTCTGTAACTCCTCTCTTAATATAATTAAAGAAATACTATAAGAGGGAAGACAGATGACACTACTAAGCAAAGAAGACAGACGACATGCTCCAGTGTCCTAAAGGGCAGAGTTTTTTGTGGATTATAGATCAAGAGAAAAACTGTGAAAACACTCAGATAAGCGGATTACTCACAGACATATTTTCTGATTGTCATAAATGTACTGTACTGAGATATGGACATTACTTCAGTGTCAAAGTTCTCATGAGGACATAATGAAATGCATTAACAAAAAATGTACTTTTAAAAAATCCATTTGTAGGCCCGGGGTGCTAATGTGCATAACTCTCAATATATATCTCTGTGTACAAATCATAAGCCATCAGTGCATCTGTGGGGTTGTTAAAAGCGACAGATTGGATCCCAGTGGTGCAGTGCTCAGTAAACACAACTAAAGAGACACCCAGTCGGGGAACCGTGATCTGGGCCATTACCTCTAACCTCTGCATGTTCTCCGGTCTCACTGGGATGGTAGGTGAGGTAACACATGGATAGACATGCTTACGCAGACACATTGCTTGCCTTGGGGGAGCGGCTTTATAGGTTAGACTCAATATTGCAGAGTTCATAAATTGCTGCACCTGCGGTTTATTAACATAACGCAGATGATCAATGACAATTAATGTTATGCATAGAATTCCCTTTCCTTTTTCATTTGCTAAGTTTGACAATGTAACTGAAACAGGTCTTACCTTGAGAGAAACAAAAACACACAAACACACACACAAGCTTGGAAGGTTGATAGAATACATGGGTAAGCTTTGGCCCATTTTTGCTAAGCTTGCTCTCTGCACTCCAAATCCCCTTCCTCTCCAGCCCTTAGCCTGAGCAATGTGACAGAGTGAGTAACAAAGTGTGGAGTTTTGGGGTGAGCCAATCTGCAGCGCAGCACCAGGTGTTGGAGATAATGTTCTGCTGGAGCATTTCTTGGCGGGTGGCACAAAGTTCATCATAACTGAAGTTTTGATCGATGGCACATTGCAGATTGAGTCCTCAACCACGTGCTGCTGTTAATAAATCCTGACTCAAACAAACAAAATTTGAGGTGCCATGGTGGAGAGACTGGCAATGACAGCTATTGATCCACTGGTCAAGCACAGGCCGCTAAGCCAAACTATGGTTTAAGATGCATGAAGCTGACACTGCGGAAAAAAAAGTGAACACAGTGTAAAGTGAAGAACTGGGGAAAAACATTTTTAAAAAAGAAGAGCTATAATAATTAAATTTTATTTGATAACTACTGGCCAAATTTAAATAAGACAAGAAATTACAAAGTTCTAAGTCGGCATTTCATCTGCGCAACTACCAACTCTCAAAGATTCAAAAACTAACAACAGAATTCAGCTTCAGCAAGAATAAAAGCAGGTCTGGAAGTTATCTGCCAAGTGAAAAATAGTGGTAGAGCCTGGAGAGTATGTGGAGGTAGATGGGGAAAGAAAGAACGTGCAAGACAGAGAAAAATAGACGGGGAGCTAGATACAGCAAGAAAATACAACGTGATGAATGTGTCTAGTATATATAACTCCTTCCCAGCATGATCTGGGGGATTTTTGTTATTGTTGTTGTCTTTGACGTGATGATCCTTGACATGCATCAGGGCATCATTAGCATCCCGCACATCAGCAGTAAGACATCCACCTCAACCAACGTTCATCTCTGTATGTGCTTTCTCCACTGTTAAGCTGTGTGCTTTTAGATATGCACGGTATTCTTCTTGCAAAAGACATGCAAAGTTAGGGGAATACATGAGTCAACAGTAACCAGTGTTTGTGAATGCACAGATAAAAAGCAAATCTTTTGCCATGCTCCTCACAAATTCCTTGGGCTCAAACTATAGAATCTGGAAAACTTTACTGAAACAAAGCATAATGTGCACCATCCTTTGTTTACTTTTGTTTTGTGTGCTTTGTATGTGGGTTTTACAATGAGAGCACCACTTACTGTAGATGACTATAGAATGCATAATGAAAGACGATAGACTTTCATTAGACCAAACTATCCACTCAGATGCTTTATGACACCCACAGAGCAGGGAGAGAGAGAGACTGACTGAGATAGATAAAGAGAGACAGCGAGAGGGAGAGAAACGCCAGAGTCAGACCGTCCTCGACGTGACCAGACTAGTGATGTTGTGGTGAATTACCGGTAAAGCTCTGAAGCAAAACGCTTATTTTACCCACCAGTCTGTGTTGTGAGAAACAGGCCACAATATAAGGAATGGATTAAAAAAAAAAACATTCACACAAAGACTACACACCCACTCCACCGTCACACAGTATCCACTTAAAAACATCTATGCAAAGTGCCCCTGCATATGCTGCCAATAGTCTGTATTCACTTGCTAAAAAATAACTGTCTTTGTGCCAAAACGTACAATAAATTATGTTTTTAAGCAAGCGACTATGGGGATCACAGGTGGGCAACCACCTATTCTTGTGGCAGGCAGACAATGGTCAGAGGATATGTTGCACAATCACTCACTTCCATATACACTCTCACTGTGACTGTCCTACCACAGGAATACTTAAAATGAAGAGTACATCTGGCAGCCAGGAGCTTGACATAACAGAATGAGTCCACTGCCCTGTAATGAATAACAGTTAGCATGGACACTATGTGTAAGTATGTACACTGTTATATACATTATTGGTTTCATATATATATGCACCAATGCTTACAAATCTGGAAATGGATCATCAAAGGTAAATTATATCTAAGTCTGAGCTGCAGTAAACCCAAACTTAAATCTCATGAGCCCCAACATAAAAAAGAAAAAAAAAAATCCAATCTCTTTGAAAACATAAAAAGAAAAGATGAAGCATTTATCTCCACAAAAACTGAAACATACTCATATTGCCGGTACTCCCATGGGAAACCAGAGAAAACAGCCCCTGGACTTAAAAAGCTGTTCCGAAAACCATTCACTCACTCTCAGGTGAGTCAACTTAACAGCCAATCAATATATATCCAGTGTTCTGTACTCTCCTCCAACATTTTTTTATCTCTTTCTGTCTCACTTGCACACAGAGAGACGTGCTCCCTCCATGGGATGGGACATGATGACACATATCAGCATAGCAGGGATAATCCATATGGTCACTAAATGTCAGTATGTAAGTCCATAGGGTACAGGGTTAAAAGAGAGAGGCGAAAGGATGGGAGGCTGCCTACAGGTATCAAGACTCACAGGGCTCTCAGATCTCCTAGCAGGAAGAAATACAGTAAGTTGCATTTACCCGGGGAGCTTTGTGTTGTCAGCAATGCATGCATAAAAAGAAGAAGAAGAAGAAGAAGAAGAAGAAGAAGAAGAAGAAGAAGAGATAACCCTCATGAAAAATAAAGTTTGCAAGAGTTACCAGAACGGAAAGACATAAGTTCTGTTTGGAAACACTTTCTGTAAAATGCTGCGATCACTGAACTGTGATGCAGCAATTTTTTCAACAGAATGCCTTTTTTTGCTTTTTTTTGTAGAACCAAGGGAGTAATGGCAATATTCAAAGTGCTTTCAACTACAGATTCCGGCACTTTATACTATTATACTATTTACAGTATCAATGGTGCGGCGAGAGTTGCTTTCAACATCTCACGGGAGCACTACTGATAGATGAAAATGTATCATGGTGCTTTGCAAAACAATTGAGCGCCAAAGAAAATTACAAGTCAAATAGCTGTGAGTTCCACTTAGTAGCAAGCGGGCGAATGAGGATCTGGCAATTGCGAGCGTCAGGCGTTATTTACATTGCCTCAAAGTGGATGGTGATGGGGAAGAAAATCAATGAAGATACAAACAGTGTAATGGCGGAGTAATGTGTTCCCCTGGGCAAGCAACACCGAAGAAGTCCTTTCAGGGTAATACTGAGTGTAGGCAGAATTCAGTTGCCATTTGAACCAGCCCTTCCCACTGCCACATTCAATCCACATGCACAATTCAGCTCCTGAAGTCAGTCTTCAAGGCTGTCTTCTTCCGCTGCTTCTTCAGAATGCTAACTCTACAGAGCCGCCAATCAAAGCACAGGATGGTACGGTAAACAAGAATGTAAGTGAACAAGATTGGATTCACATATGCAAAGGGGTGATGTTCTTGATAGTGATTGATGGTGTGTATTCTGGTTCATTCTCTTCCTTGTAAAACACACACACACACACACACACACACACACACACAGACACACACATACACAACAAGCGAACAGGGAGCAAACTTGACCTGCTTTCATTTGAGCTGTTGTGGATCGATCAGGGAAGCATGGTCTTGACCCTTATCCCTGGCCTCTCTTCTCCTATTGGACCACTCAACCTGTCCATCAGGTATCAATCAATACGGCTCCTGGAGCACCCCACAGTTTGAGATTAAGTAGCCACTGGGCTGGTGGGATGCCAACACTATACACACTTGTAAAAGCACACTAACACTTCCGTTCTTGCCATTTGATCAGTCAAGTAGGATATATCAGTTTGTGTCTTCCGACTTCAGATTGATTCAGTTAATAATAGACCTGAGATAGAGAAACAGCACTTTAAATCACACACCAATACAGCAAAATCACCGAGATCTACTGAATAAAGCCCTCACTGAGAGCATTCATGTTTTAGGTTGGCGCCATCACAGTGCTCCAGCTCATCGTGATAACTCTACCGATTTATCTAGTTCCTTACATCTACATCCTTTCCTCCAACGGTGCCCCTCTCTCCTTCCCTTCTCTGGTGTGTGCTGAGTCTGACTGTGTGACCCACTATCATCCACTTTGTCTGTCTCTACTACTCCCTACTAACTCCAAAATTATAGACACCCAATTAATTAAACACTACAGGGATTAAGTTATTGTGCAGAAAATAGACTGATGAGTTTTTATGTTTTGGAGAAAACAGCCAACACTTTTGAAGTCAACACTATGTGGGTAAAACCCAAGCCAGCATGACTAGAAACAAATGAAACAATAGAGGCAAGCCAGCATGTCTGCACCATGTCCTCTGTCCCCCGCATTGCCTTTTCTTTGCAATGTGCATAATCAACTGTGACTTGAACTCTGTAACACTTGCCAATAGCTCCTCTTTCCCCCCTTTCTAGTCACTTTCTTCCCACTGTTTTCACTTGCTCTTTAAGACAGCGCAGCCATACCGCAGGTGCACCACCATAGGTGCCCCCGGCAACAATCGCCACAAAGATGACAGACTGAGAAGAGATTTGGGCACCCCACATGACAACAGAGAGCAAATCAAAGTCTGGGACAAGAAGCTGATGACTTCGTAAAATGTGCAAAAGAAGCATAGTCAGACTGCCATCTGTGGGAGTCTGGGAAGCGATCATCTCTCAGTTGGCCAAGCACATATTCAAAGAGACTTTAATATCAGGCTACAAGGCACAAATCTCAGTTTTAAGACTGCTCACAGTCAATCAAGTTCTTCTCGAAAGTGTTTTTGCTTAACTACTGAGTGAATGAAGGAAAATGACACAAGTTTCCAGGGGGCATCTCATTTTAAGATGACTGCTCATATATTCTTTCTGAACCTGGTTCCTCTACCAACAGTCCCTCTGTCATTCTCTCTGTGTGTCTGTGTGTTTTAATAGCTCAGCCAGTGCTACCCCTTGTCCCCTCCTGCCAACTGCCTGTGGCTGTAACTTCAAAGACTCTCCTGTCGTCTCTTGTTTATCAGAACTGCCAGCCTCCTACTGTTTATGATCCTAAAACTAACCCTGCACTATACTTTTTCACTTAAAACAAATAAGGCGCTGTGGATTTTCTTGGTGGTTTCTAGGTGCATACATCCACCTCTGCTCAGCCCAGGTATATTTTTCATGCTAATATTAGTCTTGTGAGTGAGGGAGTGAGGGTGGGAGGGACAAAGTGGCAAAGGGGGTGTGAAAGAGTACATCTGTTTGTACAAGTTCTTAGAGTGCCAGCACAAATATATGGAAGTCTGGCTGAAAGAGTGAATACTTCTGTGCACATGTCCGTTTCTGCCCATATGGGCTCTACTGTCTGTGTGTGTGTGTGTGTGTGAGATTGGGTGAAACAACACTATGCGGCTGGTGGTGGTAATCGAGCTCACTAATTACTTCCTGAGCTGAGAGAGTTGTCAGAGAGAGGAGGAGCTGCCACAGATGGTGAGAGACCCACACTGACACCAGGATATCCTACCTCTTCATCATTAGAGCTGAGCATGTGTGTTTGTGTGAGACTGAGTAATTGAGAGAATGAGCGAGTGACCAAGACTGAGTGTTCAAATTACACTTTGAAACTACATGACACACCCTGAGAGGGGTGGGAAGCTATGAAATGCTTATCAAATTTTTTATTCCTATATTGATCCTTTTCATTTTAAAGATATTACTAATAGCGCTCAGTTGAATCGATTCCTGTTCTTCTGCTACTCACGTAGCTGTGGTCTTGACACAGTCCCACTAAACCTAACCTGACATTTTTCCATTTCCAACCACAATTTAACCAGCTCATTCCCTCACCTGCAATAAGTGCCTGTGGGCAGGTGGTGAACCAGTGGCCTCCCCCCTCCCTATCCCTAGCTCAGCTCGCTTTCCAGACAAAATGCTGCAGGCTGCCTACTCACCACTGTGAAGAGCCCTCAGTGCCGCTGACCTCCAGGAGGTCATAGTCATCCTCCAGCTGAAAGTCAGAGAAAACCAGGGCAATGGTGTCTCCTGGCTCAGCCAGCACAGTCCAGGTGCAGTCAGCATTGTTGTTGTACTCAGCTGGGTAATTGGGGGTGGTGATCACCCCACTCTGGCCCCGCAGTGTCCCGCCACACCCATCATCCGCTGCAGGGAGCACAGGACAGAGAGAGTTGTGAAAGGTTTAGTAAAAGACGGAAATATAAACAAAGATAATCACATACTTGAGGTGCAGAGATAATTGAAGGTGTACACACAAATGGAAGCAGCAGGAAAGGAAAGGTAGTAAAAGGTTAATAAACACAGGCTGCAGCTTAACTGCAGCTAAAGGTCAAGTTTGAGCCACGAGCAATCATATTAAAATTCGAACTATTCTCTGGTTATTGTCCATCATGGCCCAAATATGAGACAGCACTGATTCTACGAACACTCCTTTTAAAGATCACTCACATGCTCTCATACTGCCCTCTTAAGCTCTTGGAAGCCAACAGTTTTCTGACGTTAGAACATTTTTCACTCACAGGCAGCATTTTCTCTCTTTAAGAGCCACTTTTAGGCTCGCCATCTTCTAAAATGTCAGTCCACTTGTCTGGCTGCTGTCTGATCCATTTCAGTGGCTTAATCCAGCTCACTCAGTAGAACACAAATAGAAATCGCTGTAAGGTTACAACAGACTCACAATACTGTGCTGTGCTTATAGTAACACAAAAACCTCTGATGTAAAAATGTCAAAAAATATATTAATTTGACAGATATAGATTAAGCCCCATTTTTATCAAACTGCCTAACCACTAGAACATGTCAAGATGACAAAGAGGGTGATGACTGATAATACTGATGAGGCAGATGGTATGATTCAGCAAGAAAAGTCTTCCAAACTACATCAAATTGACTTAACTTAGTGGAAGTTTTGAGGGAGAAGGTTTGCCAGAAACAACCGGATGCTTTTTAGCATTTTCAAATTAACTATTTATTTATTTTTCTGGCCACAAATTATCTTTTTCCACAAGCCAAAGTGCAGATTTTCAAATTCAGGAGTGTGAAAATGAAAATGAAATGAGTTACAGCATATTGTTCTTTTGTCTGCAATTTTCACCATAGGTGGGAGAGACATGTCATACGATTTCAAAATGCCCTACAGTGCTTTTACAGTCAGTTGGGAGCTGGGTAGAGTGATGCAACCTAATGCAACATGGGGGGGAATGATTAAATTCTGATTAATTCAGATTTGTCTTAATCAAAGCATCTCTTCCCTCCTCAGACTGCTTTAAGGAGACTATTAAATAATAAAGCATGCATTTAATGTGTTGCCAGGATAATTCCCTTGCCCAGCTTCCGATATGTTCATTAGAGCTTTGAACAATGCAGAATCACGTAATGTCTGAAATGCAATTCCTGTTTGTAATTTGCGAAAAGCGGGACTTTAAAATATGGTTTGTGTGTGTGTGTACGTCAATACAAAATGTACTGGTGAACAGAGGGGACATATCAAAAGAAGTTTTGAATGACACTTCCACATTATTATTGTTTGTGAAATGATGTGTGTGTAGATGTGTGCGCCTCTGTGTCAGGGTGGTGTGGGATTCATTAGTAGCTGTGTGTGGTTTTTCAAAGAGGGGAGGAGGAGCTCAGAGGCACTGGGCCCTGTCTATCATCCATCCTACCTGTCACAGCGGAAACCCCCCTGAGGGAGGGCAAGGGAGAGTACGGACGAGCGGAAACTTGTGAGGTGTGAACTTGAATAGGAGGGAAACCACGACAGAAGGGCGAGAAGAAGGAGATGAAGAGGATGACAGGTGACAAGCGAGGATGGGCTTGAGAAAAGTGCAGAGGGAGGGTGGACAATGAGGAAAGAGAGAGATGGCGAGAGGGGTGACAGGTGATTGTTGCAGTGGGAGTGACAGGAAGTAGAAGGCAGACAGAAGAAAGGATGAGGCACTGCATTGATATTCCACACAAGACAGTTTCTTCACACTTGAAGGGAAGTCTCTGACTCCAAACTCTCCCTTTCACCTTGACTCGTCGCGTTCTCCATTTTGTGGCCGCCACTGGCAGATGCAAGCACTCTACGACAATAGAAAACTAAAAGTGGCCATACCACCAACGAAATAAGACCAATAAGTGAGTTGTGCATAAATATTTTAAATTGCTTTCCTTAGACAACCGTAGATTTCAGGATGCTTCACATTGTTAAACAGTACATAATTTCAGGTTGTCATGGTTTTCAGGGACAGTGTAAGGAGCTGCTTTGATGACTGAGTGTCACTGTAACCAAGAAGCATGGGCAATGCAGACAAGCTATGAAAACATACATTTTTAATAAGCATCAAAAAGGCATGTTTATATACACTAAACAATGCACACAGCAAAACCTAGAAAAGTATACTTGGAATTTTAAATGGGACGACTATGTGACTACCACAATAAATCTGAGGGCTTTTGTATCAGAGAGAATAAAGTTTGTGCACAAACCGAAGATAAATAGATCTGTGTGCTTGTGTCATGCTGTAGGTATAAGCAGTGACATTTAGAACCTGTCAGTGGTAAGCCTTTTGCCTGAATAAATATGCAGCAGCAAAAAGGGGAGCTGTAATGCTGAGAATAAAGTAAAGAGGTCAGAAGAGTGTGTCAGAAACTGAATGAACGAGTGATGTTAAATCACTTATAAGTGTAACCATAAGATTATAGCTAAGAGAACAAATTGATGAGCATAAGACAGGAAGTGTAAAACATTATCTGTGCCATCAGTGGCTGGCTATCATCTATGGCTCGACAGTGCTGGCACGTTTGCTCTCTCTTGAGTCCAGAATGGTGACCATGCCAAAATGTTCTCCTCCACTCAGCGCAAGGTCTGCTCTTACACATATGGGCAGGCTCTATAATTGGAGTGGCATTAAAAATACGTAGGCATTAAGAAGGGGCACTGTGAACAAAAAAGAACATGTTGACTTTTATGTGGCAACTGGAAATTGCCAGTTTCTGAAACTTGTTGGCATGTAATTTCTGCTGAAAAGGTGTCATAATCACATCTTTTACTGCTCAAGCAATCTTTACTTTTTCAGAAAGGAGCCTGGGTAGGCATGGAGGAAACGGAAAGAGCTTAGGGTCTGAGCAGCAAATTGTTAGTGAATTATAGAAAGAAGGGAGATGACTCCTGGGAGTCCTTGACAGTTTCTTAGAAAAAAAATAGAAGAAATGGAAGAAAAACAGATTATGAGACGCACACATAACAATTTCGCAATTAGGTGTGAAGTGCAGGCATGTGCACGTGTTTGCATGTGATGGGGCTTGAGACTGTGTTGGCGCGTGGTGCCCAGCCATGTGCGCTCCTATGTGGGCTTCCTGACTCCCGGCCTGGTTGCAGATGGCACAGTGTCTCAGCGTTATGCTCAGCAGGCACACTGACACAAACCATTGGCCACATGGACGCAGCAAATGGACATACACAGACATGCAAACTCTCTTGCATATGACATGAGCATGCATTTTAGTTATGAAGGAGTCACTCTTATATAAAGTAACCTATACAATTGGCCTACACTGAAGTATTTTATAAGAACTGTGTCATGTTGGGTCAGACTACACACACTGGCAGGTGTCACTGCCGCAGGGGTTCTTGCTAACTGTGAGGGAAGGACAACTGGCACAACACGTGAGGTCCTGTCATGGTAAATAAGACATCAGTATAACCACAGAAAACCTTGTCAGATCATGTGGAGGCATCTGTAATCATTTCAAAAACAAGGTTTATGGTGTCATCTTCAAGAGTATGATTTTTAAGGTTTTCACAGAGTTAACAGATACCACATCATCAACAACTGTGTTTCAGTCGTGCGACTCACATTTCTAGATGATTGCACTAACCTTTCAGTTGTTATTACCCAGACTTCCAGTTTTTAAATAAGTCGTTTGATCAAAATAAATGTCATTGCTATCTTATTGTGTTATATTTCTCAGCTAGTTGTCAAGGTTTTTCAAAAGAAAACATTTAAATTAAAACATTTATTTTGTGGACAGAAAAAGCCTAAAGACACATCATGATAGACAGTTTTTAACTGTTATCCTATCATACCTCTGCAGTAGGGAAGGGGGAAATCCCAGGCCGCAGTACCAGCTGAAGTGGCAAGGCAGGACAAGGTGGTATGACCTTCCAGCACATAACCCGGGCTGCAGCTGTAGCGGATTTTGTCCCCGATGTTGAACGTGGACCCCTGCTGGTGGCCATTGAGTAGCTGTCCAGGATTACCACATGTGTAGCTGGGCAAAGCTGGAAAGAGAGGAGGGAGAATGGACAGTTAATGAGGTGGTTTGTGGTAACGTCTGGCACTGCATCATGTTAGTACTGACAAGAGCCAGAAAATGAGGGACAAGTACGAGAAGAGTCTGGTGACAGATAATTAAACACACACAAACATGTGCACACACACACACACACACAGCCATCTACCAAGCAATTGCTTACTTTAAAGCTACTGAGTTTTGAGCCAAGGGTCGACGACATGTTATGTGATCTCCCTGAACTGAGTCAGACTGATGCACCCACATCCATGTCAGATGTCTGGATTATGCTGATTTCAATCGACACATGTACGGCATATACATTCAACACTGCATATCCGCTGACATAGATTTCCATTTTCCTTTGTTTCTCCCTGCGACTAACTATTGTCACTCAGTCACTATGTATGCCACACTGGCCATCACAGCTTTATCAATCGTGTACTTGCATGTAAATAAGTGAGCCCAGTATTGACAGAGCCTTGTCCAATTGTGTGTTAAAATGCAAATCAAGTTCAAAGTGAGTTCAGCCAATCATTTGCTCCTGAAGTGTTTGCTTCAGTCTTGCAGTAACACATGTGATTGTAGCCTAGTACAGTAGAACAAATCAACCTATACTTCTTGGACTACAATGCTCTTTTGGTGTGTAGTAGAAGAATGGTTTTGATTTTGCTGCATTTCAAACAATAAATCCTGAAAAAACTGCCTCAAAGCAAACATGCATTACACACACACACATGTGCACACAGTCTTCTAGCTTACAGACCCAGTCCCAGTCACACACTCCCACACAGCGAGGGATTTGGCCACTACATGTGCTGGACTTTGGATGAAACTCAGTCCCTCCACAGGGGCTGGGCTGAACTCCTGAGAGAACAGAATGGCTCCTATACAGCAACACAGCTTACTGGCACCTCAACATCACACTCAATTCACACACACTTGTTTGTTTGTTTTTTATCCTACCACGTCTTAAGCTTCATAATGCATTACAAAAGATTTTAAAGTCAATCAGCCTTGATTAAAGCTGCACAACACATAATTAAGATGTAAGGGTGCTTAGAATAGTTTTACAATACAATAAAATATTTCATTTTAGTATTTGAAGCACACACACGCTTAAATGCAGAGCTACTTTAAAGTTTAAAACCATTTTGTTATGTTTGTTTGCTTTCATCTTTTTTTTTTATTATTATTATTTTTCTGTTCTAGCCCAGTAAACTAAAACTTCCTTACAGCAAGGTCTAACAAGGACGGATCAATCATTTTACCCAACAGTGCATTCAGCAGAGGTTGAGCAGTGGAATTAACTGGCTGGTAAATAAATGGACTGCAAACAGTTTGTGTCCAGTCAACTCATCACAACAAACAAACATGACCTCTAAGTGCTTGCTTTTCCAAAGTCTGTCTGAGTGTGTGCCTCTCTCAAAGGTTAACTGTTAGCTCTGAAGCTGAGACAGATGACAGAGATGTCTAAAACAGCTGTGCCAATATGTAACGTCGGTCCCTGTATTTGGGAAAGGCACTCTTGATTGACAGAATACAAATTTATGAAATGTTAGAAAAAAATTTATCCAGAATACTTGTGTTGTGAAAACAAGTATTACATTTTCTCTGTATAGAGAAGGGATTATTTTCTATAATTCCATAATCTGTATTCTGCATTTATTCATTATTCCTTTCAATTACTTGATTAGATAGGTGAGACATGTCTTGGCAGGCTAAATGCTCGCTTGTTTTACATGGATTTCCAACCTATAAAATATACATGCACAAAGTAACTTGAGTCCAGAAATTCAGTTTTCAGCATTGTTGGCCAACACTAAAACATATCAATGGAGCCCTTGCTGTCAATGACAACATTTCCCTACATTTCTAAAGAGGCTCTTACGGGGAAACTCAGCAATGACTCACTTAGGGCAGAGGACTGCAGCTGCATGTTGTAGTTCTAGCTACATCACAATCAGTGGTTTCACAGCAGGTGTTTTCCATCATCTGCTGAAGGTAGAACACCTGCTCACACATTAAGGATTCTTCCCTCAATGGCTCAGTGCTGATTTACCTGTAAGTGTCTGGTTAGTATTTGAGTGCTCGCCTCCTCTGGCTTAATCCTATATTCTGATGACAGACTAACGTGTTATTTTCAGGCTCCACTGTGCCATAGCCTTTATTTTGACCAGCCAAGGCCATTTTATTACAGCTTCCCCTCCATCATTACATTAGCATATACACAGAGACTCGGCCTGATTAACATATTAGCCACTGGGACCGAGGCTTCAGTGCTGCTGCATGGCCACAGGGGGTCCTGGTGGCATGCAGGTAAACTGCTTCACCCCCTGTGCCTGTGACCATGTAAAGCTGGATCAACACAGCAACATGTAAGGGATTGAGGGGGATCAGGGTCAGCTTGGATAAAATGGAAGGATGGAGGAGGGAGTGAGGTATAGGAATAGATAACTTTCTCACAGCGGACATTTTGACTTTTTAAACACAGGCGTAACAAACAACATTAAGGCTGGCTACATTCCATTTTCCTGTGCCAGTGCCAGGGCGCTGATATTGTACACGCTGACTTACTGGCATGTATTACTGGCACGCCAAAATGGGCCACAGCCATCATTAATGTTATTAGTTACACCAAGTCAAAATGTCCACTGTGAGAACAAGCTACTTTTGGGATTGAAAAGAAAAAAAAGAGATGACAGATGCTGTATTGAGGTGTATGCAAGGCAGTAAGAAATGACAAGGGGAGAAGTGTGAGAGAGAGTGACAGAGCGGGAGAGATGAACAGGATGACTGATTTCATTGCATTAGAAGTGATTGAGGGCGCAGCACTGTCAGTGTGTGGAGAGGTGCATGCATGTCTTCTATATGTGAATGTGCGCGCGCATGTGTGTGTGTGCATGTAAGTGATTTTCTCATCACACTCTCCATTTCAGGTTATTAGTTTGGGCAGTAAATTAAGTCTAAAAGTGCCATTACTGGTGCAATCCCCAGAACAGGGCTATGCCTGGAGCATTTTTTTTTAAACCTGCCTGAGGATCTATATTCTCCTTATTCCCACACTGTGCATTTTTCTGTCACCAACAAACATCACAGGTAAAAACATTGACATTATTTGATATAACAAATCGAAGCAGCAGCCCTCATAGTGCATAATACACCTGAAAATGAAGCCGTTTTCCCCCTTTGTTCAGACACAATTATGTCCCCTCCAAACTGATTTGATATTGCCAGAAACATAATACAGACTAAAATACTATTCATGAAAAGGTAAAGGTAATGTCTCTTTACATACAGCTACTGTATAATAAAGCAGGAGAACCTCACTGAGTATCTGTATAGCCAAAATCAGGAAACCATGGCAGCAGTGTATAAAAAAAAAACAACCAGACATTTTTTCCACTGTCTGATTCAAACTCATTTATCACAATCTCTTCCATTTATTCCTGCAGGCTAGATTCTAAACAGAGGGAGTATGAAAAGGGGAGCTGGAGAGGAAGAAAGACAAAAAATGAAAACAAACACACAAACACACATGCACACACACACACACACACACACACACACACGCACACCAAGGAGAGCTAGAGAGAAATAATGAGAAAACAATTTTAAATATTTGCAGGGCGACTTCACATTACTCTTCATTAATTTCCTCCCCCTGCACACGCTTTCATACATCAGAATTATTTCATAAATTATTCCACAAGCTTTACAGCCTTCATGGGAAACCTTTGCAGCACTTAGTGGGTTCTGTTTTAAAACAGAGATGTGTGTTCTTTCCAGGGGGTCCAGCTTCTGTCATCACGTGGACTATTACATCCCAGCCCCCCATGCCCAAACCCACAACAGCAGCCCTTGGGTGTTTGTCATGGCAGGTCCATAAGTCACCAGGATGGGAGACCGTGATATGGCCTGTCCCTGGGGCCCAGATGCTTTAAGCACTTCCACTGCTGAAACGGCAAAGGATGCTCCTCGTCCATCAATGCATCCCTCTCCGCTGACTAACAGTTGAAGCATAGGTACACGCTCAAGTGCGCACAACCCATGTGCACACGCACACGCACACTGAGAGCAAGAAGCTCCGCCATCCATCACAGCATCCGTCCCTTACATCATCTGCTTACACTCCTGTATTCCTTACCTTCCCTCTTTATACCCTCTCATTCCTAGTGACTAGGACAAAGGAGAGTGGAGAAGGAGGTATGAAGCACATCTCCTGTGGGGTGAACTTTGACCCTAATAAGACTGATGCTCTCTCTTTCTGGGAGTCTTCAAGTCTGTTCCTCAATTTGTCATTCTCTCTCTCTCTCTCTCTCTCTCTCTCTCTCTCTCTCTCTCTCTCTCTCTCAAAAAAAAAAAAAAATTACATAGGTATATATTCTTGCATACTGTAAAACCAATTTGTCACAAAATAGTTCTAACAGTCTTGTGCTGTAATATCATAGGTGTGATTGGCAAAGGACAAAAAAGCAGGAAAAATATACTGTGCGCACCCCTCCGATCCCCCCAAAAGGTTATCGGATTCAGATAACCTTACGCAACGATTGCAGGCTCTTTGGTGGAGCTCTGCTTTGAATGAAGTTCCATCGTTGACAGCGGTGAGCGGTGACAGCGCTCATTATGTTTACCAATACATAAAGTGGATTTGCATGATTTACGAGACCCTCATTTTCAGGTCGGAAAAGCCGGATTTCCGGAATTATCCGGAAGAATCACACCCCCGAATATATAGACATTCAATTCTTTAGCACTTTTCAGTCAGAGGCTTTGTTTAAGGACATATTTTCATTTTTAATAGAAAGATAGATGAAAGTTAGTAAAGAATTTTTTTTTTACAAAATTAAATCATAAATTAAATTAAAATAAAATTGTGTGCATGATGTAGAAATGAAAATACAAGGAGTTTATTAGCGTTGGCTTCAAAGCCCATAGAAATGCAGAGGAGCAGCCTCAGTGTATTTTATACGGGGAGTTACTCAATAAAGAGCTTCAAAAATGAACAAATTGGACAGACATTTTCAAACAAGCATTCCCAGTATCGGGGCAAGTCAAAAAAAAAAAAATCCTGTGCAAAGTGACTTTAAAGAGACGTTGTTTTGACAGCATCAGTCAGAGTTTCTTTTTGTAGCATTTGTATTGTCTGTTTTGTCTGTGTGTGTTGGTGACTAGTGTGTGGCGAGCTTCTTTATCAGTAGTTTAGAAATGTAGACACCATGGCAATTCAAGATGTATTTTTGTCGAGGCCGTTTCACACTCCCCCTCTGCTGCCTTCCCTCTCTTTTAAATGACTGGAGGTGGTGAATTACTGCACAGTGGTGTGAAAGCCCAATAAGTTCTCCAGGATCCTGGAGAGACACCGACTTTCTCTTTTGCGTCTTGAGCTGAAAAAGTTTGGGAACTTCTACTCTAGATTAAGGAGGAAACAGGTCCCTGAAGTGAGTCAGAAGTAATATGCTGAGGTTCGGAAAAGAGAAAGCAAGAGAATTAAAGACAGAGAAAAAGTGTGTGGAAAAAAAAACATATGACGACGACAGTTGGGGAGACAAACCTCTCAATACAGCTGGTCCAACTTTAGTTTGTCTCCCATGTATCGAACAGCTGCGGAGGATGTGTGATTGACAGTGTAACACAACAGGAAAAGTATTTACACATAACTATTCTTGAAATGTCCTCAGAGGTGCAGTATAAAATGTACCAGCCAAGAAATTTGCTCTTTTGTCTAACATGTCTATTACTGTCTGAATACTATTCTTTCACATTATTAGGTAGCATTATTTTTTTTTTTGCTCTTCTAATGTTCAATCCTGGTTAAAATAGATTAGGAGAGAGAGAGTGGGAGACGGAGACAAAGATCCAGACGGACAGATGGCGAGGAATAAGCAGTTGCAGGGATGTTGGAAGGAACAGCACTGTCATCAATAGGAAGGAGATACATTCTGCAGCACCTGGCTCGAACTTAGTTTCCAGCAAAAGAAAGCAGGATGCCGAAAGTCACGATGACCCTACAATGTCTAACATTTTGATCTAAGAGTGTGGAATGAAGAAATTCTACCCAGTTCACTGCAGATGTATGTTTGCCTTTACATCTCTGAAGATATTTACACACCCACCTTTGTTATTGCCTCGGTACATCTCACATCACTCTTGACCCTCTTTCTTTAAGATTTCCACACACTTTTCATTCCTTTTCCTGTGCCTCTTCCCTTTCACTCCGTCTTCCTGCTATGCATTTGGAAGTGACATTGTGAGATCGATCCTAACACGTAGGTGCATTAGCTCAATAAGCAGTTTCTGCTTTGTCAAGCAGCAATTCAATCAATGCCTCCTGTTCCCTACACATGGGCTGGACAAAAGCTGGCAACCCACATCACTTCTGGTTAGAGAGGCTGAGGAATGCAGAAATGAACTCTCCTTTCTATCCAAGAAATAAACAGCATCCTACGGTTGACTGTGTGCACGTGTGATTTTGTGAATGGGTATTATGTGCAATAAAAAAGGTATCTGCTAACAAATAACTTGACTCAATACATGTAAGACTTCATTGTGTGTATTCTCTTTGTTAATTATGGTTGTGCTTTCTGTGCTTCATTGATGTCCCACTGTGTCTGTCCCTGTTTAACCTTGAGGTGACATAAAAGTTCACTAAGTCTAGCAGTATGAAATTCAGTTAAATGCTGTATGGCATTATTTTTAATAAAAGCCAGAGCTCTGTCATGCACTAAATCTGCCTTATCATATTTTTTTATCATATTAAAGTTTTACTAGTATTCTCTGCAGCACTACTTTGCTGTAAATGCTTTTCTAAACTCAGGTATGTGTACCTGTGTGAGGGCACTGTGTGACACTGCCTGGGGTTGGAGATCCAGCTTTAGAAATCCCGGTGTGATTTTAAGCCTGTTTAACATAAACTAGATGAAGTTCTGGAGTGAGAATGGAGGTCTGAACCTCTGTACACGCACAATCAAACACGCACAACACACAAATGCATATACAGACTGGAACTGACTCTGCATATCCTCATTTCCCACGCACACAACAGCAGGTGCGGTAAAAGGGCCAGTTGCTGTGTGGGAGGCGCTGAGGTGTGAAAGAGAGCTCATACAGAATTGATGGCTGCTGACAATGTCTGCAAAACGGAATAATGTGCCATTCAGTAGCCATTCACTATATATGAGACTAAACTAAGAGGGATTTGGAAGCATAAGAGACCTCAAGGAAAGCCAGAAGACAGATGAGAGACAGGGCTGGGGGAGCTGAAAGAGATCAACACATCTGTGTACAGCCTTGACTCTGTCTGGCTTGAAGCATCTAAATCCCCCTGGCTTTTCAGGCTTATCTCTCCACTGGCATAACTCTTTCAAACAGAAATCACAGAAATCCGGTGGTCACACCTGTATACAGTATACAGGTGCACATATGTATCCAAAAAGAGTAGATTATATGTAAGCGTCAAATGCACTGGTTTATGTATTAGTGGGTCAGCAAGTGATACTATCACAGTGAACCAAACTGCAAACAGACATCTGCTATACAATAATAAACTGATCAAATCAAAAGTAACTGATACGTGTAGAAAGGTAATTCAAATGTATACATTTAATAATAGATAATAATAGATATTTTAATTTAAATAATAATTCAAATGTGCTAAGAGAATGTTGGTGTCTCTGTAATTATACTAAAGAAGTGTTATATTACACAGAATATTTACATTTTAATAACATTAGTATTGGAAAGAAATCACTGCGATCACTGCTTCTCTAGTTAATTTTCTAGAATGTGCTTCCATTTATAGGTTTTTATTTGGAAGTGAAAATGTTCACCTATCATTTGGAAGTGAAAATCTTCGCTTATTATTTGGAAGTGAAAATGTTCGCTTATTATTTGGAAGTGATTATGTTCGCACGGGAGTGATGCCAGAGGAAAGATAATGGTCACCAAAAACATTAGCATTCATCGTCTGAGTAAAAAAAGATTAGCCAGTCAATTTAATGGCAATCTGACTGATTTTGTCTATTTCAAGGACATTTTCATAATACAATAATTATTTCAGAAAAAAAATATCAAGGTTTCTCAGTAGACAGTATTACACATCTGTTGTGTGTAACATTTAGGAGGATCTGATGGAGTATTATAATCGTCCACCATGTTGAACGAATGCTTTCTTTTAATTTTATAAAATGTGTCCTGACAGACATGAAAACTTGGTATAAACTTGAAATATATATATTTTTAATAACGCTAATAAGTTATTATTTAATACAGTAGATAGAAAAATGTGCATGACATGAAACCCATAAGCATGATGCAGGCAGTGGACCAACATCACCATCCTTGGGTCCTGCTGGTGAAAAACATTCTTCCCTGCTATCTTGTTTTCCTGTATTTTGTCTTGCCCTCCTCTCCCCTCAGCCAATCTTCTCTCCCCCTCTCTGCAGGTTGCCTTGGAAACAGTAAAGGCCCACTAGAGAGGACTTTGTGAAAGGGAAGGTGCCGATGCGTAAATGTGCAGCTTTGTGGGAAATATGAGAAAACAAACACACCTCCTTTCTTGGAATAAAATAAGTAAACATGAAAATAGTCTTGTCCATGTACAGAGATACAACCCTGGAGGTCTTCCAACCTGTGTCACCATGTTCATGCTATGATATCACGTCATGTCACGTGACAAATATATATATATATACAAATAACAACACTCTTTTTTTATATAAAAAAAAATCCAACTAAAAATGAATAACCACCACCTTATTTTAGTGTTTACTTACTGACTACTTTAATCTGCTTACCTTGCTTTTCCCTTCAGTTCTTGCCCTCCCACACACACACACACACACACACACACCAGCTTGCCCCACACTGCCTCGTTTCTCCCCTCCCGGTCTCAGTGTGTCTGCTGTGTTTACGCTCCAAAACAGTATGATTTAAAAAGTCGCCCAAAAAACGCAACTCGCCTAATGGATTTTTCACCCACAATTCTGTTTTTTACAACAGCAGGTGAGCTTGTTGTCGTAGGCTGTGTGTGTGGCTCAGACAATAATCGGTTACTATCTGTGCTGCTGTGCACATGACATAAATGCAGCACAGCATGCATGTAAATTTGACCGGCAGAGAATTGGATATGTGAGGCTGATTTGTGTCAGTCACCGGTCACGGCAGATGAAGCTGAAAACCGGCTCATTCCAGTCACCGGCTGATCGATTAGTTTATCTCTCTCTCTTTCTCAGTGCTACACAAGAGAAAAATTGTTAGAAATAAAAAGAGAAGCAGGCAGCATACTGCGTACTTGTGATACAACCAACCTGAGTCTTATCTGTCTTTAACTGTAAAAGGTTGTTAGTCCTCCAGTCCTTGGTGGCAGTCAGACAATTTTGAAAAACAGTTGTTCTGTTTGCCAGTCAGCTTTAAATGATACAGTTTGATATCATCAGCGATCATGAAGTGATAAGAGATCCCATTACATTTGTTTGGAGAAAAACATTCTTTAACAGGTCAAACACTAATTCAGACCGACATTACATTAACAATGTCTCCTTCAATTCACTTTAGTTTTCCATCGCTTCAGTTATCTGACTTGTGCAGAGAATAGAGCAGTGGTGGCTTCACTCTCTCTCGCTTCCCTGATGTCTGCTATGGTTAAAGGTAAGAGCATCCCAGATTCACCACACATCAAAAGCACATCCACTGGTCAGAATGTACTGATATGTTTCATGATGTTGATGTTGACATCCAATAATTTCCCGTTCATATTGTGTGAACTTTAGTGTGCAATTAGTAAAGACAAAAAAGGTCCAGGCAAAATGATTTTACTACTGAATGAAACATACTATTTTGCTGAGTAATGGCACTGACTCCCTGTGCTCGATGTAGTTTGCATTCCTTTAAATCTCCACCACCCTTGGGGTCAACAATCACAAATGAAGTGTTTTCCTGGGGGAATTACTGGTCAGTGCTCTGATATTTTTAACAATAAAAGAAATGTTGACAATACATTTAAAAAACATGCATTATTTTTGAGAAAGGCATGCATCTATGAAATACTGTCTGCTTTTATTAGCTGGCTGTGACAGATTAAGAATATGAGGGTTCACGTTCAGATGAAGGTTTTCAGGGTCAAAAGGTCAGTTGAAGTATTTCAGTCCTATGGAGAAAATATCTTGGCACAAGTTAAACCTTTTTCTCCTCCATGCAGTTGTGTTTTTGGCTGAACACTAACTCACAGCGCTGCCTTTAGTCTGGATGCTCTGCTTCACCAGTTAAATCATTCTGTCATCCTTATTTCTTATGCTCGCAATTTCTTTCGACCAAGTGCCTGATCTGCCGGTGTGACAGCTGGCAATGCATTACAGTTTATATTTTAATAGAGTAGGAGCTTCAGCTGCATTTGCCACCATATGAGAAAATAAGAAGAGACGTAAACTAAATCAGCAAAGAATCACGAGCTGTGAAAGAAACTATTTGTTGCTATTAGCGTAGTTTCAGTACGAATGGAGAGTTCTACCTGCAATGTAAGTGGATTCACTTGTTCATAGATCATTGGTCACATACCTCTTTCATCTATCCTGCAAGCATCATCATATGAACCACATTTAGATTTACTGTAAAATGATCTATTATCTAGAATTACATTTGGCCAATTATTGAACTGTAGCTACATGGGATGAGGCATGCAATCATAAAATCCATTCAATTCAAGTGTTCTGCTGCATGGTGCAAAGATTTCATCACTTTCAACTCGCTATCATCATCATCACAATATTGTAATCCATCAGAACCACTCCCCTTATTTTGTCACCGTATTTTTGTCATACATTGCTTCAGGCATTTTCTATAAGATGCATATCAACTAATCATCTTATCTACACGTTCTTTAGTGTTCCTATTCTTCCTCTACCCCATCCGGCCCCAAAAGAATCAGGGTCACTTGATGTAAAAGGATAATTTTACGGGTATTATTGATTCCGTGTTTCCTTTAAATCCCACCGTGTATTCCGCAAACTAGTCTCTTCTTTTGATTTCAGATCCCCTATAGAAGTATAGTTCCCTGGGGATGTACCATTCTACTGTCAATGTTTGCTTCATCCTTCACAGTATGTTTCCTTTCAACTTAAGGATCAAAAAGAAAGACAGTTATTTCGTAACAGAAACAAAGAAAGCCCCATACTGCAGCTAAATCAAGTGGCATTTGGAGGTGACCCAAGTAGAGCCCATAAATAAACCATGTGATCATCTCATTGTCACTCAAAACACATTGTTCAGGATACTTCATATGCATAAGAAGTATTTATGAATGTAACAAATGAATTCCACTCTTAGCTCAAACAAAGGATTCCACATTTACTTCCCACCGACTCTTTCAAAGATGGCTAGCCTCAGAAAATCATCCCTTTGACTCAACACCTCAGCTTGTTCCCAGTCTTTGCCTCATTACACTGAATAGCAACCGTGAATTAAGGCCTCAAATAGGGCACGCAGCAATGCCAAATGATGGGAAAGAGACAAACACAAAACAAACAGGTGTGCCTTCACGTTACGCTTCAGTGACGGCGCATTTGCACCATAAGCTTGAGCAAGAGCTTGTCAGGCACACACAGAGGCGGACAGTGAGAGTCATCACTGACAAAAATCAACGTAACCATGAAGAAAAATCAACTAAAAGCCCAGTTTCTGTGAGACATGTACATATTTGTCTATTTCCAGGCTGTATGCGGACTGGAGGTTTATTTCTCCATGACACCTCCCAGTTGTCTCTCTCCCCTCCAGTAAATCAACCTTAAATGGACCAAAATGTTTCTCCGCTGTCGGCGTCAAAACAGTGGAAATGCAACTGAGGACAGTGAACATTGATTCTCTATAAGTGAAATAGAAGCAGCACAAACACAGCTGACCCATGTGATTGTGCTGAGGGAATGATATTACTCAGCGCTTGAGTGTGTCTGTGTGTTTGGCCACATTTTTGTCCTGGTTTATGTCTCTGTGTGCTATTTGTCCAGATTCAGCACAGCGATTTATCACAGTATGGACTGAATTATCCATAGTCCAATACAGAACAATCAGCAATCGTATATCCAGTCAGTAATCAAAACCTCAAACATGTGTGTCTATTATATGCCATGACATGAAAATTAAATTTGCACACTGACAGACTGAACAAATTCATTTAAAAAAATCTATGTTAAAGCTTTTCTTTGACTACAGTCACAACTTCCCAGAACAAATGTACTAGAGTTTGAATTTGACCTTTAACACTGAGGTGGCTAACAAGTGAATACTCAACAGTCAATGAAGTCTGAAAGGGATGAGTGGAGGGAATTGGCAATGGCTGATCGATAAGTCGGGCCTGATGAATTGCTGCCCCACTGGAGCAGCCTAGTAAACGGAGAAATGATTAAACACAGCAGCCTCGAAGGAGGCGCTCGGGTTGATTACAATTAAAGCAATGAGAGAGAATACACTGGTTACTGTTCATAACTATCACTGGGTATTTCATCATGGATGGTAACATGCATGAAAAGCAATCTTGATGATGTATTGGATTGCACAGCTGCTTCATGATAAATGTGGGTTCATTGCTGGAGTCTTCACTAACGCTACACTGTTAAAAACTTGAATTCAAATCAAACTAATTGGGAAGAAGCAATTGAGGAGAAACAAAAGACTGCACCAAATACCCCAACACAGGATAGGATGATTACATACTGTCTTTCTGAATAACTATTTAACTCCAACAGCTGAACATTTTCTGGATCAATAAACTGTCACACCAATTTACCTTTGAGAGCATATATTAAATTAGTTAGTAAATAACATACTGCCACAAACAATAGATGAGAAGTCTGATATGGTTTAGCCAGGAATTTCTTGAGCATCTTGATAGTCACAGCGTATCCCCAGACACCCTGCTTCTCACCTGCGACATGTCTCTGTCACACAGAGTTAAATGCAGAACCCTCAGCATGCAATCAATAGATACCTCCTTTAATAGTTTTGTACTCTGTGTGTGTGTGTCTGACTGAACATGACATGAAAACATGACAATCACAGCACATGTCGCCTTCCTCACACCCTCACACTTCCCTGCCAGTCAGGCCTTCAATCATCCAAGCACAAATGGACACTAATTCGCTCCAAGTTCCAAGCTTCTTCAACCATATTGCTTGCACCTACTCTTGCATCGACACTTGGCAGTGAAAAAGACAAATGGCAATTAGATAAACAAGAAAAAGAGCACATAAGTCACAGAGCACTGCAAAGGGTTCTACATTGTGCTGCTTGCATGTTGTAAAAAAAAAAAAAAAAAAAAAAGTACAAAGGAGATTCATAACCTCACATGAGGATACACTTTTAAACATACTGTGCGCACACACATGTATTAGGAAGTGCTTTCCTGCCTCATCCCAGTTCAGAAACAATGACACGCTAATCCAAGAACAATACGGGCAGTAATCCACACAAAACAGGGATTGTACTGTGAGACAAATGTGGGAGTGGGGGGAAAAAGAGCTAGGAAACTAACAAGCAAAGGAGGCTAATCCTGATGAGAGATTCTGTAGAGGCTGTGAGAGAAGGATAAACATTAGGGGAAGACAGATGGAGCGGGAGAATAAGTGGGAAAATAAAGTCTGTAAGAGAAGGAGGTATAAGTAAGGTTCAGGTATAAAGACATTTATTAGACAACAACAAAGACTCCGGTTTTATAGTTTGGCCAACTCACAGAGTAAAGTTAATAAGCAACAGCCAATAAACTTCATCACTGACATGAAGGAATTCAATGGCTGCTGGCTAAATATGAGAAGCCTGAGAATTGCTGGTTTTCTCTTTACGTGGCTATAAATAGGATACTGTACATTGTCACTATCAGCCAAATTAGATTGGCTTCCTGCTACACCACTAACTAAATGTCCCTTCCAAAAAAACATATTTTTAACCATGACTGAAAAATTATTGGGTTGATTCCATCTTAAAAACAGAAGAAAAGAAAATAAAAGATTAAATAATTATTGCTATCGTCAAGCTAGTCAAAAACCAATTACAGCTTACCTAAATTTTAAGTTCAATCAACAAAAACAAGCCTCATTAATTGCATTTATTCTGCCACAAGGCTGTGTAAGTGGAAAAACATCATTGAAATGACAAATTCACTTT
The DNA here is from genome assembly GCF_000972845.2 of Larimichthys crocea. NCBI lineage: Eukaryota > Metazoa > Chordata > Actinopteri > Sciaenidae > Larimichthys > Larimichthys crocea. The sequence continues at coordinate 45,627,573 of NC_040023.1, read as the reverse complement.
TTTTTTTTTTTTTTTTTTGGGGGGGGGGGGTTGGTTTTGAAGTTCTAGACACCATACATTTATCACCAGTTTAATAATCATAACACTCCTCATGGAAAACAGGGTCCGTTTCAAAAGGTGAACTATCACCTTTGCTTATAGCAAGCAGGATGGTGAGGGTTATATCAGGCTGGAATTAATTACACCAAAGTCTATGATCCAGAGGGCTGTGCAGATGACATTTACAAGAGGCTGACCAAGGTGCTTAATTACACACTTTCATAAAGTGTTAGTGTGCCAGGCACATACCACACATTTACAGTGGAGGAATAACAACTCGAGCAATCTTTTGGAGAAGTCAAACAAAACAGGTAAAGGGGCTGAAGTGACATTTTATGCGGTCAAAACCCAATAACGAATTGTCAGAGGAGAAGTGAGAGCAACCCGGGTTCCCGAAGCTTTTGGGGGAGATGAGCTCACTGACTAAAAAATACATGACTGTAGAGAGGGGTGAGCGTTGTGCATGAGTAACGGTGCAGCAAATGTGCCGTGTGGCGTTCCTTGTGTTCATCTGACCTGCTTTTCCCCATGATGAATCTCCAACAGGCTGGAGCAAGAAGATTCTCATATCTCCCATCCGTTACCTCACAGCTGTGAGACAACCTTGTCTTTTTATGTCACATACTTCTGTCGCTGTATCTCTTTTCCTTTTTTCCTAGTTTCCTCTTCTCCATTTCCATACACTCTACCTTTCAATCTTCCTCTTAGTTCTTTCTCTGGCTACCTCCTCTCCACTAGTTGATGTCTCTTTCTTGTGTTTCCCCCCTCCTCTTCCTCACGATCTCTCTCTCGGTTAGGATGCAGTGAGGGTAGGCCCTGTCAGTATGTAGTCTGTCAGTGTGGAAACAGCAGGGAGCACAGAGGGCCTTTCAGAGAAGCCAAAATAAAGACAGGCATGCGAGAAACACCTCAATGTTCACTCTTTCTGACTGCTCAACAGACAACTTTGTATGTATGTGCAGTATGGAAATATACACAAGCATGCGTCCCTCGCACACACAGACAGACACACAACACTGTCAACACATCCCGCCCACTGCCCTAGTATTCGCCTCAGTCTTGTCTGTCACTTTATGCCATTGTCACACTGCTCACACCTCAGTTGCTTCCCCACAGTGGGACAGGATTCCTCTGCTGCGATTCTCCGACATGTGTTCAGACCATTACAAAGTCACACGAACTCTCACGCAAGCACAACACACACATACACACACACACACACACACACACACACACACACTCATACACGCACACACACGCTACTTGGTCCAGACACTAGGTCAAACATCCTCATAGTACAGGGTTACATTTCCAGAGGGACAGCATGTTTTTCACACTTGAGCTGTGTGGGAAACATGAGTGGGAATGTCTCCCTTAAATGTGTGATTTTCATGGATTGTCTTTAATTAATAAAAAACTTTTGATTATTAATTAAAGTGCTGAGCTTACTTTTTCTTGTTTGAACATATACTATTTGAACTTTTCTACCCAGTGTTTTTCCTTTTGAGACTCATTCTTCTTTATCTTGTCACTTCTAGCAACATATAGAGATTTACCTTTATGAGACTAAAATGCAGTAAGTACAAACAGGACAGAAAATGGAGTGAGTGATAAACAGAAGAAAGCTGAAACAAGCAATTGTCAAGATGACGGTGCTTAAATTTTATTCCCAGATGATGAATCTATATAGTTAAGAGGATCTGCACAGTAGCCTATATAAAAACTATAAATAAACATTATATTCAGTTTTGTACTTGATGCAGATGTCTACCGAAAAGGCCTCATGGAGAGAATGATAAAAAAAAAACTCTTATTTATATATACATAGCATATACCATGTAAACACCCTGCATTTTCAAGCCGCAGGATAACTGAGCTATACCAAATTGACCACTATCTAATTTAGATTTTCTTTTTCTAAGCAATTGTGATATTTCAGTAGATGAGCACAGTAGCATTGTGTGTAGTTGAACACACAGGCAGTCATCAAGAACTGGTAGTATAAATGCATATATGCACACACTACTTTGGCTGCTCTGAGGCACTGCAAACAAACCCACCCAAAGTCAGGGTTCACATGGAAGGATGACCTTTCTGGGTATGCTCCACTGCGCAGTGACTGCATTATGCTATGTTTGACTGTGCACTTCAGTATCCACTTGTGTGAATGGGTGCACTTGAATTTCTTCTGCACAGATGTGTCTGTGAGTAACTCTGGTGTGGGAGTGTTGTTTTCTATCCCTTATATCTAAAGAGCAAAACAACAACTTATCCCGACCACAGACTAGACCCTGTCTTGCCGCCCGTTCACCCAGAAAACAAATAGAGGGCTACAAGGAATGAGGGTAGAGACCCAAAAAAAAGTGAGTGTCTTGCATTGCTGTGCAGAGCGGACGTGCCTAGCAATGACTTGCGGGGCAATGGGAACTGTCAAGAGCTCTCTAAGCTCATGTCAGTTCTATAAAAAGAGAGAAAAAGAATAAAGAAAATGTGGAAAATAATCCTAAAAAAGCTCAGACGTGGGATTCAGTATCAAATATTAACATATTGTGAAGCAGGGAAAGAGACGACTGGAAGGAGTTCAACAACAACATTACTCTCATTTTAAGTTAAGAACAATACAATACATGAGTCTAAGGAGATGACTTCACTACTGGGACAAGTGTAGAAATAATTTTTATTGTTCAGAAGTCAAAAACATTGCCTCTATGGAGCATATGACATACATACAATAGAGCCGGAAACTTATTTTTATTTAAATAAAAAGTAACTCACTGATTTAGTAGTGAAAATGGACAACAAACCTAAAATACTAATGAGAGTACTGAGAGCTGTCTGAATCAATACTTCAGTGCACCACAAACATTCAGTGTGTGTTTTCCAAGTCAGTGTGCACTTCCAAACATAGAAGTGTGTGTGTGTGTGTGTGTGTGTGTGTGTGTGTGTGTGTGTAAGCCGAAACAGTCTTCATTAGGCTGACGGAGAACTGCCACACAACAATCGGCCATTAATTAAGTGTCAGAAGCATTTAACGGTCAGACACGCTGGCGGCCGATTCCCATGCCAGACACTAATAACAGCTACAATCTGCCAGAGCGGAAGCTCTGCATACACGGACGTGCCAGACAGCCCACATTTTACAAGAAAATTAGTAAATACATTCAGTAAAATTGCAGCCATTATAGCTGGGCTTCCATTTAACATTAACTAAGTTCAGGCTCTTGAACCCCATTCTAATAGGAAGCACTTGTTCCTGGCTTCTTCCACTTACAGTATATCTGCCTGTCACTGTGGCCTTCTCCCTGGAGTAAAAGCTGCACCAAATGTTGCTAGGAGCAATTTTTGATTTGTGTAGCGACGACATTGGACCTGCAGCCTCTATGACAAAATTAGAAAGGCATTCTTCTTTTGTGAGGGCAGGTGTGTAATTAACCATCCCACCAGAATTACCACGGTTTGGTGCCTATTGTGCCCAAAGATGACAGAAAAAGAAGAACTGTGATGCACTTTGAAATCAATTACTGCAACTACAGTACCATAACTAGCATCGGGTTTAAATCTGTTTATGGAAGAAATCTGTATTTTGTTAGACAGGTTAATAGAAGGCTTGCAAGGCTGTACTGGTGAATTATCTAAATTTTAAAACATACAAAAAAATACAGGAGGTTCTGACCCTAGTTATATCCTAGTTAGTCACTGAAGGCACACAAGCAAACACAGACACGAGTTTTGTTTGCAGAAAAGTCCAGGTGATGATTTCACCCATATGTTTTCATGGAAATAACAGCAGCGAGTCACTACATGTGAGAGAACATCACTGAACAAAAAAAAGAGTATGGAGTACACCTTCAAACACACAAAAAATTGGACTGTGATCAGGTCTGCAGCGATCTGCAAGGCCCTAATCTCTTACAGTGGGTTTCTGTTCAAGGCTTAATCATCTCTTAAATGGTTGACATTTACAATTCATGGCACAAAAGGCTTTGGTGCTGCTATGGCAACTACACAACTCCAGTCACAGACTGGTGGTGTCTGAAAATAATACAGGACGTTTGTGACCATGTTCATGCTCTGACATTCAGTATTTGCTTTTCTAGTGGAACTCATGAGTTGGGCACATTGATTTTTATTGCCACTCAACTGTCTCAATATAGACAGCAAAGCAAGCAGATATTACTTTAGTAACCTAGTGAACGCAACATTTCTCATGACAGACATTTTGATTAGTCAAACACAGGAGTAACAACACTACTACAGCAAATGGAATATAGCCATCTTTTAAGTTATTCATTCCAAAAGTGTTTATTGTCAAGACAACCAAGGCTGACTGACTACTGAACTCTGTATCCTCTCCAGCTACCATGTCCAAAATACCTCTTTTATTAGACTCCATGTAGATATTCATTCTGCAATGTATGTGCACCGTGTTGAAAGCAATATGCCTTGCCAACCTTAAACATGTAATGTATTATTATTTAGTTCTCTTTAGTCATCATTAAGACTCAAACAAAGTGTTTAAGCAGAAGGTAAAAACCAGACCTCAGTTTGAAAATCTTGCTACAAAAACAGAGAAAAAAGACAGAAAGAAGAAGTGAGAAAAACTGGTTAGCATGTAAACATGGCATCAGACTCTTTGTTTTCACACTGAGACTGCTTTGCATACACACACACACACGCACACACACACATATACATACATACAAAGTGCATTCATAACTTGCCCAGCCTAGAGAGCAGTCAAGTAGACCAGAATGAGTAAGAGACCAGCAAACAGCAGCGTTTAGGCTGTAAAAGATACCAACGTTTGTCTGAGGTGAGCATATTTATTCTGTTATAAACAATATTCCACAGAATTAGTCATGCATTTTAACAAACTCCAAGCCCAATGCAGCTGCCAGCAGCTTGATACCATGTTGGCATTTTAAAAGGCCTTCTCCGGTCATTGACCTTCTCTTGGAGCACACCAGAACACTTTTGCACATAATCACATCAGCAGTTTATTTATCATGCATACTGTACTGTACCGAGGAAGGCTGCAACAACATTTACATTGTGCACCTCGCTTAATTTATTTATGTTTTGTAGTACAGACTCACAGCTCTGTTTACACAGATTCAAGTACTGAATAGTAATGTGTGTTTAAATGACCTGCGAATGATTTTAAAGTGTATTCTCTATTCAAACCATTAAACCCAACGTCAGCAAGCTCACATGAGACATTTAAGTGAAACTGAAGCTAAATGAAACGCAGGGCCATCAAAGAAGCCGTTTAACGCTACAAAATACAGTTGCTCTGTTGTGACTGGATGAGTTTAGACAAGCATTAAGCAGAAAAGTCGCTTTATTGTCAATTTTTTTAAAATATAAGTTGAATCTGTATGGTGAAACCCAGTTTAGCTGAGAGACTATACAAAGATCAAATGTATTCTATACTTAGAGTATATCCTTTGTATTTTAAATCATTTATATATCGGTTTCCCATTGCAGCTACTGTAATGCAAGTGTTAAATAACACTCTAATTAGATATTTAAAATGTGCCAGAGGATAGCTTACTGGTTATAGTTTTTCATGGCAGCAGTGCATTGGGCCATTATTTCTTCACTTGTACCAAAATCCCCATTATTCCAGCAAGTGGAAAGCTGAATACTTTCCTGTGCAGGAAATTAAAAATAAACACAAGAAACTGAGAACAATGTTCTATTTTAGTCCAAAGCTGCTATTACAACATTACACAACCTATCATTACGTGGGTTTCCTTGTTTCATCCACATTAGAGGAACTTCATCTTTAGTTCAGTACTTCAGCTGAAACTGACTGTTTTGACACAATGACAAAAACATAGTAACAGCACAATAATAACCTGCAACTGTGTACTAAAGCACCAACCACAGTGTGAGCTCAGCAACAGTAATTAACCTACGTCTCAAACTATGTCATATCGGGTCCCTGAATTTGAGATAAGTGGGCCTGGGAAGTCCTTGAATTTAAGAAGGTACCCTGATAAAAAAAAGTTTTTATAAAATAAGACACATTGAGAGTGTGATGAATTGTTATTGATTGTCTAAATGGGGCCATTCAGAGCCTTGGTAAAATCCTCATTCCTCTGGAAAATGTCCTCTGATGGCAGATACAACACGTGTCTTAATGTGTCTACCCAGAATGCCATAGACCTAACATCAAAGGCTTCTGTGTTCAGAAACCTGCTACTGGAACACTCACGATGAACATGTACATGTACTTGTTTAATTAACTATGGTTTAATTGCAACATACAATAAATGTATAGACAATCTTATAATTAAAAAAACTCAACAGAACATTTAATTATTTCTGCCCCATACAAACTCATGTCTGCTGGCCCCGCTCCTGCCTGAAGTCCATGTAGGCTATCTACACAAAGGGATTCAAACAGCATGCTTCAAATCCTGCATGCACTGTTAGGTGTGTTATCTGGAGTTGAGATTCTCCACTAGGGCCCAGAAAGCTTCTACCTCCATGCAGCACGCTCTCCACAGGTGAGGCCATGGGCTGACATATCCCAAACAAGCACCAATCAAACAAAATGTTTATATCAGGATACTGGCTTTTTTCAAATCTCTCTGTGTCTCTCATATTGCTGCAGTATAGCACTGTAAAAGCCAGTTGTTGTTATAAGTATCAGTACACCTGCCACAAATAAAAAACAAAACTAGTTTTGTTACAGCCCGATATACATGATGTGCCAACAGCATTAGCTGCCATGTTGTTAACTAACACCTACCCAGTTTTGCACTGGCTCTCCTCACACCACGACTCAATTTCTCTCCTGTGGCTTTTATTTCTCCAAATCCTGATCTGTTCCTGGCCTCCCGGAAACCTAGTAGGCTAATAATCATGAGGCTGTGGGCCATCATAGCAAATGAATGGGCTTTCTGTACCTCTTCAATGTCAAAATTTGCTACATATTTATTAATGTAAAACTCAATCTAAACCGCCCATTTGTAAAATCAATTCCGTTTAGTCGTCTTTAACTGCAGAAGTAAAATGCAGTCACAAAAAATAGTCCACAAGGTACTGCAGTATGAATATATGTATATCATTTTCCTACTCACTAGGGTCTCCAACCTGCAACTTGCTCTTTAAACTAATGCTTACTACTACAGTACTGCAACCTACATGGCATGATGGAGCAATGCATGTCATGGATGCATTACTCCATCATGCCATGTATGTTGCACTAGCTGTATTCATGTTTGAAGCAAACAGGAAAAACAATGAGGGAATATTTTGCAACTGGCCTGATAACCTATTTAACTAATTATACAAGTGTGTTTATATGTATACATGAATGATTTTGTTTTTGTTTTCTTCTTGTTCAATGATGATTATTTCTTGCTGTAGCTACTGCTCACATTTAATCAGAAATTGGACTGTGTAGCCAAATGAGAATAAAAAGGAGACTGCAATGCTAGTATTGTGCAAGGCCAGTATAAGTGAATAGAGAGAAGATGGGAATATAATATGGCTCCTGAATGATGCTGAATATATAAACAGAATCATTCAAACAATCAATTTAAATGGCTCTTTGGCAAACAATTACTTTTGTGCATCTTTCCTAATCAAAGCCAATTTTACTAGTGTGAGCAGCAGCAATATCCAAGTATCTCTTAGGTATTCAGCAAGTTATAAACCCCTTTCAGCATGTTTGTTTTTTGTTTGTTTTTTATTACTGACACAAACACACAAACAGGACCATAATATACCCCTGAGGACAATGTGTGTTAGTCCCTGTGGAGGGAAAATAAAACATTAGGACTGCAGGATTTGATCCAGGTTTCTACTTTTCTTTCGCCTCCAATCATCACACCTTCATTTGGCAAACTCCCCGACTTAAAGGGACGAGCCTCATTTTTCAATTAGGTACTAGACGCGCTCATGCTTCACTGCTTTCTCATCACCCTCATCTACTTGCCCCCCACCTTCCTCTCTCTCATGCTAATAGGGCTATGGAGGGAGGGGGAGGGGTTGTTCGGGTGTAGATAGAGACACTATTGTAGATCAGGATGCAGGAGAAGGCTGTGCTGCTGGAAGGATTCTCTCTGCTGCTCCTTCACTCAGTTTCAGAGAAAAAAAAGTGATTGCTCGTGGTGACCGACTGATTAATTCTTATTTTTTCCTTATTGAAGCCCTACTTTTCATAATGTAGTGCCACCTATAAGCAGTATGTTGTTGAAATGCATTTATAACTCAAGTAAGTAATGAATTTAAGGCTGAGTATATGAATATAAGCGAGAAAAAAAAGCACACAAAAATTTCTTCATGAGGTATTGTGTGCATGTATTTTTTTTCTATTTCAGACACCTGCAGTGACTTAATGCTGAGAAGGCAGACTGCTAGAGTCGTGCAGCAGGGCTGGCTGTTTTTTTTTTTTTTTTTCCCTTCAGCTGACCCAGTTGGGAGGCACATTGAATATGCAACTAAGACACAAGAAGAGAAACTTGGCGACACATGACTGAATAATCATCGTGGTACTTTAATATTCAACAGAGAGAAGGAGAGGGAGCATTTAGGAAGAAGGCAACAAAATATGGGTGGCATGGAGGTTGTGATCCGATGTAGAGCAGAAAAAGGGTAAAAGAGCTCTAAGGAAGGAGAAAAAAGGATGGAGAAAACAGGCAATGGTGGAGCACAAGGAATGCAGTAAGACATGGAGAGATAAGAGTTCTCTTCTATTCCCAGCAGATACTTTCAGAAGCTCAGCAAATGTTCCTAATTCCCTTTGCCTCCGTTAGCCTCCTTCTCTATAGCTACAGATTAAACATGAATAAAGAGTTTCCAAAGAGATGAAGAAAAGAAAGACAAGAATAAGACAGAGAAAAGGAGTCTGGTGGTTGCCATGGTGATCAGAGGGGAGAGATTCCAGAGTGGTCTCGGCCATTACGCAGTGTGTTGGGGAGATGGACTGTGCAGCACTTAGGCTTATTGCAGTGTGGGCTGAAACAGAACAGATATCTAATATAGACGAGATGGGCTCACACCAAAATGGTGGATGGTAAGCACAGTCCTAATAAAAAGAGCCTGTGGGATGCTCGGCTTTTACTGCCAAAAGCTATGCAGAGAAAAGCCAATCAGGCTAAGAAAAAAAGACATTTATCCCATTCGAGCAAATGGAAGGACATCCAGTGAGTAAAAGCCACACACGCATACTCAGTGATAGCTACACACAGACATACTAAGGCACATCCATGAACAAAAACATACGCTGATCCCCCTGCAGTCTGTAGCAGTCAAGCACCACCACTCTGTACCAACAAAGCCAAAGCCATCTTTGGCTAATGGATCATATGTAATGAATAGCGACAGCAATAGGTAAAGATAGGACAGTGGATTTCTGTCCAATCTTCAAGCCAACAAACTGAGCCAGACCAATTTCAACAATCTTTTGTCTGTTCTCAAACTAAATGTATATATACACACAGATGTTTCCTCTAGGAGTAGAGGATTAAGAAACAAGGGCAACTAGTCAAGTTTGCTTGGGAATGTCACAGGTTCAAACGAAGTGTAACCAACTGTTTAAATGAATGAAAACCTAAGGTAAAAGACAGTGGGTACTTTATGAGACATCTGGAAGGTCCAATGAAGTACATTAATTTATATTCATATGATGTTTTGCCATTCATATGTAGACACACAACTGAATTCCATGCATCACATACTTGCTTAACACAAAAACAAAAGTTGAATTTTAAAAGTTGGTAAAACTAAACATCTGGCTGCTCACTTCCTCCACACTGGAACCATAACAGAGACACGACGTAGCTGCATCACAGCTGTGATGCAAGCAAGCTGCAGTCTGTGTAACGCCCGCCTACATACAGATTGACTGAGGTAAACATTACATACTCCACTTGCACTGGTTTGTGTGGGGGAAAAAACTAAACAAAACCTTTGCAGCCGAAAGGCGATACAGTCGTGCCAGGTGGAGTAAAGGTGGAGTAAGGAGTGTAGCTATACTAAGGCAGCGTTAACATAAAAATACATTAATTCACAGTGCTGTGTGCCAGACAACAACAATAAATTATGTAGATTTCCATTACGCAAATAGTCTTATGTTTTTTCATCACATTTTAAAAAAGAGTGACTTTTTTGTCAGTAAGAGAAGTGGGACGCCACGTTTGGTGCTCAGTATCTCAGATGTTGGGTAACAAACTTCTTAAAAAATTGTGAAGATAGAGAAATCTGACAAGGAGAGCTTGGCCTACAAGCAATACTATCTATGAGAAATGATTGAAAGGATAAATACAGGACAACGAATGTCTGTTTCTTCATGAGCACACTGATTTACCAGACAACAAACACCAGACACTGGTGATACACAGTGAGATCTCTGATTATGTGCAATCTTTGGTCACTGCCTGCTTTCAAACTTGTTTCCTGCTGACGACTGTGCACTATTTCTAACTGTGAACTAATCAAATCAAAGCAGAACAGTGGCTCTATGCCAGTGGCTTCTGGTCAAACCGACTTTGTACTAAGCAGCACAAAGCACTGTGTCAGCTTCTGTGACATATTCCTGGTGATTCTCAGCTTCCTGGGTAGTTCAATAGCAGACAAGTTATTTGAAACTTCATATTACTCCTGCCTGACAGCAGGTATGAGGCTGCCAAATAATACAAAGGAGAAGAAAAGATCTATTGTGGAAATTAACTGGGCAAATTTTTAATTAAAACTTTAAATCTCCTTTTATCACTTAACTAAATGTCTCAGACATTACAAAGATCACATAAAATGATAACAGTGGCAATATTTCTTTAAAAAACTGATTTAGTATCCGTTTTGGCGAGCATGGAATACATTTTGTTTTTTCATTTAGTTTTTGTTCTTTTACCTAGGCTGTCCTTACCGTCCATCTGATTTTAAGCTTTGTATTAATCATCATCAGTAACCAGATAAAACACGTGTAGCCACAGGGTGGAGATTCATTATCTTTGGCCTTTGTGCTAGAAAGTCCTAGTGGGATCTTGGTGGCACAGAGAATCAAAGAACATAAGTGTGCCATAAGGAAATTACCAGAGAGGTTCAAAGGAAGAGCAGAGTGAATGTAACAGAACAAAATGAAAGGTGCCAGTAAAGGGATGCCGTTTCACTTCATGTGAGGAATAGAGCACTAAGATTCATGTGTGCTTATATTGTGTAATAAATGCAAATAGTGGGTGGCCTTCTATCCATTTAGTTACAGTGCACAGATGCTGTGCTTCGCATATCTCCTGTATTTCTCACTTTACAATTAACATTCACACTAATCTACAGGGCAGCACCACGTGTCAGCACAGCAGGGCTTCTCTTTTTCCCCATGTGACACGGGTCATTACGGTTGCTCTCACCAGTGTCATGTGAGGTGGGTGACATGTAATTATCGCTTTGCACTCATTTCCTCATTTACCCTGGTTCTCAACAGGCTTAATATCCCTCAACCAGTCTCCCTGGGACCAAAGTCACAACAACATTTGAGATTTGCATTATTTACTTTGTTGGCCTACATTACAAAACAATAAAGAGAAAGTAGAAGCTTAAGTGTTTAAACTAGCATAATGACTCATTTACAGTGTAAAAATATTATAGTTACCATTTAGTGAGTACAAGTTACAGCAAAAACATTTGAGACAACCACATCGCCCAAGGTCAGATGCTACACAAGTCTGACAAGTTTTATTTCCACTAGTGAGAAAGAAAGGCACAGCGTCCCAACTCCCTCCCAGTGGAGTGAACAGTCTCTTTGCTCTTTTGTCTTTGGTTTTATCTTGTCACGCAACGTGGTCCTAGGCCTCCCGAGTCACTTGATGCTGCTTCGTCGAGCAGCATCTCCACAATCACAATATCTCAAAAAGACTGACAAACCCCTGTCAGGTAATTAGCCTAATTAGTCACTCGCTTGTATTTCCTTCCCCTCCCTAAGCTCGTCTTTACTCCTGCGTGGGTTTGAAGAGTGCCATCATTAATATCATCGCGCCATGGGTCATAAAGCATTCCATGTCACCATGATAAAGGTCCCAGTCCTGGCCTGGGAAAGGAAAGGGATGATAACCTAGCTGGATAGAATGGCTTTAAATTAAACCATCTGATGCAATTAATTCAGTGCAGAGAGCTAATTTTGTCCTATATTATAAGTCACAGCATACACTATATACTCTCTTTCTCCTCTGTAGCACTGAAGCCATTCCCATGTAATTATAAAACACTAACACAAGTGGCTAAAAGATCCCACCATACTGAAAATGATTGCCATAATTTACTTAAAACTTCTTTGAAATTGAGTAAGGAGGATCCGACTTGAATTTGAGTCCAGTCAATCATCTCACAAGTCACCTCTGAGACTTGTGACTGAAATTCAAAATGTGGCTTATCGCACAAACACCTTGAGGTTCAGCTTAAATCAGTCACATCCACATTTATGCTATGGATCACAAACAAATAACATGGAAATTGTGTTACCTTCATAGATCGCTTTAAATCCCTGCCCGCTGACTGCGTAGTCAGACAGTAGCCACAGTGTGAGCCTGGAGCCTGTACTCACAATGGGTGAAGGCAGCTGGAAACCCGTTAACCTGAGAACAAATGGACAGAAGGACAATAACGGTCAGACAGAAAAAAAGATCCAATCAACAGCACAGTTGGTTGCAAGGTCAGGTATGAAACTCGCTTCCATCAAGCCAGCTGTTCCCTCAGGCATTCAAGGATAACTTTTTGTATAACGAGGCTCTGAATCATCCACAAATTATTAAAATGTCAAGACCTCAACAGGACAGAAAACCTCAACAGATTTTTCTCCATCAGAGAAGACAGAGTAACTACCATTATGTATCCCCAGTAAATTAGAAACACAGCAGCCAGCGCGGGAACGAACAAACAGTTGAACGGAAAACAAACATAAAATTGCCAGCGTCTGACTCAACAGCCATTTCTAATAACCAGCCGGTACTAGATGTGCAATTCAACTGGAACCAAAGGTATGTTTGCTATACCGCTCATGTCCATTTGACCATGTCTGAGTCAAACTGTATCTTTAAATAAATACTTGATTTTCTTTTCACTTTGAATGTCAGTTCAAGGTTTGTTTCACTGTGTTTCTTCAAAGATACTCGCTGGATTCAAACGTGTTTTGTTTTTTGTCCATGATGTAGTTGGTTAATCCACAAAACTGCAGCCACACTAGGACGTCTGTGTAATTTTATTACACCTATTATTTGAGTCATAACTGTGATTACTGCACCTTAAAGACCCAGTAAAACTGATATACAGTAACTGTTTAATTATAAATATAAATGTAAAACAAAACACTGCATGCAATGCGGTGGATTTGCTAAATTTGTCAGTGTCATAAACAGCTTGTATGATATTACATATCACATAATAGTATTGCTCCAAGATGAATAAAATATGAATCCATATCACAGTACCAACACATATTGGTTATGCATGCATTATCTTTGATGTTGTGGCCAAGTGGCCCAGGTGTTCATGACGCACAGACGCTCCGGGGGAGCATGACAGCAGACCAAAGGCAAAAAGGGACTTAATGGGACCTAGTAAACACAAAACATTTGTGTTAATCAAATAAAATGTAATTCTACAAGTTAGGTTTGATTGTATTTTAGCCTTTACTAATGTGTTACTTGTCATAGAAGCGATGGCATAATGATGAGTTTAATTTCTCTCCTACAGCAAGTAGTACAATAAATAAAGACAATGGACTGGTTGCACAGCATTTTGACACATCATAGCATGAAATTCACAGGTATATTAATAATGGCTGTGTTTCTGCTATTGTGCCGCTGTCACTATTACTGGGACACTAATACAGCACTGAGTGGTTGTTACTGTTATTAAGTCCACCTGTGTGTTTTTTTTTTTTCCTTCTGTGACAAGTAAAAATATCCATTTCATTCATGTTATGATTCTGAGTGTGGAAACTTTAATCTCATTTATTCACAAAGAAGAAAATAGAAAACCTAAAATCATCTTCTTTTTTTTTTAATTTCCAGCAAATACTCTCTTTTTTCAATATCAACTATAAACAGTTAAACAAACAAATAAATAAAGCTTAGTTTAAAAAAAAAAAAAAGATTATATTACCCACACCTAACCTTACCTGAGTTTTTGTTACATTAATTGTCATTATTTAAGACTTAGTATGACTTCTGCGTAGATTTGTGCACGTAAAAACATAATTTAACCTGAATGTTGAATTAAGCTTACCTTTTATGATGGCTTTAGTGTTATTTTCCTCCGGATAAATGTTTGTCTAAATAGTAACTTAACATAATACTTAGTATTTGTAACTGCGACACTGTGTCACCAGCTGTAACTCGTTAGCCAATTAGTGTTAGCCACACTATAACATTAAGCTTGGTTGTTATCTGGTTGTTTTAATCAACTCAGTATTCTGACATTACATTAATGCTCAGCCAAAATGTTTTACAGAGTAACAAACACATTCAGTCTTTTTTTCCCTCCTCTCTATAAATAAAGTTTCAGTAGCTAATCCGCTAGTTAACGTTAGCTTGTGCTGCAACTGCGTCATACTAAACTCGACTGGGGTCTCCTAATTAAACATTTAATTAATAATGTCACAAGTTCATCTTAAGTTTACCTCTGAATCAGGGGCTCCGGGGTTTTTACTTGAAGAGTAGCTTAGTCTGTCTAGTTCATGACGGTCCACGGTCAAAACTAAAAGCCAAACTCAATGTCAGTGGTTTCACATCAGACATCTCTATCCACTGTCACATGTGACTCAGCTTCACTATAGTAGTAGTAATTTACTTCCACAACTTTGGATCACTTATTGTGTTTGAGATGTCCTGTTTTGAATTTAATAATCCTCTATTAATGAATGTTCTAGTAGGTTAACCATCTCTGTGATCTTATTTTTTTAACTATCATCAATACTACATATGCTGTTTGATTCCCTTGTCTTTCTAGAATAACCAAATCACTTCATTTGAAGATGTTTAATAAAAAAATAAAACTCCAGGAGACAATGTAATAATAACCAGTGTATTAAAAAGATGTTGGAAAGTTCTGTATACCGTCCGCAATCACGTACACGTAAATACTAATTTAAAAAAAAAACAGGTGTCTGCTGGTGTTCATCTGTTGCCAGTCACCACAGGTTGATTCATCTGTGCATAGACATTAATGTGTGATGATCCCTGATTTACATATTCTAATAAAGGACAATGTTGTATACTTTACTTTTAGCTCATCCTTAAAATTCCCCTTCTCAAGTGCTGCTTTAATTTTGATTTTATGTTCCTGCATGCACTCTCGCTGCATGTGTATCCAACTCTTAACAATCTTTTACATCCCTCCCTTTTATCTCCCGGTGTTAAGCGAGGCCTCAGTGTTTCACTTAATCCTTAAGTACCATACTGAAGGTGGGGAAAAAATTGCAAAACACCAGTGCAAGAAAGATGAATTGGAACCAAAAGGGAAGAGGACTTTAATATATGCATGATTTCACTCCTCTCTGTGAGATTGTCACGGTGGGATATCAGCTAAACGATGGGACACATGTTCATGCAAATAGCCCCTTCGCTGACCGCAAATTGAGTTGGAAGGCAGCCATCTTGGTTCAGCAGCGCACTGTGGGGAAGGGGGGTTTGATAGAGGGTATGATGGCTGAAATGGCAAAGGGTGGAGGGACTTCTACAAACTATGAGGGATTCTTGACGCATCCAACTGGTGATCATCTGGCGTAAGCCATATATGGCCCCCAATCATTTTTCCAGGCTAAAAGCGAAAACAAAATGGATCCAGTCAGAAAACACACAGAAAAACTGGCTTCACATGCGAACGGAGATTAAATATTGCAATGTGACATGAGCTGTGGCAATCTGAGGCGTACAGCCGGTATTGAGAAAAAGCCAGCTGGGGGATTGCCTGTTATCGAAGAATAGATGCGAGATATGATTGCAACTGAACGATACAAAAGAATGGATTTGCAGCACAGGTGTCTCAAGTGAATGATGAATTGATGGAGGGAGGACAGAAGTGTGAGGGAGAGAAGCAGGGAGAAAGAGAGAGGTAGAGAAGTTAAGAAAGATAGCACAGTTATGGGAAATCATTGGCTGTCTACTGGAAAACTAAGCGATCTCAGAAATGAGGGCCTCCAAGGAGAAGAATAGGTGTGTGTGTGTGTGCATGGCTGCATCCACACTGAGTATATGCTCTTTGTGTGTCTAAGTGTTTGCATAAGCGCATGTGTGTGTGTGCAAGGAGAGAGCAGAGGTCTATTAAGAGGGCTTTCCACCTGACTGGCCTCAGCATCTTCTCAATGAAGAACCTCTGCTTCCAATTATCCCACCACGACCCATGGGAACGAGAGAGGGAGAGAGACAGACAGAGAGGGGAGACAGAGTATATGTGCCGAAAAATGGCTGCATAGAAAAAGAGAGGAGATATTGTAATGAGAAGATGGCAGCAGTGAAGAGCAGGTTGAGGGAGGGCAGCATATAAAAAGTAGGTAGGTGAGAGAAACACCATCGGTACGTGGGAATGTAAAAAGTCCAACCATGAGGCTGAATTGAGCAAGGATGAGTCATGATGAGAAACTCCTTCGTTAGGCT
The DNA here is from genome assembly GCF_000972845.2 of Larimichthys crocea. Taxonomy (NCBI): domain Eukaryota; kingdom Metazoa; phylum Chordata; class Actinopteri; family Sciaenidae; genus Larimichthys; species Larimichthys crocea. Next base: position 45,610,930 of record NC_040023.1, on the reverse strand, counting down.
CCACAGCTATTCAGGGATTCATGTTCCCACACTCACACAAATGCACACATCAGATTTATCCATTTGAACGTTTTCATGCGTGTTTGAGACCCCCCCCTCCCAACCAAATATATGCATGTTTACAGCTGTAGACAGATAGCGACTATATCAGGTCATTCATCCTTTAATCTCAGTAAATGTGTGTGTGTGTGTAGGTTCTCAGAGTGGAAGGTAAGCACAGTGCTGATGCAGCTGATTTTCCCCCAGAAGGAGGGAAGAGGAAGGGGTGAAAAAATAGATACAGCAGCAAGATTTTGATGGCTGAGTAGAGGGGAGACATTAGCCAATAAATGATGGGTGGTAAGAGAGAGACAGGGAGAGGGGGAGATGAAGAGCATAGTGAAGAACTATGTGTGTACTTTTGATGTGTATTTGTGTGTGTGTGTGTGTACTCTTTTTACACAAGACCCTGTGCAGCTATAACTTGTCAGTGGTCAAGGCCAGGGGCTGATGCTTCCGTTGTGCTCTGTAAGCTCTAATTCTCCATTGACTGCCCATCACACTAACAGCAATGCTGCGAACTAGCACCCAGGACACTGCAACACATACACACTAATGCACAGTAATCTGCTTTTGCGTATGTTTTTGGGAAAAGGAAAAAAATATTCCTCCATTGCTAAAGTAGACTAAAAACTAAAACAAAATGGACCCTTGAGTTCAATCTGTTGCAGTTCAGTGTGTGCCTGTGGATGAGTCATCACTGATTCTGCTTACAGTGAAAGAAACTGAGCCTAGTGTAGCCTAGTGGAGGTTAAAATGTCACTCCATTCCCACACACATGATTTGATTCCTCTAAATAATAGGAAGACTTTCACGAGCAATTACACTGTATTTCTATCAGCCTTCTTATCCTTTCTCTTTGGGTAAGCTGTAATGTACCGTGTCACTTTGCCCAAGGGCGTGATCTGGCCTTGATAGGGTTTTATGGTTAGCCTTCAGCGCTTTCAATTTCAATTCAGATTCCTGTTATTTAATTTGAAATCCTGAAAACATGTTCCCAGTAATCATAGTGGCAAGTAGTTTCTCAGGAGAAGAAGACATTGCAACCTCTGACGTGTGACGAACCTGATGTTTACTGCAGAAATGTACTCTTTCCGTTAGCTATGGCTGTTCATTGTCACATCACAGTGTCCAGAAAGCATGCAGGTGAACATCACTAGAGGCAGCAACAATTTATAAATCTCATGCACTGCTTTCCACCAATCCCACAGAACATCAATATTTCAAGCAAGATTGACATTTTTTTGGACAGAACGGGCTAATTCCCTGCCTGTCCTATGGAGAAAGGCGGGCTGTCATATGTAGCTGCTTGTTAATATTCATTTGTGTGTGACATCTACAGGTATTTGCACATGTGTGGCTGAACGACGAGGGTGGGAGAGAGTCTCTCAGATGTCTCAGATGAATGCTGATGGTGAAATAATCAACAGTCAATCGCAGTCAGCGCCAACTGAGAGACAAACCGCAGTGAAGTCATTAACAAACCCGTGTCTCTAGAGAAAGAGAGGGAGAGCTGGTGAGGGAGAGAGGCTGATACAAGGGGAAAAGCAGAGTGGAAGGGAAGTTGAAAGTAGGAAGAAGATGGGAGTGGGTGGAGAAAATATTAACAGTGACTTAAGGAGATTTGAACAGATGAATTACTCCAGAGAAAATAGGGACAGCTAAATAGAAATGTGTGGGGGGGGGGGGTGGATGGCTGTGAAAAACAGATAAAATGTTAAGTTAAACAGCAAAATGATGGAATCTGAACTCCTGAGCAGAGAGACAAATAAGGGCAAAAGAGAAAACCAATGCAATGATGAAAACAAGTGAATAATGTATAGTGTCAGAACAGTGACAGAATGCCTTACTCATCAATTGTGTTCATGTTTGGGCCATAAAAAGAAACGATTGGCAACATAGGACTGATTAGTTGTCATTTGCTGTGCCGAACTGCTATAGTTCTCGACAGCTAAATTAAAGGACGTGTATACGAATGAGTAAAGGAGTTTTGGAAACTGTACCGATGGCTTTACTAGAGATAAATGCTTCAGAGTCTTAAATTTTAATCTGTTTTGTAAATTGCACCTAAGGGTTGGAGTAAGTATGGAGTTATGGCTTACACACACTCATGCACACGCACAACTTTCCCTGCAGTGTCTACCGGTCAATGATTGACTGAGTGATGTGACTGGTTTATCTCCAGGCTATCTGCACTCTATTAACAGTGTATTACATTGCCCTGATGCTATCTGCATCTGCTCAACACCACAGATACCTGTGAGGCAACACAGAGGGCTACGCAATCCCTCTTGTTTAAGATTACATAAACAACATTCAGCCGATAATGCAAGTCCATGCACAGTGCTCGAATAGTTATTTAAATACTTCAATCCTTCACAGCGTTGCTTGTTTTGCTGACAGATATGCATTTATGGACATGATGTATGTTTTAAAAAGCGCCATGATTGAAAGCCTAAGTGCAAAATCGGCAAATGAACAACATAATGGCTCTGACAAGAGGGTTAAGGAAGTAAAAAAAAAAAAACGAACTGCATTCTTTGTTCATTTGTTCCCCCTTTGTAGAGACATAAGTCAATTACTCTTACACCAAACAAATCAAGGCTGACAAATGAAACAAGGTGCCGTTCACGCGTCCAATGTGTTTACCCCCCACCTTGCACAAATCGCTTTGCAATAATCCTTGGGCAGAAAACAATTAGGGATAAAATAAAACTAATTCAATGTCGTGCCACTCTTGCCCCTAGGACAAATCAAAGTGGTAGCCATGAGAAATGTTGTTTACCCGTCTGTACCTGTGTGTGCATGTAAGTACTTAGATTAATTATGACACACAAGGATGTAGTAAATGATCAAGGAGCGAAAAAGGAAAAGACAACTGAAAGAAGGGTGTTGGGTAACAGTTTTTAGCGTGTCACACAAATGAATCATGATTTGCTCCTCTTACAAGCTGCAGTAGTAATTATAGTTGTTGTGTAGACACATCTTCATGTGTAAATAATACTAGTAACAGTAGAAGTGTGAAGGTCTTGTCATGCCTATATATAATATATACAGGTTATATAACACATATTGCAGTGACGATCACATAATGTGCTGATGAGTCAGCCTTACAAGCATGAAGATATCGACGCATAACAGACATAGTTGGCCAAGTGTAGTGATGCGAGAAGTGTAGCATGATGGAAATATAATGGAAAGAAAAACAAAGAAAACACTAATGAGCAGTTGAATAAAGAGGTAACAGTGCAACATAGCCTTTCCCGGAATCTCTCAGATTAAAAGGATATATTTTTTTTAATAAATGCAGCCATTTGCCACTTAGTATAGCACACACCCAATCCCTCTTTCACCATCTATACTATCTTGCTGTCTTTTACTCTGACTCATCCTCTCCCTCTGTCCCCTCCTATATGACTGTATATAGCCTGTGACTGCAGACAGCCCTGTCAACATAGATTTTTGTTGCCATTTTTCAGTCAATTTTTAATGGTTGAGCTAGGTAGCCGGCAGCAAACGGTGCAGAAAAATGATGTTCGCAATCGAGATCCTGTCTATAAAGCTCTGACTGGTTGATTGCTCCTCTGTCTGGGGGGAAATGGTGATCAGCAGTTGGTAAACTGCGGACCTGTTTGAATCACTGAATAAATTTGAGATGCTGTAGCGATTCTAGGATAGTTTGTATTTATAGGCATACCTGTCCTACAAGGCTAAGTCTAAACCGTTGAGGTTTCCTCTAAAGACACTGCATGAAGCTCTGAATCTATATTCAAAATTGTATCACTTGTGCTGCTCTCTCTCTCTCTCCCTCTCGCTGTGATCTTCAGTTTCTCCCCTGCTCCGCAGAGGGATGCCACTAATAAACTCCAAAACAAGGTTGCAATGGAGATCTGATTATCCAGCAGGGCTAACAGGGACACGGTGACCGATGGAGCGCCGAATGCTATTTACTTTTTACCCGTCGCTCTTCTTTCATTCCTGTGGCAATGATGATCAAAGAGCAGCAGAGGGAAGGAGACAGCGATGGAAAAGAGAGAGGAGGAAGAGGAGGAGGGAAAGCGCAATGGTGTGTTTGTATGTGTGTGTGTTACCAAAGTACAGCACTGGTACTGATCTAGAATTAGCTGCAGGCTCCCAGAAACGCTGATTTACTCATATTATATTCAACTTGTTTTCGTGGTCTCTCATTTCGCTCCTCTCTGACTGCAACTCTCAGCTTTTATGCTCTTAATTTTGGCTTTTTTGACATGGAATCTGAGGTCATCCGTTCTATTTTAGTTCTAGTTTCTATTAATTCACTGACAGAATATGGAGCGTTAACCTTCCAACAACTAAATGAGCAGAAAAGTGCAACTGGTCACACGCAACAAGTCTCTCATTACATGCCAGACAAATCCTTTTGACACAGAACATCTAGTGTGTACAAATACACGTTTGTGCGTGTTTGTGTGGGTGCGCGCGCGCGCACACAGTGTGTGCTTTATCCATTATCACGTTTCACAAGGTGTTTGGATAACTAATTAGACTGCTATGCTCTGTGTCTCCCAGGGATGAACATAAAAAAAAAAAAAACACTGGAAAGGGTGAAATCAAGAAAAGAAAAAAACGTGACTGCAGTAACACTGAGGGGAGGAAAAAAAAACAGCAAAATCAACACAGAATGGAAAAATATGCCAGGGATTTGCCTAAGCCAGGAAGCAAATGGTGCACAAGGAGAACGTCTGTGCTTCACAGTCACATAGATTACAGCTGAAGGAAATACATTTCTTCGGTTTCAGGGGTGTTTGTGGTTGGGGGGGAACCAAAGGGTCCATGCCACCATATTATTTTTATTGGCTGTCTTTCTGTTTTTGTGTTGTTTTTTTCTTCCTGCTATGAGAAGCTGTGCACCAAATCTTTTTTTTGAAAATTGGTACTTTTATTGAGATCAGTCTGAGAAATTATTTCATATGTACAACAATCACAGAGAGGCCAACATATCATGAGTTATAAGAATTTGAAAGATATTAGGATTTTAATATATTAACACGTACCTGAACTGTTGGTGAACATGAAATTGTTGATATCCGTGCATGTTCCATTAATCCCAATTTCAATGGACTATTCAGACTTTAGATTTTATCCCAGACTGGCAGGTGAGCAGATTTTCAATTGCATGCACTGATGACAGTGCCGGCATTTACTCATGTGTCTCAGATAGTTGAGTATATTGGTCGGTGTCTCACGGTGCTGACTGAATAGCTTGAAAAATCCTGCAGTTTTGTTAGACGTATATCATTTATTTCACCCTATTTGGCTGCGACAATTTGGCAGTGAAGACATAAACGAGAGGTGCACTGTAGAACTGCAGTTCAAATTGCTCAGCAGGCAGACGAGTCATCACCGTACGTGTGTGTTTTTGTTTTTCTCCTGGAATCGCTGCTTGCAGACATTTTTATTTTAAATTTGGATATTTCTTCTGGAGGCACACAATATTTGAACCAGCCAAGCCACCATGGCGCCCTGCAAGAGCTTCTATATGCAAAGTAATGCATCTGTATTACCAACAGATGTTTGATTTACCTTTCAAAGCAAGACATGATTACATGACAACAAGATGCAGAACATGTCATAATTCTTGGACTATGTTAAATATGCTGAGGGAACTGAGGACTGGAGAGCTCTTATCACTGTCATTTTTCAAATGTTTAGACTGCAGAGAGTTTTATGAATTTTTGGTGCTTGAGAGCTTGCATATAATATCATTACTTGTTTATGCATGAGAGACAGCATTATGTAGAAACAGCACAGGCATATTGCTTCTGACTTTAGTTTAAACCTTTGGATATCCAATCCTGAACTGCAAATTACTGCAAAACAGAAAAGCAAAGAAGTTTGTTTTTTTCCATCAGATAAAGTGATCACACTGATAAACTGTAGATTACTGTGCTTCATCTCAGAGCAATGGTTAAACGAATTTTTGACATTATTATCTATGGAAATAATAGCCACAGATTTACGAAAATGTGACAAAGAGAGTCTTACACCAAGGATGAGGACGCTTAATGAGAGTCTTTTGCTAAACAGTCACCAGGTTTCGCTTGCAGCAACTGCCTTATCCAAAATGGGGAAAAAATAGCACCACAGACACATTTTTCATTTGAGAATTTCTCTCATTCACACAAATTATAGAATGTTAAGCCATGCTTATCATTGTTTTTGAAAATTATAAATGCTTTTTTTTTATTACACCTTATCAATGCAAAATTACTGGAAACAAAGAAAAGTCCTGCAAGCAGTAAACAAATAAAAAACCCGGAAAAACAATGACAAGCCTGCCTCCCAGCCTGCTCTTCCCTTCCACAATGTTAAATCCAGACATACTGTCCATGTTAAAACTGCTGAAAATGCACACTCATGACTTACACGGTGCCTTAGGTATTGTAATTTGAAAATTGTGACTGATGTGATTTGCATAAGTTGTCATGCAAATCAACAAAATGAATTCCCTGCAGTGAGAAAAGCATAACATCTGCCTCCCACCATCCCTTTGTTAGGGTGTGTTTATCACTTTGTATCATGAAATTTGTAGCTTGAATCTTGGGTACTTGTAATGCACATTTATACATACATGAACCTGTCGACGTTATCCTAAAAATTACTACACACATTTATATCGAAATATTGCAAATCAACTTATTCTTATTGGGTTTCTCTATACAGACAAAATATGACACTGTGTTGAGTGATATAAGCATAATCTAAAATGAACAATGTCTCCAGGAGATTTAGCTGTGTAAAATTGCTACAATTTGTAGTGTTTTATTATTATATATTTAGTTTTTTTTTCACTCATTAACTCAATATATCTGATCTGGCCAAGTCGAATTTTAGATACAGTATATTTCTCTTGAGCATCTTTATCTGCTGGCATGGGCACCAATCTTCAGTCCTTGGTAGTCCACACAACACAACATTTTAACAATTTCTTTCTTGTGATATCAATTAAAATGTTAATGTTAAAAAACGTACACATTTAAATTTTATGAACTAACTAAAGGCAAAAGGTAGGCTTACAATTATGTATGTTTACGTGCTTTTTGAGAACACCTATTGGCTAAAATGTGAGCCTGGCGGACTGCATGGGTGTAATTATACCTCTATTTTTAGTAATCATGTTTTCATCCCTAAAGGTATAAACGGTTTAAAAATGTGTTCGACTCAACTAAGTGTGCACCATGAGCAGAAGGGATGAAAATGACACATCTTTTTGAAGAGTGCACTGCATATTTAATCTTTTATCTCTGCAGGAAAACATTTCATTTCATGCCGCTGCTGAAGTGTATCCTGTTAAGAACATTGATAGGCCTGGGGACGGGAGATTGTCAATAGTAATACACACAATGAGTGATACACAGGATGCAGTATATAAATTCACAGCAATCTAGTTGATTATTTCTCTAATCTGGGGTTACAGGGCCTAATAATTCTGCCTCACAGGTGAGCAGATGTCATAAATCTCAACATCGTTTCACTTTTTCCCAGCACGAGATGATGAAAAACAAACTATCACTCTTCCTCCTGTTTTTAGCAGACTGTCGTTAAAGCTGGCGTTGATAAGTGGCAGTCTCTCCATTAACAGCCCAGACTCAGAGGAGCCGTAAATCCTTCAGTGTGTGTTTGTGTGTCTGCGAGTGTGTGTGGTTGTGTCAATGTGTCTGCTTGCACATGTCTGGGGTTGTGTGTAAAAAAAAAAAAAAAAAAATCTACATAGAGTTCATGAATGTGTGTTTGTATACTGCTGGATAAGATGCTCAATCATGACCACCACAAACAAATAAAACCACGCAGCCTTGAAGCCATATTTCTCGCTCACACACACACCTCCTCCTCATCTGAATATGTACTCCTTGCATCGATGTCACATAATGTAATGCAAGCACGTGTAGCTCGGGGTGCACAGACAAAGAAGGAACGCGTGAATGCAAACACGCATTGTACACGTGTTCGCCACAGCGTTCGAGTACTGGAGTCATTTTCCAAAGTATGCGTTGTGAGAGATTGATAGCCAAGGCCTTCACTGAAGAAGAATTATCACCATGGCAAGTGTCCAGGCAGGAAGTGCCAGGTACCGTACGTCATCCACTCTCACTGTGACCCGCAGACATTGGCGCTTTGCAAGCTTGACTGTACTCATTCACACATATATATGAGACATGGATGCACACTAACACATCAAATGCTGGGAGAGGAAGGAGACTGAATTAACACAAGCTTTGATGGCCCATACTAGCATCCGCTACTGTAATGTGTGATGATTTCTTAATTTAGAAGCGATAAAAAGAGAAGTTATTACTGCTCTAAAGCTCAATACAAGTGTTTTATAATAGTAAATAATAAACGGCCGTCTCTTTTTATGTAAGCAGCTGGTATCATTTAAAAGAAATATGATAGAAAAATAATACAGTGGGTCAACAGTATAATAAAAACACGTAGTCTTTTGTTACTTAAATGTATAACTGCAGTTTTTTTAAGGAATACTGCAGTAAATGATCTGTGCATGCATATGTGATTTTTGTGCACAGCTGCAACTACCAATAATTAACATTACTGCTTAATCAGGTGTTTTTTTTTTCTTAACATTTGAAGCAACTATGATGAATATTTTTCTATGAATAGTGGATTGGATGCAACACGCAGTTGTTTTCAGCAAAAAAAGAGCCACCAAAGAGCAGATAATCAAAATGAACAACTAGCTGTTGGACATAGTGGTGCATTTAGCAGATAAACTTCCAAATATTTTTCATCTAGGATTTGGTTGAGAGGAAAACAGAGCAGCGCGGCAAGTTAATATTGACTTACATTCATTAGGTAGACACAAACGTGGCTCAAGAAGAATTCTAATGTTGCTCCATATCTGCTGAGTGTGTAAATGAGCAACTGATTGCAAACATTCTCGCTATTTCAATTTAAAAAGATGGACACGTTAGAGTTTTATTTGTAACTTGTTCTGCTGTTTCCAAGTGGATGGGTTTAATTAAGCATTAAATCCATAAAATGTTGGTGCCCACATCAATTTCCCAGAGACCAAAGTGAAATGAAATCTCAAAGCCAGAGAAAACAGCAAATTGTCACATCTCAGAAGCTGTAATATCTGGCATTCTCACTTTAATATAAAAAAAAAAAACAACAATAACCCCAACCCTATCATCGAAGCCTTATTTCTTAAAGGATCAAGTTGGGGGAATTTGGGAGCATTCTTTTATGGCCAGCCTTCTTGGTCTGTTTTAGATAGGAGATTCATGTAGCTCAAATAAAAACTTTGAACTACAAGCAGAAGCGATATGAAAGCTCGCACATAATTCTTTTCTCCCTCATACATATACTGTACAAGCACTTGTGCACTCTCAAGTGCTTGCCAAAAAGCAGAAATGTCTCTTAAACCTTATGTGTCTGAAAAATTACAGGGCTAACAGTTTTCCAGCCCACTGCCATTTACTCTGTGCTTAAATGTGTGTGTCTGAGTGTGTGTTTGTGCTGTTCATTTTATCTGTATTCCAATAAACCTTGATTTTGTTGACACTGAATCAGCTTGCTGGGATGGGCTGCACACTAGCCTAGATCCCCAGTGTAAGCATAGTCTGAGTACACACACACACACACACACACAAACACAAATACTGCCTTCTTCTCTCACTCATATTGTGGCACCCCAACCTCACAGCACTGAGGACCGACTCCACTGTTAATGCCACTCCCAGCACCATGCACTAGTGCTCCTTATTTAGGTCCTCTCGAGCCCACAGGCTGAAAATCTGTCCCTTCCGTGCCTCCTCCTCCTCCTTCTCTCTCTCACTTCCCTGCATCCGCCAGACTGCCAGGCCTTAACTCCCTATGTTCTATCACTCCATCACTGAGAGGAAAGTATGTGGAGAGAGATGCCTTCCCACTCCCCAATAGCTTTTCCGTCTTCTGAAATGTACTCAGTGTTCCCCAAATGGCAGCTACAAGGTGAAATGTGACAGAAAAGTGAAAAAAAGGATTGCTTTTTACAAGTAAGAAATGTGTGCTGTCGTGCAGATTGACACTGAGTGAGCTGTTAGAGGTTCAGTGTCTCGCTTAAGCCTTAAGGTCAAGCTGGTTGTTGCTTTAGTCATGGCAACTGTACTACAGTACCACAGGCTGCCAACCCAGGACACCGGGGTTACTGGAGGAGGTTCCATAACATTAATTTTTACTGCAGAAAAATGACCAGATAATCATTGAACTAGTCATTTTACTGAATTATTAAAATGCAATTTGCTGTTACAACACTAGAAATTTTGATAGGACAGACACAAGGAAATTGCAAGCAGGTGATTTAAAAAATTTAAATTGAGGAAAATTTTAGGACCATACCATGGACTACAACTACAATTCATGAATACTTTACTACTTTACTGAGCAAGATGCCAAAATGATTTATATTTTTTTCCTGCCTTCCCGACAGGCACTAATTTCCATAAATTTTAGTATGTTCAAATCAACTTGCAAAATCTATACACGGCAATCCATCACTGTAATAATTTCATTTTCCCGGGCTGCACTATTGTCGTGTGGTAATGCAGTTGGGCTACTTTGAAAACTGTCCATTGAACTGATCGATTTAAGCATACTCCATCACAGAGTTACAAATATGGCGCTGCAAAGCATCCCATCTGTGTCGTTCCCAATGGACAATCAGAAAAAAGGTGGATATCAGGAAAAAGATAATGTGCATTATGTTTAGAAAGGTTGCGGTTTAGCAACTGATTTCCAGGAAAGAGTATTCAACATTAAAAATGGACATAAAAGATTTGCTGTATTACTGCATGGCAGTTGTGTAACAATAAATGGTAGCACAACTGTTAAGGGTGTTTTCCTTCCTCTTAAGGTATTAAACGAGTCATGGCGAGTTGATTTTAATATTGTATTGAAATAATAAAAACAGTTGCTTCCTGGATAGCTTAACATAAAGACTGGAAACGGGGGGAAGAGCTAGCCTGGCTCTCCAAAGTTAAAAAAAAAAAAAAAAACTCTACTACGAACCCCTACAACAACACTTCTAAAAGACATTTTTTATCAGGTTTATTAAACCTTGACAAACAGGAATGTAAAAACAGAAATGATGGCTTTAGTGAGAGTTATGTGGTGAAGGACAGGAGCCAGGCTTGAGCTATTCCTTTGAGTATTTTCACTTAAACAAGCTACAGCAGCAATCCATGCACCTTAATGATCCGGATATGTTTGATTGGTTTAATTTTATATCCAGAGTCAGCAGTGTGTGTTTGAGCTGCCAAAGTGTGGCCATTGCAAATTGAACTTAAATGCAAAACATTAGAAAAAAAAAGTTAACATGCAAATAAATGGATACGATAGATTTTTACATAGACGTTTGAACTACTTAAGTCTGATTTCACCTCGAGGTTAGTTTTGTTCAACCTCTCCCTGTCTGGAGTAACTGATAGCTTCCCTAACACTCATGGTGCAAGTTGCACTTAATCACTACACCATCTCTGGAAATGCTCTGCTTAATTAACAGCTATCAAATATTGACAGCAGCTTGTGCTTGCACTTGCTATATGTTCCAATATACCACTGTGTTTTTTTTTTCATTTCAAACAATGGAAACAACCAATTTTCTTCCTGCTTCCCAGGTGTCTGGGACCAGCAGTTTATTGGAGTGCTGCAACAACAGACACGTCTAAGCATTTCTGAAGAAGTGACTGTGACTCACAAGGCAACTGCTGCAGAAGTACACACAGTGACAACCACACACTGAGGTGCATATATACTTAAGAACTCAAGCACATAGGTGTGTATATGCATATACTGTAGCTGAACTGCTTTGTAAGCCAGCCATCTCCGGATAACAACATTTTCCTCAACTTCTATATCCACAGACATGAATAAATTAATGGGTAAATAAACAAATCTAAAGAAAAGTGACTGCTTTGAAAGTGAAAAATCAAAGGTGATCATTTGAACATGAAGCGAGGCAAAACATTCATTTTTGATGACTACTTGAGATTAAAGGAAATACTTCAAGCTCTGCAACCTATAGCGTGGTAAACATGAAAGCCTGATCAAATTCAGCGAGCACAGTATGGAGGACACAAAATGGAGAACAGGCAGAAAAGATAAGACATTAAAAAAATGGGTGAGGAGGAAATGAGGGAAGGTAAGAGAGAAATTGGTGGAAGAGGAGAAAGAGAGATGGAAAGAAAATGACTTCTGACACAAGTGGGAGACGAGAGCAAAGGGAGGGATGGATTATCAAAGGTGCATCTTTGTGTGTGTGTGAAATGTGTGTGTGTTGTGAAGGTGGGAAGGAGTGTAAATATACATCCATGTCCTTCCTGACTGACTGCTGATGATCGGGAGAGCTGCTTCTAGACAATTCCCAGCCTTTTCAAGCTGACTCATAGATAAAGCTTGAAGTCTCACTTTTACAAAATGCCTCCTGAAAAGAGAAGAGCTCTGGTCAAAGACAACACGAGCAGAATCTAAAGGAGATCAGCGTTACAGACAAACTCTTTGCCATCTCTCTCATTTTATCTGTATTTTCTTCTTTTTCCTAACCCTTCCCTTTTTTTCCCTTCTTTTTCGAAAAAATTCATTTTCTTTCCCCCGCACTTATTTTCAAAGCGCTTCGACGGAGATAGTGGAACGCCCCAACCCCACCCCCTCCCATTCCACTGGAGCATCAATATACAACAGAGCCCAGAGGTCCAAACAGGAGAAAAGGCTGAGGAGAACAGCGCAACACCAATCCATAATGGATTTTCTTCTCTCTTTCATTCGCTTTCTGCAGGGAGATGCAGTGGAGGCACCGCTGGCACGGAATGAGAGATGCAGAGAGGGGATGGGGCAGAGGAGAGGAGAGGAGAGGAGAGGAGAGGAGAGGAGATGGGAAAAAACAGAAAGGCCGACAGAGATTGAAAACAGTGTCAATAACAAAAGCCCTGTAGAATATTCCTCTCATCTGTCTCTGGGGGGCTTGCATAACATATGCTTTAAACTATTTGCAAGGCCAAGCTCATAGCAGAAGGTGACGGGACTTAAAAGCAGCTTTGGTGGAGCTCTAGCTGATCTGATGCGGAAATTGTCACTAATTAAGCAAGCCTGTAAGTAAGGGACTGCCAAGAGGTCTGATAGAGATGAAAGTGCAAGCAATATAATCTAAAAATACATGCAAATACAATGCATCGCTGAATAGCAGCTCTGTGGCTGAATCTTATAATTACAGTTTAAACAAATAGAAGTCTGGCACTTAAGATGGCAATTACACCAAACAATATTTATTTCTTAAAATCCTGAATGGTTGAAAATGTGTTAACTTAGGCAACTCTTTCTGAGGCTGTTAAATTGATGGGGGATGATACTGTTGAGTCACAAATTGTTTGTCTGAGTCTTCACACCCAAGTGAACTTGAATTTCATTTTGTTCGTAGTTCTGTGCCCAGAATGTCAGTGAGTAACCTTGGATGCTGTCATAGTGTCCGCAGAGTCCGTCAGTATTGTATTAGTCACCAAAGGATCTGCTTTGAATGCCTCTGAATGCATCACTGATTCCAGTCTTGATTATAGTTTTGCCTTTTTTTCCAATTTCCAGTCCACTACCTTCATCAATACCTTCAGATCCCAATGACGTATAAAGGACATTTTGAAGTTTAGAACAACTTGAGTTTTAATTAAATGTTTTTTATTGGTTACAATAATGTTGTACTCACTAAAGTAATGGCTGAGATCTGAGAAAACAGTGAAATCACCACAACAAAATCTGATGGTGTGCAAGATGAGATGTAAACCACTTTATATGGAGTTACAGCCAAAATTAAGCCCTCATTGTGTGTATGCTCAACAGCGGTAAGTATAACAACAAGAGAGTTGGTCTGTGATAGATGCTTACAGCAGATAAAAATATTTATGTTCACTTTTATTTGCTCTTCCAAATTACTTTGGCTAACCTGGGGGTTTGACTGCCTTTCTGAATGCTCATGTTTCTTCCTCTATCTGCCTTTTTTTTCTGGGCAATATCAAGATCTTAGCCCTTTGGCCTCACTATCCTGCCTGTGGGACATGAGCACTATGTAGAACTTTCATGGACTGCTATAAAAGTTCTTTGAATATGTTGAAATAATGAGTTTCAATATAAAGTAGACTTTCTTCTTTTTGATCTCTGCTAACATAAAGAAGAAGGCCCACTCAGATCAAATAATCCAACTGAAACTAGGCCAACAATATAATTGTTACTTTATGTCCTTCATTGAGAGTGTCTAATATGGGACATTTAAAATATTTTTTATTGTTTAATTGTCAATTTGGGGGGGGTTAATTTTTGGTTATCATTATTACCAATAGGAATGATTTCCATTGATATAAATATATAACCAGTATTTCAATAAATCTCATTTGTTTGCTTGTTCCACAATCTTACAATCTTAATCTCTTTGTCATTGTAACATATCAAATTAATGACTACATTTTCAGGTTTCCAATAGGTTTCATGACAACATTATATAAAAACATCAACATGAACATAAACCTTTTCACATAATAAAAAACAACATATAATATGCACATAAATAATTCAGGCCATCTTTACCGTGTCCGCAGGTTTCCCGGGCTGGGTGGCCCATCATATACAGAGAGGATGTCAAAGTCCTCCTCTAGGGCGAAGCCTTGAAAAACCAGCTGTATCCGATTGTGCTCCGCCGCCACAATCACCCATGTACAGTTGGCATAGTTAGGATAACCGTAAGGGTAGCCGGGGCTCTCTATCGTCCCATTGGGATTGTGTAGTGTGTAACTGCAGTTCTGAGCTGTGAAGAGAAAAAGAAACAGGCAGTTATTAAAAAGGGGTGTAAGGCATGTTTGAATAGCGGGATGTGGGAGGTTTGAAGTATTTAAAGAGTACAAAATCAAATAAATGACACAATAATGTAAATTTATACAAATACCCATATAAATGCACACCCACAGTTAAACAGTTTGCACCACAAGCTGCAACATCCATTAACACCTACAACTTGCAGCGTACGCCATTAATATAGGAGTGCTAAATGGCTCACCCTCTCCCAGATTTCCTCACCTCCATTGTCACACACTTGTTCACTCATTGGCCCTTTCACCACATTAGTAATAGGTTCCCACACTAATACAGGACATAGTTGGAGGAGAAAAGATGTGAGAACACACACACACACACACACACACACACACACTTGAGTACTACTCTAATCGTGCATTTTTTTGTCAGCGGCCACTCATAAAGCCTTCAATCTTTTAATCATGCGTGTTGCCATCTATCAGTGCTTAGCTGGTGTTGGATGTGTGGAGCGTGAGCTATGAGCGTTCGTGTTTTGAATCCCCGAGGTAAATTACTTGTCTTCTAGTGATCTGAGCACAGCTGAGACTTTTAATCAATGTTAGGGATTTAGTTGTAATTAATCGCTAATGTGGACTGATGTGTAATTGCATTTATATTGTGTGTGGCTCTGCATTGTTGTCTGCGTGTGATTTCAGTGTTGATATACAAATGAGCTTCTGTGCGTGCATGTATGGATTCCTCCCTGGCGTTAATGACACATTTGATTTTGGTGTATTGATACATTGATGGTTTAAGTTAATTGCCATTTGCCAACTAACAACTAAATGTGAGCAGTCAGCTGTCAGTCTGTAAGACAGGCGACAAGAGAATAATGTGCATGTGTTGGCCGATCACACACCTTAAATGCCCTCAAGTGTTGTAGCTTTTGAACTAAGACAGCAGGAATGCAACATGTCCAGAATTAATTTCCTTTTGCGGAAGAATCATAAGTGAAATCGTAGTTAAATAAAAGGAACCTGCATAAATAAGTATCCTCACAAAGGGGACTAAATTATAATATCACGCAAGAATACATGCTATTTATACAAATGATCTGAATTTGCTCTTTGTTTGCTTCAGCCACAAACCTGAATCATAATGCAGCCTGATTAAAATGTAATTAGGAGAGTATAATTGGAGGACATCTGTTATCCGCATAACCCGCATTATTTAACAACACAAACAATGCAACACTTGCAGTAGATATGATTTTTGTTTTGTTCATGCATAACCATACTCACAACTGTGTAAATGTCTGGAATAAATCAGAATGAGCTATACCTGAGCGTACTAAAACAGGGCATTAAAAAAAAAAAAAAAAAAAAAAAAAAAAAAACAAGAATCACATTGCAGTTTTGAAACATGCTAAAGGGAGGGCTGCTTTGTTAACTCTGGGGGGAAATGTGTATCGCTTATTGAATGCTTGTGAAACATACAGATTCTGTGCTACTTTGTGTACAGCTCTCTGAGGGTAAAACAATTCCCAAAGCTACAAATCTGTCCAAATTTACACTCTGAAACATGCCTCACATCTAAAAAAAAACAAAAAAACAGCAGGGATTTACAAGTAATAAGGCACCAAGCATGAAGAGAAAAGACAACAGAAATAAATGGGGCAATTTTTATTCCTCTCAGTCTTACAACTCTAAATACAAGCAGATTTTTTTTAAGAAAGTACAGAGAGAGAAATAACAACTAATTAAGTATGGACATGGATAATCCCTGGTTAGCAAACCCTGCACTTGTTTTCACAGCAATAATCGGTGTGTAAGATTTCAGGGGCTATGTGCCACACCAGGGTGTTTATGAATTCTGAGATGCCGCTGGAAAAACACCAACTGACACACACACACACAAACAAAGAAAACCAATATTAGCTTTTTGTTCCAGGTAGCACAGCAAAACGGTATCACTTTTTTTCAGGAGGGGGAAAAATAGGAGATAGTGTTAGGAGGTAAAGATCCAGACTGTCTGGATGGCAGCAGCAGCAGCAGGAGGATAATGGCACCTCCAGTCACAGTATATCCATCATGCCACTGTTGACTCCCCAGGGCCTGTCTTGTCAAAATACAGGCCGGGGCCTCTCTCAGCCATCACTTTTCAGCACTTCATGTGCGCTTGACCTCTTCCAAAAGATGCTAATGTGTGTGCACTTGAACCCTGACCACTTGAATACACTTTGGTGTATAATACTGTGTCCCCGGTTCAGATCTTTGGTTGCGGTGTGGATCTGCAAGTGTTACAATGATGAAGTGGAAAATCTCTGTGACGCAATGAATAACATAGTGTGAAATGGGAGTAGCACTAACTAAATATGACCTATATACTGTATAGAGTACTAAAAATAACTGAGCGCACTATGCGTAGTTGCCATCTTTAACCATTAACAAGAGAGAGTTAGTGGACTGGCATTAACAAGAACAAAGCAAGAACCATCTCCGTTTGATTTTTCATTAAAGCCTTAAAATTGGCGCAGCAAGTGAGCATCCACCCTCCCAATTACCATCAGGTCAATACCAATATCTAGGTAAAACCTCCAAATCCACCTCTCCTACCTGATTTTCATATACACAGCCTGGTCAATAATCTCCTCATCATCTCCTTCATTACGAGGCCTCTATCAGACAAATGCCAATCAATGGCTCATACAGCGGCCTGATGGCAGAACTTGATAGGGGTCAGAGTGAACTGTGACCTTCTTCCATATAGGCAATGAGGGCTGCATTACAAAACAATGCCAGGGAGGTTAAGGCAACTGAGTTATTATAAATCAGTTTCAGGGTCTAATCGAAATACTAGAATACTAATGCAGTGGCTCTTGAGGCTCAATAGACAGATCTTTCATGTTAGAATCCAACATGTTAAGGGTGTAACAGCCCTCCTCAGCATGAGAAGCTAAACTGAAAACACTACAAGGCCGAAGGACACCAAAGGGATACATCTTACAACAGTAAAAAAAAAAAAAAGCCATCCATATCATATATAAGGGGAAGGAGCACACCATACATACTGATTTATGACAGGTGATCAGCCAGGCAGCTACCTTGTGTTTCATGGGTACAATTAAGCAAAACAAAGAAAAAAAAGAGAGAGAATAACAAAATGCTATTTTGGACTGTGAGCACCTGTGCCAAGTGGCCGACTCTTAAATCGATAATGACACACACAATCTGGGATAAAAGACACAAGAGAGTGCTTTTAGAGAGGCTGTTTTTTTGGCTGCAACCGGAAACATTTTACCCTTTCTGAAAAATACATGGGCAAGACGGAAATGGACAAAGACAAACACATCAAAGTTGACTTGAGGATGCACTTTTGTGAGAATTAAAAACAAATATTCAACACCATGAAAGTTAAACTCCACATCGACCTTAAGATACAAGTGCCGTTGAAGTAAACGAAGGTACTGTAAGTCTACTCTCTCTGTTCTTTGAAAACACCAGATCCTTTGATTAAGTAGATCCTGCACTCGGGGCTTGAGCTTGGTTGAATTATTTAAGCCATACCCAGGGTGCATTATGAAATTAGCTGCTGGGAGCTGTTGACCTACTGTGAAGCCCCTCAGTGTAAATCTGCAGGAAAGAGCCCATCCTGCAGTCGACCCAACTGACACGCCATAAAGCCCCCATAAACAGACTGCTGGTCGTGCTGTTTTAGCCCGGCTAGACCACCAGCAAAGGTCATGTTTTCTCAAGTTGTGTAACTTCAGGTGAAGCGTCATGAATATAGAATAGCAGTAAAATCGCTGGTTCAGCTATTTGGAAAACTGCTAACCTACTCTAATGGTTGGTGTATTTTCTCCCTCAGTATCTCTATGGGAACCATTTGCATTGGCTTGTACTGGAATGTCAGCTATGCTTGATATCTGTGGTTTTTCAGCAGATATGTTGTCCACTGCTTAGCCCTCTGGCAGCTTCCGCTTGGCACTAACCATCTCCAGTGCGCACTTCGCCAAATGGGTGTACAGGGAGAGGTATGACCTTGCTGGGGCAGCACTCCAGGTTCTACCTGTGTGTGTGTGTGTGTGTGTGTGTGTGTGTGTGTTTGTGTTTGTGTGTAGGAGCTACAGTATTGTTTGCTTTGCCAGGGCAGTTGTTTAGTAGCGGGCACACAGAGCTGCGGCAGAGCTCTGTGACACTTTGATGAATCGATGGTCACTGTGCTGTACTCCGGCAGGACAGCAAACCCTCAGAGCGGAGGAAGGAGACAGAGAGAGAGACCAAAGGAGAGCCAGAAAGTAAGGGGGGGGGTGCAGACAGACACAAAGTAGGCTGACTGGCTGACTGAATGTATGGACATATTAGAAAATAGATTTGGACATGGCATGAGGAATAATAGAAGCAAAGGTGAGATGAGGGACGAATAAAAACAGCTGCAGAAAGGTATAGAGAGGGAGGAATGAAAGTGCACGAGAAAGAACACGTCAGAAGGTCAACGAGGGGAAGAGCGATGGCCAGTGGGAATAAATGAGTTGCAAAGAGGAGGAAGACTATATACAGTAAGGGGAGAGAGATTTTTTACCTATTTTCTGCATCTTGTTGACATGTCCTGAGGTCACAGACAACCAGTGTGACATTCACAGTAAGATAGCACTTAATCTGCACTGTTAGCAAATCCTAGAGGTCTGTTTGGAGAGATGCTTCGGCTGTGTGTGTGTGTGTGTGTGTGTGTGTGTGCATATTTTATTTGTGTGAAGTGATACAAGAGCACACATGTCTATGTATGGAGGTATCAGTTGCCTGGACATGTATGAGTGTAATCCCTATACCCTGGGTGAGTATAGTGTCACATATCTGCATGTCACTCTTCTGCCTAGATGCAATTACACTGACTGGATTGACTCTCAATGGGAGGAAATTTCATCTTGCCGAACATAATCCCAACATCACATTCACATAATACCATAAAGATAATACTTGTGGTACAAAATTGCAAATCCCCTTTTCTGGACCCTCGTCTTTTTATCCCTCCCTTCATCTGTCTGGTCTTCTCCGCTACGATACAAATTTGCCTTTGGACAAAAGACAAAGACGCACAGACCATCGTGTTCTTGCAGTCAGTAACAGAAGTGCCTTCTGTCTTATGTTGTCTTATGCGCGATTAATACAACTGAAGACAATAAAACTTGTTGTTTGATGTTGGGTCCTTCAGAATTCAAACATTTCTTAACATAGCACAATGTGTTTGATGATTGTGACAACAAAAGTAAGGCCACAATTTAATTTCTAGAAAATACTGAAGAGGAAAATTCCTGCAGGATTGCTCCAGTTGTCGCCATAACATGTACAGCACAGCTTGTCTGCAAAATAACCATGCACTCGCCCATTAAACCGAGACAGGATCATAAACTACCGCTTCCACGTCTCCCCCATCACATAGTTAAAACACAGTTCAGCTCTTTCTTTATTCTCAAGAGAAACCATAAATCCTTCATACATGAGGTCTATCAGGGGCTATATCCATACAAAATGAGCATCCCAGTGGAGCAAACATGGAATAATATCCAACCAAATAAGTGTCCCTGTGGGTTTATTGAGTAACAAAGCTATCTACTATCACATATAACCCATCCCATGAGCAAACTTCAAACAACCAAATGTTTTGTATGCATGTGTGTGTGCCAGTAACTGCCTCCCTGGTGGCAAGATAAACCCTTCCGCCCCATAGATCCTCTCAGCACCACTATTTGTCTCTTGACGTGTCAGCGCATATGCGCGCCTTGACCGCATCATATCCGAATTAACCTCTAGATGGCCGCCATTAAAATGGAAATGGGTGAGCTCAGCGATCCCGCTTGCCTCCATACATTAGGCTAATGTCCGGGCCAGGACGACACTGTCTTCCATTACAGACAAGCCAAATGCAGTGGAAGGCACTTGTGATAAGCTTCCTTCCACTTAGTCAACCCCAAAACCACAGGTTGTTTCCACTGGGCTAAACAGTAAATGTCGTTTCCTTAAAAGGACAGAAAAATGGAGCTTGCATTTACATAATGGTGCACATTCAAAGCTTGGAATGGCCGCATGCTGCAGAAATGTGTGAAGTAAAACAGCGATCTGTGTAAACACATACAGAGGACCTTCAAGAAAACACATACTTGAATAAATTTGCCAACATACACTCTCAACAGTAAAACATAGAGCACGTCTACGCGTACCATGCTGACAACTACATTTGTGACACTTACATCTCAGGCTCTGTCAATAATCTGTTGACGCCTATGGCAACACAAACTTGATAAACAAAAATACATTATTACAACAACGTATCTGGAGGGTGAACTGCGTGGGGTGAGAAACAACCCACGTGCAGAAATGTAGCCAAAGATTAAAGCATCTAAAGAAAGCCGCTGCATACTAACGCGTAGACAAGCCGTGCATGCAGAAATGCACACTACCATGAGTGCATGCGCACGTTGCGGACTGTTATCAGGGCTGGCAAAAGAGGCACAATGGAGCATGTGTTCTCTCAGACAGAGAGGGAGAGAAGGGGGGAGCCAGGCAGTTCCTTCCAGCTGGGTCATATTTAACCAGCAGTATTAACATGCCAGCCAAAAGGACCTGCAGACCAGCCACCCACACACTTTCAAAAATTTTCAACCCATCCCTAAGACCACACAAGGATTTTATCCAGTTAAAACAGTGATTCGACAACTTTTGCACTATTCAACAGCATACACTCTTGTTTATGCATTTTTCATCATGTTATTTTCCTCAGTACATTTAAATAGCCCTAAGTTTTTTTGTTTTTTTTGTGTGTGTGTGTGTGAACACAGTTTCTCAGCAACCCACGTACCAAAGCTTCAAGCTAATCAATAGAAAATAACCCATTCAGAGTCAAAGGCATGTTACGGTTGATGTTCATCCCTTTCAGAAAGACCCTAGTCTTTGAGGGGGAGTTTATTCAGCACCGATACAAATAGACCTCCCACACAAAACACAGTGAGGCTAGATGCCGAGAGAAATGTGTATGTGTGTGTTTGTCGGTGTGTTTTCATGTTTCAGTGTGCACATGCATTTGTATCTGTGATATCATAGAGCTGTAGCACTTGAACGCAGCCCTGCTTCCTCGTAATCATCTCTGACCCCTTTTCTCTCTGTCTGCTCTGGTTTCCCCTCACCTGAAAACACCGTCCCTACTCAGAGCTGAATGCTCAGTTAGTCGAGTCATTGAGATTGTGGCAGGAAGATACAGCACTAAGAAGTATAATTGGAATTCATTTAAGTTTGGGAATGATTTAAGCATTTTGCTTTGATGTATTTATACACATGTATTTATATATCTGTTTTCTGCTATACGTAATAACTCACATTGGCTATATTACTGTATCCTTTTTATTAAAAAAATCTGATTGCCATTGCTTTTTATGTTCTTAAAATAAGCCCCCTGTGTGTCTGCTTAGACAGAAGGTGACATGAGTTGGCACTTTAAAAATGTTAAATTGATTACAAAACCTGCAAGTCATCCACCGAATGCACGTAGCTTGAAATAACTTTGTGTCCATTCATATTGTAACCTGTCACTGCTGCTTTGGCTAACCTTTTCTTTCTTTGTAGCATTGATTTATTTTCTGAATAGTCTTTTGTTTTCTGTCCTGTTTGCTTTGGTTCTTCGCTGTACTTTTGCAGGTGGTTTGTCAGTAGTCGTTATTTTTTGCCATTTCTATTGGTAGCTCTTTTGGTCAAATGTCTTGATGATGATTTGTTGTAGGGTGTGGCTGGTAGATCTCGCAGAGTGCCTGCTGAATGAGCGTTGCCTTCATCCTCTTGCATGGTGGTGGTAACTACACATCCACCTCCCTCTGGTTTGCTGTGTTTGTGTTGGGCAAAATTGGTAGGTTAGTTTTTAGCCTTCCCCATGCCATGAGGTCCATCTGTGTTCTTGACACTTTTAGCATTTTGGTGTAAATTTAATTATAAGTGATACCTTCTGAAGGATAATTTGTCTTCTAATTGTGTTGATTCGGTCTTGTGCCAATGACCTAATTACCTAAGTTTTCTAACTCCTCGTTACATATTGATGAGTAAAAGATGAGGTAAACAAAAAAAAAAAAAAGAAGAGCAGTTCAAAGAGCCTCTTCCACTGCTCCTGCGTGAAAAAGCTGTATGTTGTTCCCATGACAACAGCAAAACAGGAGAACACATGAAGACAAATCTCTTCTCTCAATTATTTATATCTGTCTCAGTTCGCCTTAATACTTAATCTCACACATGCACACACCACCACACAGGCATGCGCATACACCCACACAGTCAAACACACACACAAGTACATGTCGCAAATAATTTCAATTTTCTCTTACGTCTGCTTTGTACTTACAGAGAAAAAGCACAATTATGCGCGTCGCTAATGTGCGAACCAGTGAAAGTCAATTATCACCTCATTTTCATTCTCTTCACATGTAACAGCGGGGCTCTTTGAGTTATGTTGGACTCTACTTATGCTGACAATCCTCGTTACATCCTGCCGTATATTTGCATTTAAATGACAGCAGAAATCAGTAAAAAACGACACTTTCTGGACTCTAACCGATCAGTAGCATCAACAGGAGGCGGTGTAATGCAATTATGAATATGTTAAATATATGAGATGGGTAAGCATGTTGATCTATGTGTGTCCATTCATGAACTTCTGTTACCCTCTGAGGATTGTATATTAAACCCAAGAGGAAGCACTGATCCAAAGGTCAGGTCACGGCTGTCCCAGCAGGACTATTCCATCTATCACTGAGAGATTGATGAGAAGCAGATGATCAATCAGCCTCACTTCAACTGACTAGAGTACACTTTCACCTTTCAGCTCAGATCCTAACTGCCCACCAGGAAGGCTCAAGTGTCAGCTGTAGACCACAGTCATAGTTAACAAGCTGCATGCATCACTCTCAATACATGCTCATTTCATTCTGTGGGAGCATATTTTAGCAGTGTGTCAAACTAAATGATAACAAAATTCAATATTTTTTTCTAATGTAATTCACAAGGTTGCATCTAATTTGTACAAAAATTCACCCAAAGCTGCCTCATAAGAGTAATAAACAATTAGCTCTGTGTTTCTCAGTGTAATTAACAGAGTAGCTGGCTTTATAGATTTAGCTCAAACACAAGATGACAAATTCAGAATGTCTTGCTGGGTTTTCCATTTTCTAATGTGACACTGTGTTTCTGTGACTGCCTGACAGGTAATTCTAACCATTTCTGTGGTAAAAAAATGTTTCCACTCATTTCCACTCATTAGCAATTTAGTTTCTCTGTGGCAGCAAAACACGTAACATGAGCCAGCAGACAACTGCTGTAACATTAGGTTAAACTGGTCTGGACATCGGACACTTTGAGGGTAATTAAATCTTAGCAGACGGACTTGAGACAGAAGCTTGCTAGTCTGGCACCATTATGGCTACAAACAAGCTTTGGAATTGTTAGACATTTTTATCCCTCCTGTCAAGAGTTAGTCATGATAATTAATATTTTTGTTTTCAGGTAGGCATTTTAATTTAAGTTTAAGTACTACTGCTTCCACCAAAAAAAAGAAAAAAAAGAAGTGAATCCACAGTGGGTTTTTGTACTGAATACAATAATGCGATATAACCTCCTCATTAATGATATTTAGATGTGCTGCTACATAAATTGTGTTCCCTTTGGACAGAACTAGAATGGTTGCTACTGTTTCCAGTCTTTGTGCTAAGCTAAGCAGCTGCTACTATTACCCCAATTTTTACCACACAGACATGACAGAGAACCCAAGAAAGCAAATAAGTGTATTTCCCAATATGTCTAGCTATTGCTTTAAAGAAACAGGAACTTTTTAATTATTATATTTTATTTAAATTTGAGCCATGTTGATATACGTAGATAGTAGTAGATATACTAATTTTCCTGTTCATGAAACTGTCTGAATTTTTTCCCCCCCGTTCAGATTATATTAAGCTTTAAGCGTACTCATAATTAACTACATGGCTTCTTTGATTGGCAGGTGTTTGCCGTTACAGATGGCTTGTTTGAGCACCCAGGCATCATTCAGTCCGCCTCAGGTCTGCTGATGATGCCGCTTTTTAGATTACCTGGGAGGTGGAAGAGGCAGGACTGCCAACATAGCAGCGGCTAGAGCCACGTATCCCAAGATTCAGAACTGCTCATCAGAAACTTACAGGTGACATCTCGCTTACGCTGTCCATTCTTTTTTACTGTCAGTGACGCACACTCACTAGGCTCTCTCTACATGATGACTCTGCCTCCTTCCCAGAAAAAGACCACTGACAGATTGCCTATATGTTGAATAGAGGGAGAAGTGGTACAGGAAAGGAGGGGAAAAAAAAGAAAGACAAGGACAAGGACAAGATACCTCCTGCCCAGGATCTAATCTTCAATCTCTGGGATCACTGATATCTGATAAGAACAGTGTAAATCAGGAAGCTAAAGAAACCCCTGCCTGAGCTTTGTGTCTATACAAGACAGACAGGGCATCTACATCTGTCTCTCACTTTGTGGGGATTTACAGTAGCTGGAGCAAATTCCTATGTCTGGTAATAACAAGAAGATTGAGACTTCTCTATTTTAGCTTCGCTCGCATACATGGCTCAGAGAGCTCATGTAAGCTCTGGATTGTTTCGTTTATTTATTTATTTTCACCTGTGGTTATCCAGGGGAGATTGACTGAGCATGTGTGCTCTTTTCCTGCCACATGTTGCCTCACAGCAGTCGTACGGCTCTTACAGTAGTTGCACATATTCACCTCTGGGAGCTGCCCAGTACAATCCATGCTGTTCCACTATGTTCTACTAGGGAAATATTGGCTGGAAAAATGAAATGAGAACCAATTTCTTTCTCCAGAATCATTGTTAACAAGTCCAGGAGTAATGCAGTTTGCCATTACTTCTCCATCCACTGTCTTTAATGGACATTACTGGCTAAAATGCCTACCTAATACCTAAAACACTGTGATTCAACACAAAAGCTCACAGGAATATGTAATGGACACTGACAGAATAGAGCAATAGTGCTCAAATTTATATTCCCTGGATAAGTACAGGAGCCAAAATATAAATTTATTAATTTAATTCTGTGCTTGGGGACATTCTCGGAGTCATATTTAAAGGAAGTGAGTATTTCTCATTTGTTTTCTGACAGGTTTTTCTCTGCTTGTGTCAGAGTTGAACTATCGACTTTACAACTAATGCCCCAAGACATACAAATCCCTTGGTTTGAATGTGTATGCGTCATGTTTAATGAAGGCTAACTATTTTACTATGGCCGTACCGTCAAACTCAAATTCCATTTTTAAGTGTTTAATAGATGAAACAGCAGAGGAAGCAATTGAATTGTGCTGAAAATGAATTGGATGTTCCTCAGCAGCTCACTGAGTGCTACTTTAATGTGTTCTGCAAAAGTGCATCTGGGTATAAGTTCATAGGGTCTAATGATCCAGTGTGTGTGTGTGTGTGTGTGTGTGTGGAAAAGTCAATGAAGCTGCATACACCGGTGAATAGCTGCAGGAATGCATTTAGGAATGTCTTTTTGAAAGAGGGGAGGGGTATGTGAGTATGCATGAATTAGCGAGTGTGTTTGTGTGTGCGAGTGTGTATGTGTGTGTGTGACTCACTGCGTGGCTGTGATCAGTGTGACGAAGCACAGTGACAGAGCTCTGGCCATCTGGAGACAGATGACAGTGTGAATCACCAGAGAGGAGGATGGAGGGAGAAAGGAGAGGTCGTGGGATGGAAGGAGGGAGGGATGGAAGGAGAAGGTACGAGAGGGAGTCACAGGGAGGGAGCGGAGAGGGATGACACATCGGCAGGTGGGTGGGGGAATGAGAGCGCTCACGAAGACGAAGACGAAGTTTTTCAGCATTTGAAGGCTGCGCACGTGCTCACATGCGCGCATGCACACACACACACACACACACACACACACACACACACACACACACACACACACACATCCTGTCTCTCAGTGGCCCTTTTTGAGCTAGCTAATGACCTGCTTGTCAACACTTTAGTCTAATCATCCCAGAGTGAATGGGGGTGGCAACTCACAGGCTCATTCAAACACACACATGTGCCCACAAAGCTTACTTACACACTGTTAGTTGAGTTGTTGAAATAGAAGTCTGCTTGATGCCTGATAAGAAAATGAACCCTCTAAATACATAATTTACTAAAGAGGGGAAAATGACTCAAAAGACACATAAACATAGGGCCCAGATTATCTCTCAGCTGGAGTAAGATTATCCCCTCTCTGCCTCTTATTTTTTTCTCACAGCTGACTCTGTTCTGCTGGGTTTTTTTTCCCTTCCCCTTACCACCTCTTTACTGTACAATCTCCATCTTTATCTTGACCACTCTTCTCTCTATCAGTCCACACAGCTCTTTATCTTTTGCTCAAGTAGGAAAAAAACGTAACAACATGGCAACACGCATCTACTTTGCATTCCAGACATTTCTCTGTTTTGAGTAAATTGATAATGTCATCTGTTTCTCGGCTCCCTTTCCATCCTTTATTGCTCAACGGTGAATGTAGCGAGCAGATGGGAGATAGGAAGCAACAGAGCGTGCAGGTAGTGGAGGATTTGAGATTGGGAGTAGTGGGCAGATAGAGGGGGGAGAGATGTGAGAAACAAGAGGGAAGTGAGATTCCCAAACACACAACGTGAAGACACATTGAATATGTGTTCGCCATGTTGATAAGACTTACAGAGAGCCAATGAAATGTTAGATCCATGTGATCAACAGTATTTACAAGACCAATAAGCCATCTCTAGTTTAGCTTGCACATATCTGAACAAGCATCCATCAAATAAGCACCTCTTTGTTTTCATGATGGCCGTTTACAATGGCAATCCTTTAGTGAAGATTCCTTGCCAGCAAAAATGTATGTAAAAGAAATATAATCAAGCTGCAACGAATGATTATTTTGCCCATCACAGCTTCCTAAAGCAAAAAGTGCTTGTTTAGACCAGACAACAGTCAAAAGTCCATTTAGATTTAATTTAAGATCACTTTAAACTAGATGACTAGTCATTTTAGCTCTATGTCAAAGAAGGTATTCTTTGTAGAATTCACTCTCACAATGGCTTAAATGTCAAACAGCCACTAAATTCAGCATAAAACCAACACCATTTGGCAAGATACGATCTTGTCAAATGGGGGTCTGAAGTCTCTATCTAATTTGGGGTTCAAAGCCATGAAACACTGGAGAAGACCCAGCTTATAGAGCCAGCTCGGCCTCCATGAGGAGCAGCTGTTGCTGAGGCTGTTGGCCGGATGAGCTGTCCGTGGTGCTGAAGAGAGCTACAGCTACGCGGCAAACTCAGCTGCGCCATTCCCTGTCCGTGGTGCTGAAACTATTCAAACTCAAATTCTCATCAACAGATTAGATGATTCATTACTCGGGTGTTTTCACAAAGGTTCTCCTAATTAAAATCACATCAATTAGAGTTCCGCGGCCTTTTTGACAGCCTTAGGGTGATTCAAATGAAAATATTTAAGTTTGACTTTTTGATTTGCGGAACTTCAAAACGAGTTTTTCCCCCCCCTCTTTCTGCGTCATTACATGGAAACACACGTCCACCCACACGCACTCCTTACCCCCAATAGACTTCTTGCGCACACACATACACACACACACTGTCTCCTTCTTCAGCAGCCTCATGACTGTGCGAATACAAGCAAATGTCATGAAGTAAAAAAGATAAAAAGGAAAGGGGCATCAAGCCCTCCAGTCCTCACAACATTACTGCAAGTTGCATCATGAGCACAACGCGGTGCCTTCATATAAAGGAGAGCGTTGGCTGAGAGGAGAGGACGGCCGGAGCGTGATCTTGCGTGTAAATGGACATGCTGAGCGACTGTTTCATGCGCCGCTGACGAATGATCTAATACCGGCCGAGCTGGAGTTGAGAGCCGAAACACCAGCGAGATAGGCATCATCATCATCATCATCATCATCTTCAATCTGCCTGCTCTTCCCTTCTTTTGCACTCTGTCCTCTGTACATTTAAATAAATAGAGGCTGATTATAGCTTATTGAGCGAGGAATCCACGGGGACAGCTGGTTTTGATCCCATGGAGAGAGCGCACTGCTCTTTTCAATAGCTCTTTGTCAGATAAAAAAAAAAAAAAAAAACCCTTTCAAACATCTCATCTTTGTCAGTGTGGCCCCTGGGACCAATAATGGGTTCACAAAAGGAAACGTGTTTAAAGTGAGACCGGCTGTCATAGACCTGACACAAGCTTATCAAACATAGCCTTGAAATGATCAGCCATGGGGCTACATAACACATGTACCGGCCTGTGTTGGTCATTAAGCATTTGGTTTGATAAAACACGGGTTGGAAAACAACGACGAGCCCCGGGTCCTCTCTCACCCCTCTCAGCATAGTGTGAGGCTCTGGTGCCGCTCAATGGGAGGATGGGGCAATTGCTGGTGGCTGCAGCAGAGAGGGACGCGCCAGACCACCTCAAACGCCGGCGTGTGATATTCAAACATATTTACTGACACCGTTTAAAGTAAACATTGTTACAGGGACGGAGATAGATTGTCCTCTCCTGCTCTTCGTAAATATATGAGCAATAACTTAAAGTCCCTTTACTGGCTCCAAAAGTAGACTCAAACGGCAAGAGAGTGGGCAATAAAAAGCTCCCTGGACGCAAATAAAACAAGAAACCTCCTACGAATATAGCCGCAATGAGATTTACTCAAAAGGAAAGT
The DNA here is from genome assembly GCF_000972845.2 of Larimichthys crocea. Classification (NCBI taxonomy): domain Eukaryota; kingdom Metazoa; phylum Chordata; class Actinopteri; family Sciaenidae; genus Larimichthys; species Larimichthys crocea. The sequence continues at coordinate 45,581,321 of NC_040023.1, read as the reverse complement.
CGAGAGAGATTTGTCAGTATCATTGGGACTAAGCTGAGTGCGATAAACCTGTCTCACCAAAAAACATTTGGGTGGCTGATGACACAAGTTTGATTTGAAAAAAATAATAATAAAAAAATAAGTGGGAGTTATTTAGTGGGTGACATGTTAAACTCGAACCACACTTATTACAGCATGAGGCGACACTGTGCTTTGGTGATGCATTAAACGTGTCCAGTTTCCACTCACTCGTGGATTATGTTCTGTCCAACCAAAAGGTATGAGTGGGCGAACACAGAGCCATGACTCACTGTCAAATTCATATTGTGGCCATGGCAGTATTCTTGGCTTTTGCTAAAAATAGTGCCTATTCTGTGGTGTAGAGCCAAGACAGTGATAAAACGGTTGGCTTTCTTTGCCAATGGAGCTGCTCGGGATGGCAAAAATCATTGCGGTTCTTCCACCCCCGCCCGCCCCCCCCGAAAAGACTAGCCTCTAAATAATGCCACAAGATTTCCATGATGAATATCCACAACTAGGGAAAAACAACAAAAACAATAATATAATAATAAAAGAAAAACCAAGGATCAGTAACTCTCTTTTCTCAGAAAACACATTAGGTTGCGAAGACGTGAAAGTAAATTAATAGTAATAATAATCTGTTGAATGCCCAGCTCCGGTTGCAAGATTTCCATTTGCAATTAATCAAGGACAGAAAACCCAGAGTCAGTTAATTAGGCCTAACCCTCATCACCCCCCTAACACACACACACACACACACACACACACACACACACACACAAGCGCCCAGAAAGAAAATAAGAGAGAGAAACTATACGCAAAATGCTGTTCATTGATGTTTACTTGGGCAAGTGGAGAATATTATGGGGGTCTGAGCTTAGAAACTGAGAGAAACAATCAGAAAGAAGAACACCCCCTCCACACACACACACACACACACACACCCTTTTGGACTCTGAACAGCATAATAATCAAGCCTGCTTGACCACCTCAACTGCACATACCCTCCTGTTTACCTGTAAACCCTCCGTTCTAGGAAGCAACCTACACACAAAACGTTTATTTAAACATGCCCACAGCTCATTTAATCCACCCACCTCCTCCTCCAAAAAAAAAAAAAAAAAGAAACCTAACACAGGTTTAATGAAACGCATCAACAGAGTCATGGACCAACCAAGCTCAGTTGCTCAATTCCTGAGGATCCGCTGTCACCAAAATAGCCACCCAACCAGCCACATCACCTCTATTAATAACTTTGGGTGCTAGAACAGCGACATCGCAGCAAGGTTGATCCAAAAATGTGCCTTTAGGATGAGTGCGTGTTGCTGATGCTGATTTGCATTCAGTCCAGTGCTCAGGCAGGGTGGGCGGTGTGTGAGTGGGGTAAGCCTGCTGCATTTTGCATGTCTTCAGCTGTACAGATGGGGACTTACCCTTTACTGAGGCGGCCAGTAGCCCCATATACAAGAAGAGTACCCGGCTCCAATGGTGCGCTTGTACTCCCGCCTTCATTAGAGCAAAAATCCGTACTCCGTCCCCTTTCCTGCATGCGCATTCCGGTCTCCTCGCAAGTCCCGATGCTCCGTCCCGGATTGAAGCGGTGGTCATGGCAGGGCTTTTTCTCTGGTCTGGCAGGCACGATAGTTCTCAGATGGTCAAAAAAGAGAGATTCACTCGGTGTAGGCTCTGAGAAAAATCCCAATGCATGGAGGAGGCTCGGATCTCGCAGCTGGACTGAACCATGTCATGCGGGCACCGAGGGGTTCAGAGTCTCTGTCTGAGAAGATAAATTTCACACCTAAAGGGGGGGAAAAGGAGGGAAGGCAAGCCAAGGGGAAGAGACGTGATTCAAGTGGTCACTGATCTACCCCGCACGCGTAAAAAAACAAATCACGAAAATCCCTCGTCCACTCCACGTATGCAATATTACCAGACACACGCCAAAAAATCAGGAGATCCCTCCTTTAGCTTGTCCCGCAGCACTTATTTGTCCTTCTCTTTAATTGATCTCCCTTTAATCACAACATTTGCGGTGTAGATAATCCACGTTTAAACTCGACATTACACCGAGATTCAGATGAACGCACGACGACTGAGTCACAGAGGTTATCCGGATCCAAGAAAAAGAAAAAAAAAATCGTCTCGTTTTAGAAGTTCTCGACCAACGTGGGAGTGCAGTCAGTGATCTTATTATATAGAGAGCAATATGCGGTATGAATGTATTCCCTGGATCGCAGCGCTCAGCCACAGCAGCGTCGTCTCGGGTCTGCGCGACGCCAAGATTCAGACTGCAGACCTGCTCCTTCTCTGCGCGTCTCTCTCTCTCTCTCTCTCTCTCTCTCTCTCTCTCTCTCCCTCTCTCCCTCTCTCTCTCTCTCTACCCATTCGTCTCCCTCCCACTCTCAGTAACCTCTCCAGTCATATCATATGCCTGCAGATATATTTAACTTACTCCATTCACTAGTGATTATAATGATTAAGACAAACTGAGTTAGGAGGTCAGTAACAGACTCTTAAAGCCATAAACCAATGTTTCACCATTAAATTTAGCATTCTCTAATAATAATAATAATAATAATAATAATAATAATAATAATAATAATAATAAATGAAGCATTAGATCCACCTTGTTCCAATTTGTTAAGGTAAGATTTAGGGGCTCCATCGTCTCCATCCATTAAGACCAATCATCAGATCGCCCGGCAGTTTAACATAGATGTCCACTTCCTGCTCACTAAACGTGAAATTGATGCTCAACAGGCCGGAACCCCTCGCCTGTAAATTTGAATGTCATTTCCACTTTTGCATATGACCGGTATAATTAGTTTTCCGCAATGCGCCGTGTGTGAAAATGGTCGCGATAATGAAATGCGCGTTGGCCTTCAACCCTACATGTATGATGGAGATCATAAATAGTCTGCTCGGAACATTAATTTAAACTTTGCGTGCAATGGACGGGCTTAGCCCCCTATCTGGTTATTCTGGGACACATATTGCATATGTTTTTTTCAGGAAATATCTTTTCCTGAGATGTGAATGAATAATTGGAAAGTCCAGCATGCTTAGCCTACATATTCATTTATTCACTAGAATGGTTATTCCAGATAAATTATGCGCCATTAAATACAAAAAAAAAAAACCATTAGAGGAAACTGGAGAGAAAAAGTTGATTTTATTATGTTTACAAAAGGTCTGATCTACCGTTGAATCATCACTCTCGAATTTCAACCGGTTGCCATGACAGCCTGCCAAGAACACACCAGATATTGTTTCCTTTCCAAAAAAAACAAAACAAAACAAACAAAAAGGAATACTGGTTCAAAATAAACAGTTGAACATCGCTGGAACGAGACTGACAAAGCCATGCGTGCGAACAATAGAGAGAAAATGATGCCACCAGGAGATGATAGGATGCCTCACCCTCCCAAACGGTTCGTGAGCGCATTTGCACCCTTTCCGCGCTCCACATGGATCCACCCTCAGGTACCGAATGACAACTTTGACAGTGTCTGCGAAACCATCTGGAGAAGAGCAAAGGAGGCCGAGGAGGAGTTTGGCAGAGGTCGAAGTTCACCTGAGAGAATGGAGAATAAAGACTGCCCCCCTGAACGGTAAGATTGAGTTCAAAGTCTGTAAACCACTGGGTGTCCACTGATCATAAAACACACACAAAGTCTACCGTCTAATGTTCTGCAATGTGACAATATTGACCTCTATCTATCTATCTATCTATCTATCTATCTATCTATCTATCTATCTATCTATCTATCTATCTATCTATCTATCTATCTATCTATCTATCTATCTATGCTTTAACACATGATAATTTCCCCAATGCTTAACTGTACACATGAGGACTTAGCCTTAGGGCTTACAGTTGTAGACCACTGTAGAGGTCATCCTAAAGTTTTTTGACACAAAGCTGTTTTGTTATGAGCCACAGCATCTTTTTAAAATTCATTACAATATTTGCCTAAATTGGACAGACTTGTTTGGACAATGGATTGGTGACTTGATAGAAGGATGGATGAGAAAGTTGAGGCCTATTTCTAACCCAGATCTCAACATTGGCAGTGTAGATCAGGCGGGCTTGCTCTGCGGTCATAGACCCACTGTATAATGTTAATGTACACCATCTGCTCACCGGCCGACTGGAGTTTGCATGACGTCTCCGTTATCATAAGCGTCCCGGGTCCCACCGGACCGTCTGTTCCGCTTCATGGCTCGACAGACGACAGGCTGGTGACTAAAGAGTAGCCTCATTAAAAAGTCATGGTTTTGAAGCGGGTGCTGCACTACACAGCCAGGATGGTGCTACAGACCCAATGATTCACACTTTTTCCGGCAAAATGTTGGGTTGAACTCAAAAGTCCAGTCAAATGTGGCAATGAAATTATGGTGACTCATACACAGTGTAAACTGGTTAACCTATGGACGTCTTAAAATATGATGGATAAAAAGAGGAAAACTCTTGCAGCGCCTCCAATTAAAACTGTTCTGAGCATGTTCATTATACAGGTGACCTTTTCTTTATACTACGTGATCACTGCACTGATCAGATTCTAAAATAAATGTCACATGCATCTAAAACTCCTGAAAAAAATATGAGAGAGGTGAAATTATCTGACACTGCTATCAGACATTAAACTTTCTATGAAAAGATGCTGCATACAAGAGTGCATAAGCCAGTTAACCTTGTAGTGGCAGAGAATTTGGTGTGATAGCCTGTTACGTATAAAAGATGTATTAAGCCTGCTACACTCCCACACATCTGTGTCTCTCTTCCTGTCCAGGGCTGAGGAACAGCAGAAAGAGACAGATGATTTGGGTCTGAGCATACAGCATAAGGACAAGAAGGTGCAATACCATACTGATTTCATCCTTCCTTGCCCTTATCTCTCGGACCACAGACATCCCCATGTTGCCCAGTCTGTATGGGTACTGAGCCCTGTGATGGAGGTCGAGATGAAACGAAATGAGGTGGAGGAAAAGAAAAAAAGAAATTTGGTGAGCATAATAAGTTTGTAGGCTAAAGTTGTTCCCTGTATAGGTTTATTGTAAGCTACAGTAACCTGGCTTTTAAACTAAAAATATAGAATATTATCATGAACTCTATGCTATTAAACATCTTATAATTAATCGATAGCAATATTTCCTATTGTCAACATTTCACTGTCATGTCAGCAGAGAGATGCAGAGGATAAACAAACGAGTGTGGAAAATTCCCAGAAGAACAATTTGGTCAGAAGAAGAGATGCATCTGAAACTCAACCTCTGTTGCCAAATCCCATCAGCTCTGCCACTGAGGAGCATACACCATACCTGCAGGAGAAGGAAGATCTTTTACTTCTTTCTAAACTACTTAGGGATACATGTGTAAGCGAGGAAGAGCGGAATACAAGCAGCAGATCCGACAGCAATTCTAGCGACAATGACAATATTGTAACTCTACGTGGGTTGCGATCTTACGCCACCGATAGCAGTGATGATGACTCAGTGAGTGACAAGAGTGACTGCACAGAAGAAAAAAAAAATGAGATTATACACTCTGATGAATTAAATTGTGACAGCAAGCAGGATTTCCCATCTTCTAGTGCAGACAAGGTCTTTCCTCCACTATCCACCATCAAGGCTGGCATTCTACCACGTCCCACGGAGCCTCCAGCCTTAGGGAAGTTGCATGACCAGTGGGAGATTCCCCTTTCATTCCACCCACATGACAACCCGACTGCCACTTTGGCAAGCGGCATGACCGCCCATGCACAGACTCCTGTCCAAGGCAAAGCAAAAGCACCTCAGGCAAACTTGAAAACCAGTGCACCACCAACAGCCTCAATGCAACAGGAGGCCTATAACCTACTGGCTGACTTCCCGGAACTCCAGCCCCCAAAGAAACCTTTAGCATTGGGTGTATTGCGTGATGGGAATCCCAAGACCAAAGCTGCAGAGGGGAAAGGAGGGCATGCTCCCTCAACAAACCACCGCCAAGAGATAGGGGCTTCCCATCAGAGGAGGATGGAAAATGTGCCCCATGAGGTCTCCTCCATCTGGGCAGGAGATCAGAAAACTGTACTGGACCCACAAACATTTGGCATGATCATGCAATGCAAGTCTCCTATCATCAGCTGTGAAGACCTGACGGCCAACATTCATCCGCCTCCTAGAGGTAAAAAATCTGCTGTGTCTCTGCCTAGCTTTGCTTTTCATAAGCTCCTTCATTTGATGAAAATATTTAGGTTATCATTGATATCGTTTTATGCCATTCTGAATACCCTCTGGAGCTACAAATGTGCAAAGACACAAAAAGGTCTCTGTCTGAAATTCTATTATTGATATTAATGACACCATCATACTCGGCTAATTAAAGGCAGAAGAGAGGCAGTAGCATCTACCAAGTGTGTCTTTGAGTGTAAACTTTGCAATAGTCCAGCTCAAAAACTTTTCCCTTCTTCCCCCAGCTAACTCATTTCATGAACCACTTGTTTCTGTCACTTGTTTCTTCACCACTATGTTGACTTTACTAAACTTGAGGCCTACTACTATTTGATCCAAAGAACTCATGTCCATAGCAACTGCCAAATCAGAACAACCTTATCAATCAGGGGGCAGCACTCTGTACCAGTTGCCCACCCACATGCAAACACACACACACACACACACACACACACACACACACACACAAACACACACACACACACATGCAAACATTGCGTCTCCCTGTGTAGGAGTTAACACACTGTGACTCTACATCGGTGTTGCAGAGAAGTACTCCCTCAGTCAGATGACTCAGTGGGAAAATGTTTTCATAATGAGGGGATTATTGTGCAGTGGCAAAGTGAATTACACGGTGAGCCTTCCATACTGGCTGTTGGTGCAGAACAGAACAGTGGTCACAGATATGAATTAAATCATCAACAACTCAAGTACACCGTGTTAAATTTAGTAGGGAGCTTGTACAGTACCTTCTATAAACTTTGCAGCTTGTGATTTTATTTTTTTATAAATAAAAAAGCATGTCTTACACGGACATATTTTCATGCGAGGGTAATTGAATATACATAAAATTATACGATTCGTATTATATGTGGTTCTGTTTGAATTCCTGTCTGCTTTTTAACAGGTGCACGACTGTAGCTGAAGGCAGCACTGCTCTGCTCAATAAATGTGCATATGTGATACACACTGCTGGCAAAGTTCGCAGTCAGTGCTGATATGATAGAATGTATTCTCTGATAACGTAGCCCTGTTGATTCAATGGCACTTTGTTGATCCCCTGTGGGCAGGGGGAGTACTGCTGAAAATTCCTTTGCAGCAGATAAATAACACATTTCTATTAAGCTTTCCTTCTGCATCACACTTAAAAATGACGCAGGCCAGACATGTGTGTGCATGTGAAATGGGTTTGGTGCTAATCCTTGCCACTCGGTGGCTGTGCATATTGCAGTTGCAGGTACAGATGGCATGGGTGTTAATGCCAGGTCCTGGGCTAATGCTGCCAAGGCGGGCATGAAGCAAGCAGCTGCCCCTCAGGAGAAAGCCAGACCTTTTCCCTTTCACCAGATAGTTACCATTAACAGAGCCAAAGGTAAGTTTATACCTTGGCATCTTTAACCAATGTGTATATGTGTGTGCTGGGAATTGTGTGTGCAGGGAAGTGTGTATTATGTTTCACGGTGGGCCACATGAAGAATTCATCATGATCATCACGGGTTGAGCGCATTTATTTTGCAACAGTGACTAAGCTGATGGCTACAGCATGTCCTCTTGCCCTTTGTACACTGTGCTTCAAAAGGTTCTGTGTGTAGCATTTTTAAACATCAATATATCATTGTCACTGTCAAATCAATTATGATATTTTGGTTTTATTTACCGGATGCAAATGAGGTGGCAGTTGAGATGACTGGTGGTCTCTATGTCAAACCAGTGGTATTGTTACTGCTTGTGACATTAATTAATCTGTGCCTTTTATCAAGCTCAACACTGAACACTGACAGATCTCTGGCTCTGTTTGAGGTGGTCTGATATTGATATGAATAATATAGTGACATTTTTACAACACAGACAAGTAATCTAGTCAGTTTCAAAGTACAGATTTGACAGAAATGTATAGAAGAGATTAGGTATATATTCTCACATCATTAATTCTATAAATCCTCCTGCAGCACCCACACCCAATGTCTTCTTTCCGACTGGAAAATGTTCAAATAGAGATTGTAAATTCATTTAGACATGTCTCTGTACAGTTGGCCTGTCAAATTATGATTTGAAATTTGCAAATCTGAGTACACCATCACCTTAATTAAATGATCCAGTCAGTGGCCTCTATGGAGAAGTTACTTCTCTGATACTGTATGTTTATAGTAATATTCTGAATTGGGAGGGGGCCATATAAGTTGATATAACCACTGAGGAAACTTTGCAAGTTGAAAATTAAACATTTGCTTCAGTTAAATGTGTGTGAGTGTTGGAGTGAAAATCAGAGAACTCCTCCTCCTCAAAGACCTAAATATAGGTCTTAATATGTCTTTGTGTATCAGTAATAATCACAGTTATAGTCTAAACACATAATTAATATATGCCTTTCAAATATTAATCACTGGCAGATTTTTTTAAAACTAGTAATTAATGTAATATAAAAGACTGGATACTCTGTGTAAAAATGTGTTTCATCTAGCTTTATCTTTTTCTTTCTGTAATCCTTCACTTCTTTTGTCGATTCACAGTTGGGTGTACCGCCGCTCAGAACTTCGCCAACAAAATGACTACTTCACATCATGCAGCCAGTCCACTGGTGACTACATGTCATGGCCCTCGACCCCGCAACCCACACCGGTTTGTTAGACCTGGCAACCCTCACACCCATCAGGTAAATATAGTTTTTATAGTTTTAAACTTGAACTTGGAAACCCATGTGTACAGTATCACATTGCTATTTTCTAGTATTGTCCAAGTCACTCTTTAATCTTTAATATGATAAAGCACAACTGTTATAACGGCTACATCTATCTGATAACCTACTTTTTTAATGGTTTACTGATTATATGCATTCTGAACAGTGCTTAAAGTTCAGATCTCAAAACAGGAATCAAGGGGGACATTTGCTTTGAAGTGGATATAACTTCACTGTGACCCACATCATCACAGAGCTACTTATCCTGCATTATTGCTTAGTTACAGACCACTCAAAGCTGATCAGAGGCTCTGTAAAATCCAGCTCTCAGTCCAACCAACCGTCTGTTGCCACACAGCTCTCCCTTTTTTTTTTTTTTTTTCACTGTAACTGAACCATAGAAACAAAATAATCACGTGTTTGTAGCGTTAGATTCAAATGTTAAAATGGAAAAAACAATTATACTGCTCTGCCTACTGGTACACACAAGTACATTTCTAGCCTTTCCCACGTCTTCATTGTTTCCACTGAGGTACTTGGGATTGTTGTTGTGTATATATTTGGAAGTCAGTGACCAAATATATCTTCAAAATAAGTGGTTGGATTGGCATGAGATTTGGTATGTTCATGCTCCCACCTGTTAAACCAAACTGTATATGAAATACATGTGAATGTAATATCTGTTGATCAGCCTTTAAAACTAGTCTGTCATCAACCCAGTTCAATGTCAACTGACAGTGACTGTAATCAAAGCTGCTTTTGTTCTTAAACCACACTAGACATTTGAGTAAAAGCCAGTTGGGTATCAGTTGACAAAAGTTGATGTACTTGCTTAATGCTGGTTCTGATTGCTGGTAGCCGTTGTGGTCTCTATAGATACAGGGGTAATAAGTTCAACAATGGCTGTGTCCGAAATCACTCACTCATTCCCTACTCCCTACATAGGGAAATAAATGTAGTGGACTATATAGAGTGCTTAACAGAAAAAATGTTCGGACACTTTCGGACACTTCTCTTGGCGCCGGTAATTGCGTCATTGCTGTCGCACAATTAAAACGTACCACATTAATGTCGTCTCACATAATACTTGTCCATTTACTACTGCATTTTTATTAAATTAGAGTCTTTTGATTACTGTCCTGTACGTTTTATTTTCGTATTTTGTTTTCTATTTAAGCATATTTTTATATTTTATTCTCTTTAGTAACAGAAAGTTACAGTGTAATCTACTGGAATGTTTAATCATATGCTGTTCGTTTTACACTTTTCTTTCAATGAATGTAGAAAGCCGTTTAAATTGCCTTGTTTTGAAATGGGTAATAAAATAAACAATAGAATAAACTGGCCTTGTGACTGTTGTACTACTCCACAACTCATGAATTTGTTTCGCGTCTCTCATCCTCTCATCCATCCGCCGAAAAAAACATACACCGTTATTCTAGAAAACTCCCGTAGTGCTATAGAAATGCCATCTACTGTCAGTCTGGCTGTTTGTGTTTTATCAATAATTCAATTATTTACTTTTTATTTACTTTTTTATTTCAATTTATTTCCTTTCCGCGCCCAGAGAACTTCTGGCAATGCATGATGGGATATCTTGCTTCGGTTAGTGACCATCGGATGTTCACTACATTTCGCGGTGAATTGTGGGATACATGCAGTGCACTATATAGTGGTTAGGGAGTGATTTCGGACACAGCCAATGTGTATTTTGGATGCATAATTCAAGGAGGAACTGACTCATTAGAGTACCTCTCAGCCTATTATAATGAGCACTCAGAACAGTGATACAACTGTTTTTTTTTGTTCCGACATGTATTTTAATCACACCTGACATCTAGTTAAACCCTTGACATTCCACTTCTAGTGCTGGGAAAACATCTTAAAAGTCAGGCTGTTAAAATAGCTTCTGTAACTTTACAGCATCAGGGTGTAAACATGTAATTACAAGTAACAAGTATACCACCGTATCCATCTATTGCACAGTGAGTAAGCACAGCTAAGTGTAGTATAAGCAATGCAAATTTGTGATAATGTTATGCCATTAGAATGAAGGTTTTGCTTTTGCATCATTCAACAGCACACACCTCACATAGCAAAAAAAGTGCACCCAGCTTGTCTCTGTGAGATATAAAATAGCTATGGTGGAAACATTCAAACCACCTGCACAAATTCCAGTTATACTACTGTAATGGCAGCAATAAATTGGTTGATAATGTTAATAAAAATGATTCCTCTTTTCCTAGCTCATGTAGAAACTGGGCTCAAAATGCCCAAAATTTTGGGGCGGTCGGTGGCGTAGTGGGTTAAGCGGCCGCCTCGTGTGTAGAGGCTACAGTCCTCGCTGCAGCCGGCCCCGGTTCGAGTCCCGCATTGGACGGCCATTTGCTGCGTGTCATTCCCCCTCTCTCTGCCCCCTGCTTCCTGTCTATCTTCAGCTGTACTATCAATAAAAGGCATAAAAAAGGCCAAAAAAAAAAAAAAAAAAAACAATAATTTAAAAATGCCCAAAATTTTAAGGAATTGTTAGACTTTATGAGAAACACATATTTAGTTGAGCTATGGCTGAGCCTGACTAGTTGTTTCTGCCTGTTTCCGGTTTTATACAAAGAAAAGCTAACTGGCTACTGGATCTAGATAACAGCTGAGTGTACAGACCTGTGAGCAGTTTCGACCTTCGCTTTCGTACCTTATGGGGTCTCTTACTGGCTCAAAAAACCTTGAACAGACAACTGGTTTCTGAATGAAGCAGCAAGTTACTCAAATGAAAGGATAAAAACTTGGAAGAACATACTCGAAAAAAATATCAGTGTACTTTCCTGCTGTTTTGTCTTGATTCAGTGGGGACTCTGCAGAATATTTTCTTCTATCCATGTAAAAACAGAACACCATATTTTTACATCTCCATCTTTTCCTCTTTCTCAGTCTCTCCTCGCCCTGCCCTTTCTGTCTATGACCTATTTAAATTTGGGTTGCACTTTCTTTTACCATGTGTGGTGATGACAGTGACAGCAAGGCTTGCTGCACTCTGAGGTTTGCCCCTTTGGCCCCAGCACTTCCAATCCAGCGGGATAATTACTGAAACTGCAATGCACATTCCCCCTGGGTGGAAATGGCAATATGGAGGTCTCTTGGTGTCATCTGAGAAATGAGATGCAAGGAGTCAAGACTGAGAGAGAGAGAGAGAGAGAGAGAGAGAGAGAGAGAGAGAGAGAGAGAGAGAATAAAATGCATGATGGTGATGGAGACAGACATTATAAAAGTTTTATTTTTGGCAGCAAAACAGCTGATGCAGAGATGCAAAAAATGTTTATAGAGAGTGTGAAAAAGTTATGAGAACTATTTCAGACACTGACACATTTTAAAATCTTTTTCTCCGTCTTTCTCTCTCACACATGCACACATAAATAGAGGCTCACATGCTCCTACCTGGCATTGACCATAACCCAAATATGCTGCTATTAAAGTTTTACAGGAAAAAGAGAAAAGATAGTGTGGGGGGAGAAGAAAAATCAGATAAGGCGAAGCTAAGGAGCTTCTTATCAAGGGTAGTTGTATGAATGAGAATGTGCTGTGAATGGGTGATATAATCATTTCAGTTTCTCCAAGGCCACTCACATAGAACCAAGGTCCTATACGTCCACATCCTGAATTCTGAGTGTTCTGCTCTCCTAGCCTTTCACCTATTGTTTAGCAATGATTTAAACCTCTTCTCTCTCAGTAATCTAATCCAAGGTATTAGATGCTGCCTCTAAGAGAGAACAATTAAGTGAAGCTTCTTTTATTGTGTTGGTGGGTTGGCATACCTACGCTGGCAGTTAGGTGCCACAGCATCCAAACAAAAAAAACAACAAATTGACAATTAAAAATGTTCCGCTCTTGGCAGACCAAGAAAAAGAAATTAATGGCCAGACTGTTTATTTTAGCAGCCTGATTGATGGTCTGTTGCGAATGTAGGATTGTCAGAAACAAGGCACGTTTGAAGGGATGTGAGAAGAGGAGGAGGAGGAGGAGGGTTGACGGGAATGAGGCTTGTGCATTTGAGCCTGTGTGCCCTTCAGCTTGTGTAAGTGCGTGAGAGGCAGAGACATAGGCCAAAGTTTTCCCTCTTGCATTCTCCTCTCTTCTTCCGGCTAATAAGCTTGTCTCCAAGCTGTTGCTAGGCTACACAGGTCTGTTGTTATTCTTTGGCAGGTGGCCTTTTCCATCTTCATGTCTATGTGTGCGTACGCATGTGTGTATATGTTTCAGATCAGTGTGTGATTGAGCCAAACATTAAAAAACAAGTTAAGAGTGTCAAGTGAGTTGAGATCCCTGATCCGCTAAAACCAGCATAAAAGTAGTATGAGAGAGATTATGATATCCAAAAGCTAAATAATGATCGAAGTTGATTCTGTTGATAGTGAATATGAGTGCATGAAAAATAGGTCAAAAGTAAATCACGTTGAAATGTTGAGTAAGGAACTTGGTGAAAGGGCAAAGTATTGCAACCGATTGACCGAAGGGACAGGAGCAAAAAGGGGAAGTTGTATGGCACAGACGGGATACATCTGGATGGACCGGAGGGGATGGTTAAAGGAGAGATGTACAGCTCAGTGCTATTCTGCACAAATGCATGTGAGTAAGGTGTACTATTCAGTATGAACACGCGTTAGTACGGCTGGCTATTCAACACGTACCCAAGGATTCCTGTCCTGCCTCTTTCTTTCTTTCTCTCTCTCTTCCCACTACCTACCTGATAGGGAAGTACTCACAGGATAGAGGATTGGACCCTTTAAACAGAGAGCTGGTCCTGTACCACCTGTACAGGGGTAACTCAGGATCTAACAGAGACAGAACATTTAAGTGTGAAACAAAGATCATGAAATATAATCAGAGCATGACCCTAAAGTTTAGTGAATTACAGCAGTGCTACCTGACGCTTCTCTACTACATTTTTCTCTTGATCATTTAACATTTCGTGCACAATGGACCTTTTCATGTAGGAGATTGTGCACACACTAGCTCGAGTGCTCCTTTAGCACCAAGTCCATCTGATTACAAACCTGTGGATTTAGCTCATGTGAACTCATTCGGCTGAGTGAATCCATAAACTAAGAAGGCTGAAATATCTTGTAACTAGGCAACAAAATAAGGCTCTGCACCTTGTGATATGTGCTCTAAAGAGAAGTACCCTTAAGATTATGGGACGGTTTTCCATCTTGTGGCGGTTTTATGGGGGTGGAAGGAGAGCAAGCGCAGAGAAAGCCTAATCGTCACTGAGAGAAATCCATAGATTGGTTTTGAGGTGGGCACAAGAGACATAGACTTGGTTATAGGTCCAATCAATGTGTTTGTTCATCATCTGCTCTCTTTTCCAGCCTCAATTTTAACCCTTAGGTCCCTAGGAGAAGATAACCTCTCTGAGGTTCACATTAAATATTTATAACGTTAAAAAACCCCAGTACAAAATGTACTAAAAGCTGGTGCAACAGATAAGGATATAATAAGATTTTTTACTGTGCCAAAGCATAAACTGACCATAATATACTTATGGGGATTTGTTGAGCATTACTAATGACTCAAAAATAACTTGCCAAGTGTTGAAGTTTTTTGGCTTGCAGAGCTCACTCTCCAGTCCGTACTCTGTTTTGGATCAACCCCCCCGACCCACGCTCTGGCATTTTCAAATGCTCGAAGATAGAGGATGGTGCTGTGAGTGAGCCCCTGGCATCAAAAGACATTTTACTCTCCAGCTGAAATGCAAATGACAAAGCAGCATTACTATTATTATTATTACTGCACTGCTCTGCATTGAGATAAATTACCTCTCCACTGCAATTGTCAATTGGATCTCTGCTCTAATTAGCTAATTTGCTCATCTCTGCGGTGGAAATGTGACTTTATGATTAATATACTTCACAGCCCTTCAAAAATATATAATAAACCCTGATTAATGATGATTATTTCTCAATAAGAATGATTGAACCTTGGACTTTTTAAAAATGATAATGGTATGTTAACACAGGGCTGTAAAAAAAAAAAAAGTAAGGCATTCAGCTGCTCTGCTCAAGGTTTAGGAAATTGTTGTCAGCACAGCATAAAACACTGTTTTTTGACTAAAATCAAAGCAAAGTTTGTATTAAGCAGTGCAATAAGTCAAGATAATTGTGTTTCAAGGCAATCAACACAATTGTTTGTTTTTGAATTTTTGAAGAAAAAAAGATTTAGGAGTTCTAAATACAGATATATAGACATGACTAATACTTGTTGCTTATGCTATGACAGTGCAAGGACATAATAGCGTTTGGTCATGTATAGAAGCTGTAATGGTTATCTGATATAGCACAGAGTATGTTGATGAATCCAGCTCTATACTGTCTTCCCTCTCTGCACTCAAAGGGTTTCTACATAAATGTTTAAAGTGGCTGAACGGACATTTGAATTTTTCATGCTTTTTGTGTAAGGAAAACTGTAATCATACTGTCACTACTGTGTGCATTATTCCATTTGTCTAAAGAAGACAAAACGATTTTGGACATATTTATGAAAACAGCATCTAACCCTATGGGCCGACATTTCCTATGGCATCATTTGAGTGAAAGCCAGTATTGTTCGGAAATGCACTGTCAACTTCTATGGTGCACACCTGACGGTGGAAAATAGTGAAGCCCTGTAAAGCCTACAAATATAAATAAACGGTCTCTCTTTTTATTATTATTTATATTTAACATTTAGGACCCATGCTCTTAATTTTTAATTTTCACTCTTTTGGCAAACTAGCTTCTACTCTGAATGTGGAAACTTTGTGAGCCCGACCTGCTAATGGTTGAGCTGATTTGCAATATGGCTGTTACTACTTTATTTTAATAACTATTGAGTAGTCAAGCTCCTGCACACTCTGTTGTGTTTGTCACAAAGTCCTCTATGTAGGCACTTACTCTGATTTGAAATCTAACAGAGATACATACAACATGAACATGAAGGAAGTACTCAAATATCACATGTTACAAAACAACAGTTAATAACGTCTGCACTCTAGCTGGCAAACTGGCTGTAGAAACTGAAGAGATATCATGAGCTATTTTGAGGGCCTCACCCACACAGAATTTGCACTAATCAAATTACAATACTGGAACTGGAGAAAAACAACACACACAAATGCATTTCTTCTTTCTGATAATTTCAATTTTACAATACAAAAAAACCCCCAAAACATATTGATTTCTGAGCAAAACGTATGGTTTCATATCAGAAAAAAAAATGATACTACTATGACAAGACGACTTTAAAGGACTTATCAGCACCATTGGCATTTCTGTGATATTGCAGTGTAGGTGTTTTGCTACCTTTCTGTATGGAAACTCTCCAAAGCAATTTGTCCAGAATTGTTTCCCTAAAAAACATTGCTCCATTTTTTTCTCCATTTCCATTGTATTTCTGAAATATTGCACACTGACATTTCACTGAATTCATCTCTTCACTTATTCATTTGGTTTGCCAAGGCAAAGCTGCTCAACCTGGTGAGACTGTTTATCTGCGAAGGAATACCTCAGACCTACTCCTCATTGACACTTTCTTGGCTTTCAATCTAGTTAAACATCGATTCCTTCTTTCTAATCCTCAGGGCAGTTTCAGATGTGATGCAACAACGGCACCACTGCGCTCTAAAACTTATTTCCAGTAGCTTGTGCTGCACCATGACAGCTTTTTGCGATCTGTCTGGAAGGGCCTTGACAATTATTCTTTGTCTTTTTTTTTCCCCCCACCTTTCTCTCTCCATCCTTCAATCACTTGTTATTTTCTTCTAATCACTTATTTAATGTTCTTTCTACTTACAGCAGTTTGGTGCCTGGGTGCATCGAGCCAACTGTCCTCCAGGATTCAGGTGTCCTCGTTTTCCATTCCAACAGGTGAGGCTGCTAACACTATCATTTCCTCCCATACCTGAAATTTAGTGACAGTTCTAATCTGCATTGGTACTGTAAAGTTACGCCCAAATGTAGTTTACTACTATACTGCAGCTGTGACTTTATTCTCTATAAATTCTTATTTTATTGATGAAACTGTGATCTTACTTAGTCTAACTTGCTAATGGTAGTGCTGTAGAAAATACTTTTACTTGCATTGTTTCAACATTTGCTGAGTTGTCATGCACCTGGACACTCTGGGGTCCAGATGTTGTGAGGCATTCACATTAAAGGATATTCCTATGACCACAGCACTCTGTTGGTACTCTAAGCTTCAAATCAGCACATGTAGTAATGTATGTGATATGTGATGCAGGAAATGTTTAAATCATACAAAAGAGTGCCCTCCCTCCAGCTCGTTAACTGCCTGTACGGCTGTTGAAATAGAAGAGATTTCACAAGCTATTTTTAGTCGCCCACACAAAATTTCCCACCAATCAAATGACAGTTTGGACAGTCAGAACTAAACATGTCCACCCCCACTGCAGAAAAACAAAACAAACCAACAAACCATCCAACAAATTGCACCCTTTAACAGCAGCAAGAGACCTAAGTAGTACCCCATACTGTCATGACAAGAAAACTTATCAGCGCCGTTGGCATTTCTGTGATATTGCAAAGGTATTGTAGGTGTTTCGCTACATTTCTTTATGGAAACTCTCCAAAGCAATTTGTCCAAATTGTTTTCCTAAAAATATTGCTGCATTTTTACTCCAGTCCCATTGGATTTCTGAAATATTGCACACAGACAGTTCACTGAACTCATCTCTTTAGCCCAACTTGGTGAGACTGTTTATCTGCAAAGGAATAACCTCAGACCTATCCTCATTGACACTTTCTTGGCTTTCAATCTAGTTAAACATCGATCCCTTCTTTCTCATCCTCAGGCATATTCTCAGTCTTTTTCTCCACCTTTCTCTCTCCTCATCCTTCAATCACTTGTTTATATTCTTCTAATCACTTGTTTAATCTCCTCTCTTCCTCCAGCAGTTTGGAGCCCGGGCTTATCGAGCCAACTATCCTCCAGGATTCAGGTGTCCTCGCTTTCCTTTCCAACAGGTGAGGCTACTAACAATCCCATTTTCTCCCGTCCCTGAAGTTTAGAGCCAGTTCTAATCTGCGTCTCTGAATTTCCAACTGTAATTTACGTAGGAGTCTTTGCACGCATGCTGCAGCTGCGACTCCGTTCTCCGTTGATTCTTATTTTATTTCATGAAACTGTCAGCTTCTATTACAGATAAAAGTTCTGCTGTCATACAATAAATCTTCCTCAATTGAGATTAAACAATCTCTGTGAGAATGATGCTAAATATAAGTCACATTAGATTGAAAACACAAGGGAATCAGAAGAGTATGATTATGTGTGTGTATGAATGTGTGTATGCGCGTATGCGCATTTGTGTGTAAAAACCTGCCTCACGCTATATAATTGAATATGGGGAAAAAAGGGTTTTATTTGTCCGGATGTCACTCCTGATGGATGCCCCTCATAAGACACGCACAATCAAGGATCATTCCTCATCTTTCCTCCCACTCCTTACCCTTCCTCTCCATCATATTTTATTCCCTTAGCCTAACACCTACTCCTTTTTTTCACCCCCTTTTCTTTGTTGGCACTGGTAGCTACTGGTGTCAGAGTGAATTTCATGCTGCCACATGTTGTGTCTGTTCTGTCCTAGTTGAGAAAGAAGCAGGCTGTCTTTAATAAGTTCTATGACCATCACAAGGCAATGCAAAAAGGCAGAGCTTTAGAACAGATGGCTTTGCTTTTGCTCCGCCATCATATATGCATAATTTCCCACTTCTAAGCCTGTACATTCTGCAGAGGATGATCAGAGAACAGGTTCTTTGAGGCCACATTAT
This sequence comes from Larimichthys crocea, assembly GCF_000972845.2. Taxonomy (NCBI): domain Eukaryota; kingdom Metazoa; phylum Chordata; class Actinopteri; family Sciaenidae; genus Larimichthys; species Larimichthys crocea. The sequence goes on along the minus strand of NC_040023.1, from coordinate 45,562,619 downwards.
TGTTTTATTATTATATTGTTTTTTTTGTTTTTTTGGGTGCTTCCATGAGCTCTCCCAGTGGAATATGTCTCAAGTTGTGTGCACATCTTCACAAAATTGTTAAACCAAAAGAGAATTAAACAATGAAGGACAGGTGCAAACTACTGCCCCCTTGCGGCTGTTAGGTTTGCTGGCATCAGTTCAAGGACTTATGGGATATTTACCAGACACTGGCGAATTGACAGTACAACCAGATGTTGGAAGTGCACAACTGGAGCTATGTCATAAACTAAATGTTTTGACCTCAAATTTACAATAATATTCTAACTTCTTTTTGACAAGAAAACACAACCACCCCAAATTGTATAATTATAACTGGGAGCTAAAATTAAATCAAATCAATCAACTAATCAGTCAGTAAAAAATAAATGGTAACTAGTGAAGAGAAGCTACAACAGGGCTAATATGATTCTGTCTTCTGGTATTTGGATGGATGAGCAACTGTTTGTACCAGCTGAAGGCTTGAGATTGATTTTTGGCTCAACCCTGAATACAGTGAATTACAATAACCTAACTGACATGAAATAAAAGCATGTATGACCTTGTTGAGGGCGAGAGAGGAAAAGCCTGATTTTTGAGATGCTCCTCAACTGATAAAAGCATGACTGAATGACCAGCTCTGATGAGCTGAAGAGCTCCACTGCTCTGATTCAGACAGCCAGGATCACACCAACAAAAACAGTCTGTTAAAACAGTGTGCAATACTGAGTATGAGGGGGGATATTGAAGGGTATAATGACCTCAGGTCAGTGACTATAATAGGCAAATGTAGGTCACAAAGACTTGTAGAGGACCTGATGTCCACACTTTCCAGATCTGAATAAAACGGTCTGTAGTCCCAATGTGTACTGTTACTCATGTTACATAAGTACAACACCTCATCCACACTGACCCTGTAGCAAAACAGCAAGTCAGTAGTGCCTTCTCACTTTCGACAACTTCTACACTGGATGTATTCTGCTGCAATTTTGCTGCGTGTTGGAATTGTATTGGTAAAGCTCACAGCTATACACAAAACTGATGAAGATATGAGCACAAGACAAAGTATAAAAGTACGTTTTTGGAAGTGCAAGCTGTCACATTGCTGATTGCTGACATTGCAAACGCTTGTATTGCAAGAGGTCAGTAGAGGAAGTAATCGCATAATAAGAGGAGAATATATCTCTTACTGTCTATGATGTGTTTTCTTGGTGTGGATACACTGCTTAAACCATTCGAATGTACAAAGCTTTGATTTTGGTGGAAATAAATTAAAAGCACAGGTTATGAAAAAAACACATTTTGTATGCTTCATTCTATCTAGTGGTGTTTAACCATACAGATGCATTTTTTTTTCCCCCAATGTTTTGAGATCTCCATTGTTTGTTATGCTCATAGGAATTAATTGGAAAAAAAAACAGTCCCAGCGAAAACTGTACACAGCAAGGTCTGTGGATTATCTAGAGTTAAGACAACATAACCATTGTTCCTGGAAAGACATGCTGCTATTCAATGTTTTGGTCAGTAATTTCTCAGTGCAGCGAGGACCTTAATTATATTGGGGTAGAAGCATGCCTGGGGAAACAAAACAAAACCACCTGAATGTCTAGATACCATTAGGGTTAATTGAGAGAGTGTTTTTTCTTTCTTTCAATGATGTAGGTATTGCATTGTAGCTGTGTGCTTATTGTTTTGACATTACAGCCAGAAGAAAAACAAAGACAAAGATGGAAGATGGTATTCATAGTGTTAAATGATATCCATGGCAAGAAGCATCACCATGACACCAGCAGGAAGGTGGCTGTGATCACAGGTGCTTATCACCCATTTAAATAATGTTACAGCTATAGATGTAACACTTTTTGTTCACTCTCTTGTTAGCTGGGACTGACAAGGTGGAAAAAATCATCCCGTGTGATCATAATGTGACTATGAAGCTGTTACTACAATTGTCAGCTTATCACCAAAAGGACAAAGATGGCACTCATTCTGTGCCTTCACTGATGTGTCTTCATCATTTGGAATGAAGCCATTTATTCACAACAGTAAAAACCTCAATGTTTTTTTACCGTTATTAACGGTATGCCTGAGAACAAATATTCAGTGTGTGTCTTTGGATTTTCCGCAGAACATGTGCATGTGAGTGTGTCTTCAAAGCCACTACATGCTGACTGTCATTTATATTCATAATTTGTAATTACTGTGAGTTTAAAGCTGATCCACAGCGCTGTGTGTTGCCTGTTTTTCATGCAATCTTGTCTGTATGTGCTTGTGATGCATCACTGATCTGATAGTTGGTTATAAAACTTAGAAGGATCTTCAACAGTGGCCTCATTCACCTTGAATGGTTGAACAGCAGTTTCCGGAGGGACCCGTTTCTCAGTTAGTTTCAAACAGATAGTCTAATAGCTGCTCAGAGGACACAGATGTGCCACACTGTATTCTTTCTTCTTTTTGTCTCGTTTTAGCAAAGCAGAAATATGCCTTGTAGTGGTGAAATGAGTAAAGATTTGACGATGAAACCCGTTTATTAATATTTAACAAAGCTGTTTAAATTTACATGGCACCGTTGCCTAGCTGAACTCAAAGAGGAACAACAGAGAAGTAAATGAGTGGGGGAAAAAGGAGAAAGGAAAAGGGCAGATCCATTTTAAGAAGCTTTCAATTTTCTGGCTGCAAGATAGTTGGTGTCCTGCACTTCAGGGAAACATGGTTGGATTTTTTGGCCTCCAAGATACTCATCTACATTTGGAATAATGATGTTGTACTTATTTTCTATGAATAAATCCTGTTTAAGGAATATAAACATTCAGGTAGTTATGTGGATCACATGGCCCCTTGATGCCATCACTTAGTAAGAGAGAGGGTGACAGTTTTCCTCCTCGTGTCTTGACATACTAAATGAGTGAACATGCGCCCTGTGGTGCGTGGAGGTGCGCAGAGCACAGCAAAACTCAGCATATAAATCACAGTCATGTGGAACGCCTCCACCCACCCTGTCCACACGAAAGACAGAGGAGAGGAGATGAAAGCACAGGAAGAAAGTGATGAAGTAGATGAGAACAATGAGTAGGCTTATGCTTTATCTGATTCTCTGTTTGATTCATCTTAAACCGAGTGTTACTGCAGTCTGCATGTTAAAGATTTCAAGCACCAGCATATTGTAGGTTGTGATCAATTTTTATCATTGGCTTAGTTTTATTTTCTCATATCTGCTCTTCATTCATAATCACATGACCTCAGCAGTGTCCTATTACCGTAGCAGCTTCAATGAAAACAACTCCTACTCACAATATACACACGAAGGGCTGAATACGTGGAGACTGCAAGAACTGGGATTGGCCTGCTTCTGCTTTGTGAAATGTGAAACTTTCATAAACTGGGTTTAGGTAAATCACAAAAGTATGCAGATCAATGAACACAAAGAAAGCAGAGGTACTTCTTCTTCTGCTTTTTTTTTCTATTTATTTTTTTAACATGAAATGGATTTTACTTAAAGATGAAGGAGAGAGAAATAGGCCATGAGGCATGTATCAAACTCATAGTGTTATTATAGGTTTGTATCATCATTATTTGCGGCAGTACAATGTTTCATGAGAAAGGAACCTTACGAATCAATTCTGCTTTCTATCATCAAGTGAAGGGCTTTTTCAGTCACATCAAAGGCAGAGAACAAAAACTGTCTTTAAAATGAAATAGTTCAACTTTTCTTTCCAATCAGTCTTTAATTCGGCAATGCTTTTCTCTGTGCCAATTTATTTCCCCAGAATTTCAAATTCTATTTTCTCCCTGCCTCCTTTTGTGTGACTTCAGTGAGCATGTGGGGATTGAGGCTGGCGACAGCAGGAGTTGATAACCGGAACTCCACAACAAACGTTGAGGTTGACTATCGGTCTCAAAATGTCGCAACCTGATCTGTGTCAGACACAAGGCAGGGTGAGAGGTGAGCGCTGAAGCATTTTATGGTTCAGTGCTGCCATTTTTGGACCACAAGAGGATGAAAGAAAATGAAAAAAGGGACTTTTTTTTTTCATTCTTCTCAGTCTCATTGTCCTCATGCTCTTCTCCTTATTCTTCCTCCTGTCCTTTTTCTCTATAGCATAGACGTTTGTGTCTCTGCATCTGTGCATTTGTGCATGTTTTTTTTTTTTGCACAAATGCAACTGCCATAGCTCTACCTTTGCATGACAGCTACCTTGCTGAACTGCTGCAGCTTGTACATATGTGCTGTCCACGCAGGCAGTGTCACTGCGACACTCTACATTGAGTTTACTTTTGACAAATACGATACAATAAAAGTCTTGTTTAACGAACGGATGGATTCTGTCCACAGAAACTCTAGAGGCTTTTAATCTGAAACAGATAGAGTTGGTGCTGAGTTAAAAGAAAAGCTATTTATATATCATTTCATGTCTGTGACATATTCTACAGATATGTCATCAAGACAATGTAACTGAAATGAAAGGTAACGTTTCTCTGGTTGATACGCTTCTCACATGGACTGTGTGACTGCTCTAATCTGTTACCATGGATACCTAAATAAAAAAGCAAGAGGTTTCATGACGCATCCATATTGCTCTCTTGTGTCCAGGTCTAAGTTTGCTGATAACGATGAGCATATTTAGGTTTGGATCAGTGGCTCCTCATTGACCCAATCTGTCATGTTCCATTTATGTTGAGTTTATTAAAATTTTGGAATTGGATGTTATTTAATACTAATAATAGTGGATATTGTTACTGTTTTTCCTTGTTCAAGTTGACTACGGTCACTTTGGGTGGCTGTAGATGGATGTTTTGATCATTCTTTTAACTATTTCAACCATTTATCTGTCACCTTTAGCTCCCTATTTAAAATGGTGACCATCTTAAATATCTATCCAACATTTACCTGCTTTCAGCTTACTAACTCAACTTCACTGTCTCGCTAACTAGTTTTCACTCTCAAGACATACAACTGAGATAAATAATAACGAAACACAAATATGTGGATTCATTCTTTAAGCAGATCTTTCTCCTTTTTTTTGGTTGAATTTAGTTGACTTAATAAGATATGCTTTCCATGTACCCCCTAATAACAGTTAAAGCACACCCTGGTGTACAAGTATCCCTGATTGGCAATCACTGATTTAGATTAACAGAGGATACATGATTGGAGATTGCATTTTTGACACCAGAATTTGTTGGATAGAGTTAGGTTTTGGCAAGAAAGCTTGTGAAAAACAGCGTGGGATTTTTGTCTGTGAGAAAGCGAGAACAAGAAAGAGAGGGATATTTGTTGACCATCAAAGTGATGGCATAAAAGGCATATCACTGCCAGGCCAATATTTTCCTGTCATCCAAATAGCATCCAACTGTTATCCTTGCCTTGATATTTCTTATTTGAATTTCATCGTTTGGACGTGAGCGGATACACAAAGACGCACACAGCAGCGAGCACACAGACTGATGTGGGTGCATACGTACACAGTGACGTGAGCGCGCGCACACACACACACACACAAACACATTCATACACAGATATACATATTTATGAGATCTCTCAGTTTCTCTCTGTCACACACATGAAAATGCACATGCCAATACTCACATGACAACCATCCTCTCATAACCACGTGCACGTAACTAATCACCCCTATGCACACAAGTGCGTGCTGTGCCTTCAGTGCAAACTAGGATCTTTTAGGACAATCAATCAATAATCCAGCATCTTGTGACTGCTCCCAGATTTCTTCCCTTTGCCCTCTAGTGTCTTAAATATTTAGACTGTTTGACATCAAATGCATACATGAATGTCAATGAGGCAGATCTCAGTCGCCTAATCGCGCACAGGCGCACACACACACACGCACACACACACGCAACAGAAAAAAACGGGCATGAAAAAGCAGCAGGATGAAGTCAGAAGCAACTCATCTCAGACACCAAAGACGGGAGCAGAGTCTTTTGTAGCTTGTGGCTTGGTTATTCTACAGTCAAGCTCCATTTTTGGACGGCTTGATTGAAGATAGGTAGAAGATTGCTTGTGGACACAGTGCAGGCGGAGAAAGATCTTCTGATTGTTACTTTAGGAAAATTGTCCGTGTAGTCTTTGACACACCGTCAGTTTGAAGCATGCTTTTTATGATGGCGTATTATTCGCCTTGAAAGTGAAACCAGTAATAAGGCAGTCTGAATGCAGCCCTCTGAGGTGCTTGTCTATCAAGGATCTCAACTGAGACGAGGCCACACAGTCAGGTCCTTTACACCTCGGAATGTAACATCATGCCTCCATTTATTGCCAAGTAGCCATGACTTGAGGCTCTAAAAGAAAAACAAGCTTTTATTTTTATCTTCTCATCCTTTTGAGGTTTTTTTTTCCTTCTAGCAATTTGCTTATGCCAAAACTCACAAATGAAATTATTTCAAAATGGCACACATCCACTTATTCTGACCTGATCCCTTCAAAGACAAGACTTCCAGACCATTTCCAACTTAACAGCCATGATAAACGAGCAAATACAAATGAGGCTAAACTGGGAAACAACAAATGTAAATGCTGGCACAGGAGTGAAATCAGGCGTGGAAGAATCTGCCTGTGAATAATATTTAGGGAGGTGGCTGAATGCCAGCAGTTTTTTTTTTTTTTGTTGTTGTTTTTAAGTTTGTGGTGGAAAAATCAATTTGCTATTTGCCAAAGCATTTATGTGTGATGAGTATTTTCTATGTTTCCATGGAGCTCTTGCGTCTGTTATTAGCAGTGAAATATTTTAATCTTTTGAATTATTTACGTGAAATCTAGGCATCCTACAAATCATTACCACATTGATGCCTTTCAAGAGGCTACGTGAATGGTTGTGGGATGTGCTGCTTTTTTTATCGCCTCCCCTGGGTTTGAATGTGGCTTTTGTATCGGAAATCACATATTCTATCTCAAGTGTGTTTGTGTAGCACCTCTAGCTGTGCGCATTGACAGAGTGACACCCCATGTAATCAAACCAGTAGAAAAGAACACCTGCAAAAGTAAAGATTTTATTAAGTCAAACAGAAAATACCACCATGCCAGCCCCATCGAGGGTGACTATGACTCTCTAGACATCTCCAGGAATGCCAGACAGTCAGCTCTTTTAACTGGATCTGTGGGAGATGCAGAGTTTATATCAGGCAGTGAGGAGTCACCCTTGTAAAACATTGAGTAGTGCACTTTAGGAAACTGGTCCCTTTAAAGAGACGAGCCCAGGATAGACATGCTACATGAAATTACACTCCTCCCTGCACACTGCCTTGATAAAATTGTTTGTTTGAGCCTAGAGCATTTCATTGTTTGTGCTACTCAGAGTTAAGCACTGAGCTGGGTACACAAGTCCACAGCAAACACAGGAGCCTGTGCCTAGAAAAGCCAGCCTCCTGGTTTCATGCAATATTTTTTTACAATTCCCGTCCAAAAGATTTGTGTGCAAATATCAGCACATTGGAAGCAGCGTGGCTCGAACGCTGAACACCATGTGTGGCATCCTTAACTTGTATTTGCGCTAGGATATACGGGAAATTTGCGGAGTATGTCAAGATCTATTTGCAATAACGTCAACGCGTCTAGTTAATGTTCAGTTGTGCTCAGTGATTTAAAAATCTTGTGAAATGAACAGCTGATCCAATTGCATTTACTTTCCTGACAAAACCACTGACATTAAGCAGCATTAGTAGGTGTGGATAAAGTTTTCAACCTCTGAACTCTGACATTCAGCACTCTGTGAGATATCAAACCATTTATCACTTATTTAACAAACAATGATTGTCCACTGCAGGTCAGCGGATAAAATGAAGACGTTTGAACAAATTCAGATTATCACAAATTTTGGTTATTAGTAATTGATTTTAAATGTTTTATGTTCATAGTTTTTATTTATAGAAAACTTGGATTATTATTATAAAAACAACTAACAGTAATTTTTCTATTGCTTGTGATACAGTGAGTTGTAAAGCCTTTATACTTCCAGTTGTTTGCCCTCAGTGTTTTATTATGTTGTGGCTGCTTGCCTGCTGGGTATGAGGCCAGTTCGGTATTGAGTGTAAACCCAGCTTCAGTCTGTAGAGCAACAGGGACCCTGTAAACAAGCGCACCATGTCTTTCTTTGCTTTAGACGATCCTTTAGTGTTTAAGGTCCCTCTGCAACACTATTATTAAAAAGGGAAACACATCAAGTTGAGAAGAAAAATAATGTCAATGTGCGAGTGCCAGTGAGCCATTTGTCAACCAATTAATGATCGATTTTCTAAGTTAAAGGGAAAGTTTGTTTTCGTTTAAGTGGGGTTGTGCGAGGTACTTATCCATAGTCAGTGTTTTATCCACAGTAGATGGTTGTCAGCATGATCCCCCGTTTGGAGAAGCAGACAGAAGTCCCAGGAAGGAAGTAGAACAAAGTATTGTTTTAGCCACATAAAAATCAATATCCATTTAGGTGTACGCTATAGTGAGGATATTCCCACTTTAGCTTTACTATCTACTGCAGGTAATACACTGACTGTGGATAAGTACCTCGTACAGCACCCCTTAAACAAAAACAAACTTTCCCTTTAAGAGTGTTTTTCTACAAAGGTTTTTTTTTTTCCGACATGTAATTACGAAGACAAGCGCTTGAGAGCTTATTAAACTATCAGTGTGTAGGATTTCGTGGCATTTTACAGGGTAGTTGTGAATTGCAACCCCCTCCACTCACCTTCATGTTGCAGATGTGAAAAAGAAACTGTGCCCACAAAACGTGTGAAAAACATGAAACAGTGTTTTTCTCTTCAGTGCTACTGAAGAAACATGGTGGTTCAGCAAAGTGAATTAGAGGACCAGCTGCATCTGTACGTATAAAAGACCTATTTCAAAGTCACAAAAACACAGTGGTTATTAGTTTTAGTTGATTATACACGAATGAAAACAGTAAATATGTAAATAGAGCCCTTTAAATCTAACACACTGGACCTTTAAAGCTGGCTTCCTGTGGTGCTGAAGGACATGCTTAACACAAGGTGCTGAAAATTAAGCCAAAACAAAGCTTTCAACCTGCTGTTACTGTGTGAAAGTAAGTTTAACAAAGTTTATCTGCTCTTTGAGGCAGATGTTACCCTGATTCACAAATTAAACCTAAAACAAAGCAATGACAGACCCCATGAGTTTCATGTCATTAATCTGTATTGTGCACCCTAAACAAGAAGAAAATAGAAGACAATGAAACCCGAAGAGATTCATATAGTAGGTGAAAGTGGTAGAGGAGGACAATGATGAGAGAAACTGGCAGAACAATTGTGCAAAAATGAAGTGCTCACTTTTTTTTGGTTTTCTTATTTACTTAAGAAAATGAACAAAAACAATAAAAACTCAATGAAACACTACCTGTTTAGTTTCTCCTGCATGTTTCAGAGCCTTTTAAGATGCTCTTGGTCTCATGTGAGTGGGCAGGAGGCACTCATTAATCTATGGTTGTTTCTAAAAGCATCTTATGTTAAGATGCTTTTGGGAATATTTCTCTAAAGGAGGTTTGCAGGATGGATTTTACAATAATCTTAGCCTTAAGATGCTTTTGGTAAACAGGGCCCAGACCATTTAAATTACATTAAATACAGCTATAGCTTCTGGATATTAATGTGTTCAGTCAAAGTCAAAGACAAAAGAGAAGGGCTATTCACTTGTAAAAATCTATATTTGTGTATTAAACAGATTGCATTGATTTTAATGTGCACTCAAATGTCTCCGTCTTTCTGTTTTTCAGACCAGAGGTCACCCATCTAAACACAGCCAAGTGTGATGACAGCCAGTACGACATGTTATTGTGTTTCTGAGAACATTGCATAAAATTATAAAAATTCACTAGCCTCTGTTGTTTTCCCTGTTAGCAGCCTAATAAATATTTCCTCCACACAACTAACGTCATTTTTTTTTTTTTATGTGTCATCTACTGCCTCTTTGAGACTGAACCACAGTGAGACTCATCAAGTGAGGACACATCCTGGTCAGTGCTTTAGTTCATTAGTGAGCATCTGTATGCCGTGCACACACAAGTTAGGCTCTAAATACAAAGTGCAAACTGTATGCACTTTCCAAATGAATTGAGTGATGCGTAGTAATAACAAAATCTCATTGTGCTGTGGTGATAGTGAAATGGCGATTATTCAACAGTGCAGTCATTTTCGCCAGTGGACCTTCTCATACATAATGCATCCAAATCATTGCATTTTTCCTCCATTCTGGGCTACAATGCATATTTCATCAAGTCAGTGAAATATTAAGCACTCTTATGATTTGATATTCTCTTCCAAAGGGGATTTCAGTTTATATATTTCCTTCACACCACTCGCGCCTCCTCTGGAAGCAAACTTACGGGTGATGTCTTTATTTGGCATGTTTGTTTACCAGAGAGATGTTTGATTGGTTAATGCCGGAGTAATGATCAATGAGGCAGCCAATTCAAGAGATTATCGAGACTCGCAGGCCATTGATCCATAAGAGGGAACAGACACTGAACGACAGGGTTCGCTCATTCCAACTCATTTGAGTGAAATTACAGAAGCTAAAAACTGTGCAGCTTCTCTTCCACCCTCTGCCCTCAGATTTCAAATGCCATTCAAGTGAAGACATTGATGAGAAATTGGCAATGGCGGAGGAGCAGGAGGAGGAAGAGGAAGAAGAGGAGGATGGAGCGGTGTATGAGGGTGTTAAGTAAAAAATATAGAAGCAAAGGTCTACTTATTATGCTTCAGTCTAATGTTGGAATTAAAAGACATGTCATTGAATAGTTCTAAAACTTTAAATATTTTTTCTGCACCGTCACAAAGTTTTATAGTCTTGTCATAAAATAATCTTCAATTAATGAAAAACATTCACTTTTCACTCAAATTTCTAAAGTTATACGTTGCTGAGTATGAAAAGGTTGCTGGGTATAAAAGTTACATAAGATGTGGTGAAAACCTGACATTTGCTTTAAATATTTTTGTCATTTAAAAAGAAATCATCCTCTGGCAGATGAGCAAGTGATGTTACTTTTAACACCTTTGAGACATGCTGCTGAGTGAACAGATTGCAGGGAAATGCAATTCACACTGTCTACTTACAAAGAATTGTCACCACAATTTATAGAAAAAAACTCCAATATCGCTGTTATCTCTAAGTAAAAAGAGTTAGATAAAAAGAGTTACACTGCATGTCTGGAGGCATGAAGCTTCAACCAGGAGATTCTCAAAATATCAAACTACATCCTTAACAAAGTTACATTTAGATCATTTTAATTAACACATTTTATTTAATTGAGATGGCTAATTAGGCCATTACTCCCTATTTTCTATTATTTGCATCTAGGACACGACTAGTACCAAGAACTAAGCTTATGTTTACCTAAACACATCTCTTGCAGTCATTCAGACCACAGTGCATAATGAGTCAAGGACAGGTTTAAATCCTTTTAAACATGACACTCTTCTGAATAATGAAATAAATATACACATAAAAGTGTGTTGGATATTTCTTTAGCTTGAGCTTCTTTAGCTTTTTCCTATGCTCATATTTGCTCCGATTAACGATACTCACAAACCCAAAGGACATGTCCGACCTTCTACGTCATCAGTTTGGTCAATATTGGATAAAACATCCGCATTTAACCAATCTTTTTCTGCTGCTTTAATATGTGATGATGTTTTTAATCGTACTCAATGATCCAGTATGGTCTCTGTCTTGGGTTTGGCTTGGGTTTTTGTGCATCATTTATCTTATGTGATTAAATGATCCAGCAGTCTAAGCGGAGTTAAATGTATCCAACAGCATTCAGCATTTATTTTAATTGAGCCTGTGGTGTCTGGAGTATGGCTTTCAGGTATTTTTAAACTCTGAAGCAAAGTAAGATGAAGCATCCATCCATGTTTTATCACAATTAGATCAGATAGCAGTTTTGAGTTTAATTTTAAATTTTGCTCTTTAATTACAGTGCCCCCCTCAGGACAATTACTATAATATGTTCTTCCACCAGAACACAGTGCTGATACATCATCTCTCTAAGCATCATTAAATTTAGGCCTGTGATGTCTGTGATGTCACCTGAGATATAATGTCTGACGGTCAATTAACACAGCCGCTGACTTCCTTCTGTGACGGACAATGATCTATTGTGATATTCAATCTGTTCTTTTGCATATCTTTAGTTTCATACGCATCATTACCACCTGTCATGAAGAGGAGCTTATGTAATCTGGTCTGGACTTATTAATGCGACTTTAAAAGATGGAAAAGTTTTTAAGGAAAAAGTAAACTGATATCTGAGTTAGAGTCTGTTGTTAACGGGCAGAACAAATGTCTGACACTTTCTGATTGACCTCATTGTGCCAATTAGGTTCTAGACCAATCTCCATAATAAAATCTGTACTTTCTGAGTAAGCGCCTGACAAATTGTCTTCCATCTTGGCAATATCCATTTCATTACAGTGACACTCGCATTTGAATACCAACAAGACTGCTGTTGTCTCACAACTTGGGATGCCAGCGTGGCAGGTGTTCAAATTGATAATATTGGCCCAGGTGCAGCTGATTTGGGTAACAACAAGAAATGGCGTGACTGAAGCAATTTCACACACTCTCAAGTCTTCCTACCCCATAGTAATGGCGATAGGCACACGAGTGCTTACACATTTCACCCTTAATAGCACTTTTGTAAGTAAAATAATTACATTTAAAACTTCTGTTCCAGGCCCACTAAAACTAACATCAACAAACCACATTCAGGTGTGACTTCGTACATAACCTTGAGTCAACTTAATGTACCTATCTTACTCCCAACATGGTCTACTATTTAATTGTATGCCTAAACTGGACCACCTCCTAGATATGAACAAAAAATGGTTTGATTTATGGAACTTGTTGGATTAATAAAATAAGCTGACCTTTTACAAAAAATGAAATTAATTATTTTTTAGGTGCCATTTTTTTCTCCTGCTGATTTGCAAGAAATATTTCAGTCCTTTATATTTGAATCATTATTTAATTTTACCACCAGCAGTTGTTCACTGCTTATTAAACAATGTCAATCTAATAATTATTCGTCTTTATGAACTAAATGCACAAAAAAAGACCAGTGAGAAGAACTTAAGGGCTGCCGCTGGGTTGGATTCCTCTTGAAAACGACTAAATTAGGCATTGGAAACAGCCAAAAAGTTCTTTGAGTAAGAATGGACAAGTATTAGCAACAATTTGTAGACCACTAAATGTACTCATGCTCCAGGATGGACCATAACAGTGTTATATTATTGTATTGTTAGCTAGTATTGGTGTACCCCCAGACCCTTTACCTTTGCAGTTTAAGCATGATAGCTCTTCCTGGCCTTGTGTGTTATCAGAGCTATGGTGTATGTATCACTGCATTAAATGAATTTTTCAATGTTAGAGGGGTAAACAGATTTAATTCATGCCACATATAATACATTTTTAAGCATTTGGAGCACAAAGCGAGAGTGATTTCTGTATAAAGGGGTACAAGTCAGCAAATGTATGGCTTGTATAGGGCTAACGTTGCATTTCTAACACTGTTATCATCAGTTTGACCATTTTTCTGTATGAAAGGTCTATAAGAATCTATAATACTGGCCATTGTTTTGTCTGAAATGCCAAGTAATTTTTTCAGGCCATCTGTGTGGCAATTTCTCACTGCTGTCCCATTGAACAGTTGCTTTTTTTGTACATTTATTTCTAACATGTACATAATTTCTTAACAAGTTACAAGATTCATTTTACGTTTTTTTTCTTAGTAAGCAAGGATTGATTGAGTTTATTTGGCTGCTTCAGTGTTAATGGATTTTCTTTCTTGACGGTGACAAAAAGCCCTAATGAAGGCTCTGTACAGAAATGTGTTGGCTGAATGCATACTTCTTTACCCATGTATTTCTGTCACTCGCCCACCCTGTTATATATGCTCGTGATATAATGGAAGTTCTCTCACTCTCTTAAGTGTAATTACCCAAGGAACTCAAAGCTGGTACAGTAAGCATGTAACAAGCTCATTTTGACTTATTTCTCAATACATATCACATAATAATCACTTCAATTATGTGTAGTCTGCATTGATAAACAGTCCCTTAAAACAAACGTTTGAAATTGATTACAGCTAATGTCTGTGTTCAGCGGTTGGTTGACTGGTGACAAGTTGTACACCTTATATACCTTAAACTGTATCCCACTGAATCCTAGAATAAAGCTGGCTCTGGACTTCTTTCAAGGTGAGCTCTTTGGTGTTAAATTTCACCATGGGAAATGTCCAAAGGGGCTCTGAGAGCTGTAGCTCTTGCTGTCTATCAGGAATGCTCAGGGTGTTGTAGAGGAACTAGTCTACTTCTTCCTTAGAGCAGGGAAGAAGCACTGCGGCAGCACACCTGCTTATTGGTATTACGCTTCATGGCTCTCTCTCCTACATCCCCTGTGTGCCCAGCTCTGTGCAGGGTCATGAATTTTTTCCTGAAGATGATACCGAGCTCAGTTGGTGGTTGTTTTTCCCTCCTCCACTGCTTCTGTGTTTTGCCAAAATCTGAAATTCTTGACAGAGTTGGTGGATCATAACTGCCCTTCGGTTCTTAGTGTAGTTGGATCTGCTGGTCTTGCCCTCCTATGCTGTCTGTCTGCATCTCCCTTTGTTGTTGATTCAATGATTCCAGCTGCGTCCACATCGAACTGGTACCCCTTACTGCACTGGGTTGCTGGAAGCTACTTCATCCGGTGGTAATGAACTACTTTGCTGGGAGTTGGAGAGTTTCTCACACAGAGGTTCTGGGCTCTGTGGGGTGTCTCCAGGCGGGGCTCTTCCTGCAACTCACTAGGAGTGGATCATGTGTGCTTCACTGCTCTCCATTGCACCAAGCATTTCATTCACTCCTGATGGACTTGTCCATGCTCATTCTTACAGACCTTGCTGCAAGTGCATCTTGCGGTTGTCGATATTTCATTTGCCATGGTTGTCATTAGTAGGTCTGTCTTATCTCGAAGGTCACCCCTCCCCCTTTCTCTTGGTCCCCTGGGGGGTATAACTCTGTGGGTCTGTCAGTAGCTTTTTTGAGCTCTTCCTCACAGAAAATTTAGGATGGGATGCTACCCTCTTGTTGCCATTTTTTGGAGCCGTCAACTGTCACCGATCAGTTCTTGGTGGTCACCCTGCCTGTTCTGGGTTGTCACTGCCTTAGCCAGTTTGAATGATTTGAAGATACACCCTATGATGCACTGGAACACCTGTTACCTACATTTATTTTGACACTGACAATGGTTTGCACAGATTTAGAATTGTGCAGCTGTTTACCAGCAGTGACTGTTGTTAATGTCCTCAAATTATCGGCTGTTTTAAAAAGAAAGGGTTAGGCTCATGGCACCATTCCCAAATTATCCTCCTAATAGAGGTAAGCACAGTGACCATAAGACCTCTTTGAATTACACAAGCAAGCAGTGAAAATTGGCTTCTGCCATACCGATTAGCACCAAATGCTGATTCATGAAGACTAATGTCGAGAAAATTATTTCTCATGGTCAGAAGAATGATAAATTAAGCTCAAAGGTCTAACATTAGAATCACTAAGTTTAAACTCTCAACATGACAAGGACACCATTTATTATTTTGAATGTCCATGCACAGGCAGTGCTGTGAAGGAGGAAGATTCTCAGCCCTATTTGACCTGCTGTGAAGATGACTCACTCAGAGAGAGGAGATGAAACAGCAGAGGAAAGATGAACACAAAAGAAAATACAGAGAACAAAAAAAGAGCAAAAGAAATAAAGAAAAAAGTATGTCTTGGCCTCTGTGTGTGTGTGTGTGTATTGAAATCAAGTGAAACACAGTATACTGTAGATTACCTAATGAGGACTGTGCCTTAAAGAGCTTGGCATTTCCAGAACCAACTCTGCACCATGTGCATGAACTTGCTGATGGTTTTTTCCCCTAGAAAAAGATGCAACCAACACGATGAAAGAAAAGTCAGCATTTAAGTTGCGAAAGTGACTCTGCTGGCCTTTCCCTTTCCCTTTTCCCATCTCCGCTGTTAGTGTTATGTGTGTTATGTGTGAGTAGGTGTGCATTTCTGTGTGCGTCATTGTTTGTTTGTGTACCCCCCGAGGCCTCATAAAAAGCGTGAGACGTGAGAGAGCCTTTATTCATTAGCCGTCGGCGTCCCACCTCACAAACAAGAAAGGGGAAGGAGGGGCGGTGGAGAAGAAGGGGTTGATGGGACTCGGTGGAGGGGGTGAGGGAGGGAGAGGGGAGAGAGAGAGAGACAGGAGGAGAGTGCTGAACGTGAGAACATAAAAAGCATTCAATTAAGACATGAACTGCAGGGTTCATTAAGCATGAGCAAGCCGATGAAAATGACCATCCATCAAGAGAGAATACTGTGGCAGCCCTGAAAAGCTCGTGCAGGCATGCGCACATACAACATCCTCAGTTACTATGGAAAAACACTCATCCTTGCTTAATGTAAACTCATAGCACACATTATATCACTGGTCTAAACAGTTGTGCGTCATGTATTGATTCCACCAAGGCTTTGTGGCTTTTCTCCACTTAATCTCGTGTCCACCAACTCAGCTGAAGAAAATAACAACTAAAATAGTAGACCTGTTTGATTTCAACTGACTCAGCAGCATCAAGTGAGTGCTACTTTGAGACAAGGGGGTGAATTTGAAAACGTTTCACTCCCATGCAGGACTGGCTCTGTAATAAAAGCCCTTAATACTTGACATTTTTAAAAAAGGCTTTAAAACCGGCTGTTAAAGAGCAGGAACAAAGACAAATTGCCAATCTGTATATGCATCTCTAATCACCTCATTGTGTGTACAGCATGCAGGCATGCTAGCCTGAGGACATGCAATATGGAATATGAAGCACATTCTGAAATGAAACATGTAATACATTGCCAAAGACGCTCTATCATGTCAGATTAAAAATGACGTTCCCGCAGGTATAATTCTGGAAAAAGTAATATGAAATGATTAAATGTGTGTGTGCTGAATTGGGTGCATGCCTTTTGTGAGGCTTTACCAACCCATGTCAACCAAGAGGGCACATGCATACATCTAGGGGACTGAGGTGATGTGACAAGCTGTCTGCACTTTTAGAATATTCCTGCATTCATGTAGTCGCTTTGATTTGGCGAAGGCACATACGGTGAACGCCTGTATGTTCAGCACAGATGCAGATCACAGATGACATGAATAGTTGAAAGCATGTTCTGCTTTTTGACAAATCAATCTCAGCATAACTTGTATTTCATTGCGTTGAAAGGGCTTCAGGCTCTTTTTTCATTGTGAGCTGTTTGTAAGTGGCCTTGGCCTCAAAAGATTCTTTTCAGCAAGCTCTGCTGTGTTTGAGTGTACTCTGTGTTTTTAATCCAGCAAAAACCATGCACTCCTGCGTTTTAAAATCCTCCTTAATAGGCATTGTATTGAAAGGCAAATAAATTAAAACAAAACAAAAAAATAAATATATCAAAGAACTTATTTGAGTGCAATTAAAAAATAATTGTTTTTCAATGACGAAGGAGTTCTTAAGAACAGAGGCAGAGGTTGTGCCGGATTTGTTAGTACTAAACTTTATTGTTGATTTTGGCCTTTTTATGAGATTTGTTAATATTAATGACAATAAAAAACATCTGACAAAACAGGATGGAGCTCACTGGCTTACTACCACTGAGCTCTATTGGCTACATCTTAGCTTATTGTTCTTTGTCCCAGTAGCCGAGTTGTTGTAGCTGGATGGCCTGACTGCAATCCAGTGTCACTATGTTGTAGTCGGGCCCACTGGCTCAAAAAAAGTTACTTTGGCTCTTGCATGTTTTAACCTTCTAAACCCTATTCAGCTTGACTTTCTCTTTAAGTTGCTTAAAGGTTAAAATAACAATGATGTCCACACTTTCAACTGTTAGCTGAGTGTCCAAGAAACTGCATTGGATGACTCTGCAGTTCATGATTTATGCACAGTGAGAAATTAAGTGAGTGAGGATCAGGGTTCAGAGAGTATATTGGAATGTGGGTGACCTCGTGTCATTAACCTACCATTAATGTTTGATGTTTAACCACCATGATCATTCCTTAACCCAAACAATATAGCGATCACATGCACAGGTATTGGAAGAACTTAATTAAATCAATGGCGTTGATTATAGCTTGCCTGAAACATTAAATGATAGATTCACAGTTTTCTAAACTGATATATAAGTGCTCATTTGAACAGGTTGTGCTTGCTGTAATCATTCCCCCTGTTCATATTGGCCACTGTAAGATCCCTTGCTAATGAGCTTCCAATATAACAGATGGGGGACAAAATCCGAAGTCCTCATTCTGTGCAGTTTATCTAAAGTTAATATAAGGCTTCATCAGCCCGAGTAAGTCAAATCAAGTAGGCCTAAATGTCTTCCAACTTTTCACTCATTTAAGTATGAAACTGTGTGGGGAAGGGACGCAGTAAAGAAAATAATAACTTTATAAGACATCCAATTGATTTGACCATTCAGACCTTCAGGACTGTCTCATCTGTCTCAACATGTTCAGTCGCTTCAAAACGGCTGCTCGACTGCTCCCATGAGTATGCTTGGCTTCAGCACATTCAGCTGACACGCCCTCACAGTCCTGGAGCTCAGAATACTGCTAATTTATACCCGATTTTGATACCTAATTTCATTTCAATATTTTTAATCATTCAAATTTGGCAGGGTGGTTAAAAACACTTTAATACTCAACACATTTATTCTTACTTCACACAGACTTTTTATTGGGCAAGCACTTTCAAACTTAAAGATTGATGTTCTAAAAATGCTCACACAAGATTGGAAATTAGTGAGGTGTTCCTTTAATTAAACCTGTGTGAGATGAAGCTGATATAACATAACAAACATGATTTCACTGATTTAACTACCCCTAGGCCAAAGAAGCACTTATCAGCACTTTGCTTTTTACTTTATCATCGATTCAGACATGACCCATATATAAGTCTATTTACATTGCTAATCCTGTGCATCATGTTTGTCCTTTTAATACAATGAATCTGTTACTATGAAACAGATTACACAGTTTTGAACTAAGGGCTTAATAGGTTAGATTATTGATATGTGTCCCAGATTGAAAAATAACAGCAAATCAGTAGCTACACAGTGTTTTGCATGAAGTCTGTGGTATTTGCATTTTAATTGGCTGGCAGAGCTGATGATAAAAGACCGTAATTTAGCAGCTAAATATGACTGGGAACCTAGACAAAGCAATTAGTATTCTCTAAATGTCAAGTCTTTGTATTTGGATGTATAATACACAGAATTTATTAGTCACTCTGTCGTCTCACAGAGGGACTGTTACACAGTGTAGGCACACCTTGGGTACCTGTGCTCTACCAAAGCTCCCTCAATTGAAGAGATATATCACTTCAAGCTTAAAACCAACAATCCCAAATGTGTCTGTTTCTACAGACTAAATATTCCCACAAGGAGTGTGAAGAGTGCATAGGAGCTGTCTCTTCTTTTTTTCGCCTTGCAGGTTCTATTGCACACCTGAAACAAAATGTGACTACAGATAGGCAGAAAGCACTGTAGAGACAGCGTTTCTCTAATAGGCTCTGAAATTATGTACAAATATAAAGCTTCCCAAATGTTTTATTTCTGTATTATCTATTTGCAAAAAAACATCATTATTAATGAAAGAGTAAACAAGTTTCAAATCTCTATGAAGGCTGTGCTTGCATTTACTCAGGATTTAGTCTTTCAGACATTGATGTGAGATTAGTTCTGATCGCATATTTTAATGCTATGGGAAAAAGAATTAATAATTTAAAGCCTAACTGTCATAATTACAAACAGCGGCTCATATGATTGGCTTCAAGCTTTCATTTGATCAAACTTAAGAATTATTGGTCTTACTTCTCAGTACAGTAAATTCCTTGTTGATAAATGAGACGTTATACATCAGAGTGGGCAGAGAGAGAAAAAAAAAATAGGTACAAAGTGCCTCAAAGCGGCCATTTAACATAGTACAGGTGGTTGCAGTTCATTAGACAATGACATATTGAGAGAAAATCTCCAATATGTTACCTTCTAATGGTGTTTAGGGTCTATTATTAGCTCATTTATTGCAATTCTAACGCTTGGAGGGGAGGTAAACAAGATCAGAGTATCATGAGTTTAAATAACCCCTCCAGTCATCCCAAAGGTAATTACACAGAGGTCAATGAGCGGAGGATGACCCAAAAAAATAAATGGGCATCAGCAATCAATATTTCACGCTTACTCATAGGGACAGACGCACACATTCACGCACACCCGCTTGTACATGTCGTCCCTGCCAGGGAACGAGGGGTTCATCTGTACACTCTTCCAGACTGCTCAAACAGAACACGAGGCCCAAATTACATTTTAATGGCCTTTCTCTCTTATTAGCACAGCAGCGTCTTTGAGTGCAAGTGAGCAAAATGAAGCTTTCAACCTTATCCATTCCTGTGTCACTTTGCTTGATGTGATCAAGGCTTCCTGTGGATGCTCCCACAGCCTTTTGCTCATATGCACTAGAATAATATATTAGGTCAAAGAACGAAAGCTAATATTAAACATTAAACCTTACACCGTATGTGTAATATACTTACCTCAGTCTCTTATGATATTATTATGTGTAATGACTGATACAATAGCAGTGGCTTGAACACATTTAAAAGGTGGCTTATGTAAGATTGTGAAGTATTTTCCATCTTAATTTAATATTCTAATCACTATTTATGGCAAATGAGTGAACAGCTGTAGGTAACTTGAGACCTTCTACAACATTCTTGGTTACCTCACAGCTCACACCTCACTGTGGAGTAATTTTTATGTAAAGGACAAATATGCTGGGAAAATCCAAAAGATGTGACGTTTATGCACGCATACTATGCCAAAAAAAATTGCACCTATTCCAAAAGTGCAAGAAAACTTCTCTTGGCTTTTTCCTTTCATTAAGTTTTCTGCAATATTTACCCTTTTTGCACCTACATTTTGTAAACCATTCATTAATTCATTCTTTGTGTGACAGTTTTATGTCTGTATTGCAAAAGCATTTCAAGACGCATCTTGACATTTTAAAAGAAGTTTACCATTTCGTATTAATACACAGGCTATACCTCAGCTGGCTATGTCTAGTGGACAAAACAGAAAGGCCCAAGACTTTATTCCAGAGTGGAAGTCTCTATACTTTGAACGTAATGTGTATATGTAGTGAAATGAACAGTGATGCGTTCACTTACTGATGCACGCACTGAAGTGCCTTTGAACAGTGATGCGTTCACTTACTGATGTAGTCACTGAAGTGTCTTTGATCTGTGATGCGTTCACTTGCCGTATGTGCTGGGCTGCATGTGAATGGTGTTGTGAGGTTAACAAACTACAAAGTCAGTGACTATGACTCGACTGAACTGAAGGAAATGATTCCAATCAGAAATCTGATTCACGAGTCCCTTTTTATGTGATCAAACTTTCATGTGGGCAGCAAATTTGATTGAATTGGCTGCCCAGAATAATTCCTTATAGTGTAAAACAAACCTTGTGGAGAAAAAGAAAAAAAAAGTACTTTCTGCTCAAGGTTTTTGCAGTCTCATGACTCAGTTCCATTTGACAGATTGAACACCTCCACATCCACACATACACTACACAGACTTATTTTAGGGGTGATGTAAAATACTAAAACTAAGGTGTTCAAGGATTCACCTAAACCATCAAGTATCAGATTCTACAGGCAGTAGCTTGACTGAAAGTGTTTTCACATGGGAGTAAGTTTGCCTTAAAGGCTTCAGCTCTTTCTCAAGCTATGATACCAAACAGCTCTTCACGCCCGACTGCATTTGATACTCCGTGACTCTGATACTGTGTACTGAAAAGAGGTGAAATCTGAGATGAGCCAAAAATGGTTTGTGCTTATTCTTTTTTTCCCAGACAAATACCTCCTTCCTTCATCTTTTTCTTTTAGGTTTTAAAATCAAACACAGATCTGCTCTTCAGAAGGTTAACACACTCTCTGACATTAGGAGTGCTTTTTACACTCACACACATACTTTGCGCTCTCGCCACTTGTTGTTGTTCCAATACCCTGCTAAGCTCTTTGGTCCCCACTGTGCTTGGTATTAACTCAGTGAGAGTGTGTCTGATAAACATAATCAGAGATTTCAAGTCAATCAGAATTTTGGAATTACTTTATTGAGAGTTACCACACAGGGTTGTTTCATCCATTGAGTTTGGAGTAGGACAAGTGACACAGCAAGATAATGAAAGAGAAACATGCTGATGAGTGTGAATGATCCATGATCCACCCTATGTGTTGTGATTAATTGGACCCACTGAAGCGATGACATTGATTTGTTAAACTTCTCACCTTTGACCTCTGGGTGGGCAGCAGCTCATACAATTCTTTACTCTCAGTGCATCTACACATTATTTTCTGGCCTCTTTTAAAAGCTGTATATATCAAATCACATTTTAAATGTAAAAAATAAGAATACACAAATGTGTTGGCAAGTCCCATTTGACTATTTTTCTTTTACGTTTTCATAATCTTTCTTTCGTACCATTTTTGACAACATCATCTGTAGGCTTTATAGGATTCAGAATCAATTCAAAGATTAGGAAAAAGAGTGACATTAAAGACACAAAAAAAGGATTATGGATTCATCTTATGTGTTCCTATCTTTTGGTGCTCATATGCCTTTCCCATGTTACCACCAACTGGTTTTATCATAAATAACAGGGGGAATATTTCACTGTCACCAGCAATCAGCGGAGTGAAGAGGGCCCTAATCAGAGAGCTGCTTGACAGCAGAAAAGCCTCTCCTCTAATGATTCAAATTGTTTCTGATGCTGACATGGGTAGATAGTAGCTTTGGTGAGTGAATGCTATGGACTGTGAGTGAGATTTTTTTTTCGGTTTTGTGTGCTGGCTTTGGTTACAGGAAAAGATTCTTAAAAATGCAATAGATATGACCAAAAAAATAAAGTTCATGAATGTATAAGATTGAACTACCATTTAAAGGTTTAGAAACTCCATGTTTTCAAAAGAAAAGCTTTTTTGTCCATAAAAATAACATCAAATTGATCAGAAATACATTTTATAGTAGACATTGTAAATAGTTTAAATGACTATTGTAGCTGGAAACAGCTTATTTGTAATGGAATATCTACATAGGTGTACAGAGGCCCAGTATCAGCAACCATCACTCCTGTGTTTCAATTGCATGTTGTGTTTGCAAATCCAAATTCATCATTTTAAATGGCTAACTGGCCAGAAACACCTTCTGCAATCATGGTAGCATAACTAAAAACGGTTGATGTGCTGATTAAAGAAGCAATAAAACTGGCCTTCTTTAGACTAAGTGAGTGTCTGGAGTATCAGCAATTGTTGGTTCCATTACAGGCTCAAAATGCCCAGACACAAAGAACTTTCTTCTATAACGTGGCAGTCTATTCTTGTTCTGAGAAATGACAGCTATCCCATGCAAGAAATTGCCAAGAAACTAAAGATATGGTACAATGCTGTGTACTCACAGAGCAGCGCAAATTGACTCTAACAAGGATAGAAAGGGTGGGAGGAGGTGAAATGCTACCCCCTATTTTCTTTGGAGCATGTAACCAGGAATTATAGTTCTTTTGAAATATTCTGGAAAAATAACTTGCTCCAGCTGCTAAAAATGTCATTCTTTGGATGAATTCAATGTTAAATGTTGAGAGTGAGCATACAGTCAAATGGTGCATGCAAAAAAGAGTTTATGGTCTACGACCATATTAACAGCCCTATTAGGCTCAGCACATATCATTATGCTAACACACTTACAATGACAGTGGTAAAAGGTAATTATAACGTTAACCATGCATGTTCTCCATCTCTTTGGATGTTGGTCTTTCAGCCCATGTTCTTTAAACAGCTCATGGATGATCAGTCAACATCATTTCAACAATAGACAATTATTTATTTTAACAGAAATAAAAAGTACTTTTAGGTTAAGCCACTAAACACCTATATGCTAAAAAAAAACTATTATGAAGTTAACAGTTAATTTAGCTTTGGTGGACTTATACCCTCAGTTGCTGTCTACATGAAGATATATTACCCCTCAATCCCAACAAAGGTTTCCTGAAACTGTGCAGAGGTCAATAAGTCCAATAGACAATAAGTCCAAGTTGACCCTTTGCCAACATGAGAAAATATTCTTAGGGGAAAATTGAGATTGAGGAACATTTATTTTACAACAGAGTAACTGAATAAACATGTCATGTAATTAATTAGTCATCGTTCATCGTTAGAGTTCCTTTTCTGATTTTAGAGCATTTTAGTTTGTCAAACCTCGGAAATAAAAATCTATGTAATTAACTGTTAAGAGGATAATCATCAGCTAAAAAATAAAAAAACTGGATCATTTCTCTATCGAACTGTCTGCAATAACAAAGACTGTTATGAAAGCATATTTCTGGGAATCAAAACAGAGGGTTGTCTCTATCTTTCTAAAACTTGTGGACTGGAACTGGCGTTTCATTCCTCAAGGCGTTATCTGTCTGTGCTCGAGGAGCGATGCAAGACCTCCCATTATGAAATAATTAATAAAAGAATGGGTTCTGAAAATAACCAAAAGTTCACAGGATTAATGCAAATGAAAACTGCTTTGCCCCCTGACTATGAACGCATTTCATTTCCAAAAAGACACAGTAAGTGTGCTAGCTTCTTCGCCCTGAGTTAAAATTGAAACCATTTTGAAAACCAGCTATTCAAATAGTATATTTAAAAAAAAAAAAAAAAACTCGCATGCTATTCCTGTCAAACTTAAACTTAAACAAAATCATTCTCCTAATATAATCAGTGTAGGTTAATGTCTAGTATGATAATTGTTTTGCATTGATGTATCCTTATTATATTATGATTTAGACATTACATTGGTTGGACCTGCTAAATTTTCTCCATTTCTCAGTATTATCAGTCCTCAAAAGAGATTTATGCTTTGGGAATTTAATATTTAATTTCAAATTTTAATAATTGTAACCTTTTACTTACAATGTTTAAATATGTCTGACTGTTGCCGGTGCAAATACCATCCTGCCCTCTCCACACAAAATAACTAAAATATTGGTCTCTAAAGTTTGCACTTGGATCAACCTCAGGGCAAGGATCAGCAGGGCCAAATCCTCAACTAAACCACTTTATAAAGATCTCTGATCAGTAGCAAAATAGAAAAAAGACTTAGGGACCGTTAGCCAACATGTCTAAATTATTTCAATGTAATTCAAATAGGCTTAGCGGAAGAAAGGTTATCTTCTATGTCAATGGATTCAAGATAAACACCCACTCACTCACCCTTTCTGTTATTTATAGCAATAATGCAGACTTGCAGTGGGAAAAATGGTTTGCTAATCAGTGTCAACCGGAGCTGTCATCACTTCTTCACAGTTGTCAGGTATAGTACTTTGCCTAAGGACATTAGCGGGGTTTGTTGTATCAGCCACATTTAATATTTTAATCAAGAAAGGTTGATGGCAGGAGCTGCCACTTGAACACGTTCTCAGATATCAAGAGAGCAGATGGGAAATCGTTTCGATAATTTCTTCATTTCATGGTCATCCATCCCAAAGTACAGATTGATAAAAGTCTATTTCCAAGTGAAGTGCATATGAAGTGATGCAGATGCAATTTTTAAGTGTGTGTTTAGACTGGTGAATAAAAACAAACAATGAATATGAATAATTACCTCAGAAATACAGAGAGGCCCTTTTATTATTTGTAATAAAATATTCAGTTGGGTTAAATCAAAGTAGAATAAAGTGTAATATTTTATGCCCACTGCAGTCGTATTCTGTGCAGAAGTCATACAGCATTCACAATATGATAGTGAGAAGTGTCCTGTCAAAGCCTCTTTAATCACTTGGTAGGACTGTTGTAATCTTGCAATCCAGAAGAGTCTCTTAACTCACTCGCTTAACTTTTTACCTTACTGCATCGAAGTATAGGTGGACTACAAGACCCGGTGACATCAATGTTACGTGTGGTTACAAGTACAACAGAGCACATTTCTAACCACATCATTGATTCAAGGAGGATCAGTGATGCTGCAGCAAGCAAGGACTCTCTGCTAGAGAGAGGCTTGAGAGCCTGGTGTGAATCTGCTCTTTAAAAAAAGCTAAATTCAGCTAAATGACTAAATGTAAATACTTATATAACAAAAAGACTAGAATGTTAAGGTCATGACGAGTTGGGACAAATTACTGCAAAAATTATTGACTTGAAAATACAACTTTCATTACAGAAAGAAACAGCAGATTGGCACACTAAATAAATCACACAGTGGGGTCTTCCAAATATGCCTTAACCTCAGTTGGTCTGTGGAAGCAGTCTCTATGGTGACTATGCTCTGTGATTACAGCAGCCAAAGTTACACTGAAAGGAGTCACGGTTCTTGATGGCATATGCTGTACAAAGCTCACAAAAAAAACAGCCTTGATTAGTGCATCATTAGCTACCTAGCTTATCTGTTGTAATAAAACTGATAACTGTCTTCTTTTTGCTGATCCTGATTTAAAACACAGCCAAAAGTGCTCTTGAGGATCCCAGCAGACAAAGAAATACTCAGTTTGTTTTTATATACAACTTTTTACATTGAGCCTCAAACTAAGTGACCCCTCTTGTGTCTCATAAACCAGTTTAGTGACTCTCTGGAAACACCGGAGTTACCTCCTCTAGTCAGGTCAGTGCATTGCAGTCAGCTCAAGGGAATGGATGGTTTGAAGGTGAATTTACGAAGGGGAGGATGAAGTTGGAAAAGAATCCGTCTCTGTAAAATGAGTGGACTATGAATGACAGACTTTTTGGCTCATTGCCAGGGGATGTCAAGCTAACTGGCTGTCACAGACTGAACCTCTCCCACTGGTGAGTGGATGAGCGCCAACCTGGCATATTATTCCTTGAGCTGACGTGGGGAAACTGGTGGATGTCCATGTGATGCAGTGACTTGTGTGTTTAAAGACGCTGGTGGCCACCTTACAAACAAAAAGTGACATTGTGTCCCAATTTTGTATGCAAACACTGTCAAGGTCACACTGTAGCCGTTACTGTCTCCATTGTTTGCACATGGTGGCAGATGGAGTTTATGATCATTCAACATTGGCTCATAGTTTGATTATCCAGTCTGGGGCCATAAACAATGGTTATGGTAATAGTTTGCGAAACATACTTTATTAATTGGGTAACCTCAAATTGGTGACTGTTTCCTCTACTTTAAGCTACAGCATGTTCAGTGTGGTGAAATTACAGTAAGTGATAGCAGCAGTATACTGCAGACAAAGTTATTTGCACACTATGACTGTTTAATCCAGACAAAAGCAGCTGTAGACTTAAATAAACTGGACAATACAGTCAGAACTTGTTCAGAACTGAGGACTAAGATGATGCAAAAAGACCACAAAGCAATGTCTCTCATGGCAATCGAGAGAAAACTAACTAATACAGTGGATTTTGATGATACTGTTTGTGATTTTCCACGAAGCAGAGCAGTGTTGTCAGTGTGCTGTTGGCTGTAGTTGAGTGTATCTGAGCTGTAAATCTTGTGTTGTTGAGATACAAGTGAATTTACTATGCTGTTGGCTTTGAGTGTTCCTACTGTAAATCCTGCTGAGATGCAGGTGAATGTATGTCATAGTTAATAAGAGTATATGACTGTAAATCTTGTTGAGGTTCAGGTGGACTTTTTTTTTGACCATGCCTTTCCTCCTGGAAAATAGTCTCAACATCCCTGGGTGTAGGCTAGTAGGATCAGATGTAGCTGGCGGTGCTCTGCTGCCATGGATTCAAAACAGACATTGATTTTTGCAAGGCAGCAGCTGCAATGGCAGCCACTCACTGGCTTGCTGTAAGAAGAACCATCATATTAGTGTGACTTGGAATCCACATGAAGGAATTCATTTGGTGTCCAATGATGTGGTTCTCCTCCACAGTCAGTCCAAAATGGACTTGGATAAAGTGTGTTTATCAATAAATGTTTGAAATCCTAAACCAGTTTGTCCTGACTGACTAAAAAATGAACAGCAGTTGGCAAAATAACACATTACCCAAACAGTTTGATGTTGTGTCCTGTTCGTCACTTGGTCGATGCAGTGCATTTCGTCCGATCAATACACTAATAAAACCATTCCATGCTTTTATTACTGAAATAACTGAATGAGCATGAAGGGGTTGATCCCATTCCCATTGGCCTGTAAATCGGTCTTCCATTCCACTGATTCCACATATGTATTCTGTACGCAGCATTTTAACCCTGTAGCGCTCCTCCACCCACCTTCCACTCCACCCTTACTAATCAATGAGGGACGGCTCTGCAGTTGTTTAACCTGCCTGGCTTTCCCTCTTGAGTGTGGAGCAGGTGACACATCACATTAATAAATAAATAAGCAGGGGGGAGTGGAGCGCTCATCACAGCGCCAATGATGAGACAATTATCTCATGGCAAATAACACTCTGCCATTACCTGCCACAATCGAAGGAATCAATAGGGCTTGGAGGGGAGATGGAAAAGCGAGGGAGGTGTCGGGAGGAGGGATGGCGGGGGTGGGGGAGGAAGACAGAGGTGAGGCAGAAGGAAGACAGAGAGGAGAAAAGCAACAGGGAAACGTAAACACAAGCATTTTCTGGCGATATATAAAAGATCATTTGGTTGCCATGTTGGAAGTCACAGCATTTGTTGACTCAAACAAGCTAATCTCCAACTTTGACCTGAATGTTTCCTCAGAATTAAGGTTAATCTCCCTGATGATGCAACTGATTGATTTCCCATTGATATAGTTTGATAAAACAGTGCCAACCTGCCACATTTCAGTTTTTCTCTAATTGAGCACATATAACATTAATGATATCATAGAAAGCTTTCATTAACTCACTAGAAAAATGTTGTATAAGGACAATGAATAGGGATCGTTTGGTCCAAGGTCATGAATGAAATTTCATGCTCACATTTATATAATCAGTAAACACATCATTTGGAGGCTGTCGCTACACATGGGCAGCAAGAAACACGTTAATAAATTAGAGTCCAGCTGCCCTTGGTTCCAGTGCTTCTGTGGGTTTCTTTCATTATTGTTTTTCTATGAAAGATGAATTACTTCAACCTTTTATGGTTTTAAAACATTTAACCAGAGACAAGATTGTAAGCATTAAAAACTACAACCTATAATCATGAATTTTTCAGTGTATTATCATTCATTTTGACAATTATATTTTGTGTTTATAGCTTGTTTATGTTGCCCCACAGTGGCCAAAAAGTTATTGCAGGTTTACCAGTGTGGTATTTTGTATATTATATATAAACTGTTGGTTGCTTATCAATGATATTTGTCTATGCTCTCTTCTAATATCACCTCTTAAACTTTTCAGGTATCATCTCTCCATTGTTTCTGTCCAATATCATAGCTGGCCAGTTGACAGGCATCAGTTTGTCATGGTGGTGCCATTTAAATCTCAGCTGACTTTTAGGAAATAGTGTTTGCTAGGGGTCTTCAACCAGGGGTCCGCAGAGGTACTGCACAGGGTCCTCCAATTTTTGTCATAATAATTGACAATTTTCAACAAAATAATTTGTAAGAAATAAAAAATATAATAAAATTGATAATGAGTAAACTGCAAGCATTAATATGCAATAATTATGCCAGGCTTAAAATGTGGGGGTCTCTGTTCTGCTTGTCTCTTGTCCAGGGGGTCCTTGGGCTGAAAAAGGTTGAAGACCCCTGGTGTTTGCTACAGGCTGCTAAAAAAAGAAATAATAAATACTACATTGTTTAAAAAAATGATGGTAGAGATGGCATAAACTACAGTGGATACATCTGAGCTTGATTTGTTGTGCAGGTTTTTTCACATTAAGATTTTCTTAATGCTGGAACAGAGCTTGGAAGTTAAAGTTTTTACTTTGGGTCTGCATGGGCAGCTGCTTGGAGGCACCAATTAAAGTCAGTGGGAGGGTTCGAAGTCAAATTTAATTCCTTAATTAAGAATTGAAAATCAATTCCTCATCCTCTGCTGATTCAATTACACCGGTTCCCTGTATCACAATGGATTGACTTTAAAATCTTCTTAATCTATCCCTTGCTTTTTTTTTTTTTTTTTTTTTTTTTAAACAGACCTCCTTCACACGTTTTCTCCATTTCACTCCCTTTGGTCTTCATCAGTAGGTCTAATGGCACAACAAGCCAATCAACCTCAGCACAATGGGTGCCAAGACCTTCTTGCTGCATCCAAACTGTGGAAGTCCTTTCCCCCTGACATTTGTATACTGGAATCTATTACAGATTTTAAAACTGCTTTAAAACCCATCTTCTTAAGCTATCTTTTAAGCAAGCCATTATTATTATTTCTATTATATTTTCAGCAGCTTTAGAGTTTTAGAAGATACTGAATTTTAAGTAGCATTTTAATGTTTTAGATGAACAGCTGTAAAGACGAGATCTATATTTGTCTATTTTCCAAACAGATTTTTCAGACTGCACCTTTTCACTTGTAATATTACTCAGCTGACCCCATGCCCACACTGCAGCAAGACTTTATTAGGTGTCTGTTTTTCTGTCTGGTTGTTAGAAATATAACCATTATTTTCACACAGCAAGTGGAACTCCAGGATAACGCCTACCGAGGTTGCTATGTGACACAACAGTAAAACCTCTAATACAAAACGAGACATAACTACGCACTTCTGTACGTAGGGTATAGACAGAAAGATTGACAAAGAGCAGAGGCATGACAGGGAGAGATAAATCAGAAAGAAAGATTGAGGCACAAAGATAAATATGGACTCTGGTGGAGGCTGACTAATAAAGTAGAAAAGAGGATATCTTCTTAACATTGTGTGAGCCACAAACCATAATCTTCTCTGTAGGTGTTCGGCGCCTATAGTCACAGACTGGCGTTTAATCCAGTTTTGATGAAGGTGGAGGGACAGTTTTACAGGTTTCTGCTTGTTAAATTGTTTCAAGTTGGAAACAGTGCTCGGTAACAGGCCATTTTATGAATTAAGGGCCATTGGGTGATTTTTTTTTTACTCCTTTATTCGTTCTGCCTAGGAACTTGGCTGTGATGAAGGTAAAACAGCACGGTGGTTACATTGCCCTTTTCACTGTTGGGTCCAATATATTTTCATGAACTCATAATATGTGTTGTGTTTCCAGCAAGCTGTTAGGAGGCATTTAATAGTCATTAGGCAGTGTTCAACACACCAGAGTGCATATTGCAGTACAGTTGGTACTGTGTTAAAGTATGTCTGCATGCTGGCCGAGCATTTTCTGCTAAGCTTGTTATTACTCGCTTCTTTACAATATTGCAAAGTGAAGATGAAAACTGATGGTATCAGGTGTCTTTGCCTATTAGTTTGGCACTTACATAGAGTTTATTTAAGTCAAGTGTAAAGTTTATTGCCACTTCACTCCACATATTAGGTAATTAATGTGTATCTGTTTCTCACACGCTGTTAATCATGAAACAAAACACGATGACAGGAAATTACTGAAAATGATCACTACTATTTGACAAAGAGGTTAAACTTTTAAGACCTTTTAGTTGCCGGTGTGCTTTTATTGTTAATTTGATATTGATAAAAGCTTAAATTAAGGCTGCAGACTCGGCACTTGAGTTTGCCTTCTCAAAGTCAGGCTGATGAGCCGTGAGGACTTGTCATTGTAATGAGCAAGCCTCATTATGAACCAAATCACCCAGTTCTCTTAGGAATTCAGCATGAAGAGCACTCTTTTAGGTAATTAATCCAGTACAGTGGTTTATAAATGCTGTTCCTGCTATCAGTACACACACATTACTGTACAGGGTTCCATTTGCTCATCATCTTAGCGAAGGGTCAAGAATATGGTAAATGAGAGAAACTCGGCTTCTATAGGTATTATAGCTTTAAGAATAATTACAGTAATAAATGCATGAATGGATAGACTGAAGAAGATTTCAGTACAAAAGGACATCCTTGACAAGAATAGGACGCGGGACATCATTCATTGGTAAAAAGAAAAACATATGCACTCCAAGAAGAATGCAAAATATTTAAGTGTCAAGTAGGAGAGCTGTCACTTTCCAAGCACATATTTTAACTTCTCCCATGTGATGCCAATTCAAGCTGTATCATTCAAGCTGTCTTGTTTTGTTTACTCCTCCATGCTTGCCAGTTCAAATGACAAACTAGTGATATGCTGGAAAAGGAACGCTCGGAAAAAAAAAAAGTCTTCTCTGGAAAAGCTGTCAACTGGAGTGCTGATGTGAAAGTAAAGCAGGACAGAGGGGATTGTTACATGTTTTGATAAGATGCATTTACTCTCAAAATCAATGTTTAATGTGTCAGAACTATGTCCACTCGGACTCAACTTTGGATTTGATTATTAACTGAACAAGGCCGGTGACAACCCGGCTTCCTGTCAGATGTAAAGAACAAAAGAGCGTTGCAGAAAGCAAGGTTTTTAAAGTCATTGCTTGCAAGTCTTCTAATCTGATGCGAAATGTGTGAGTGTGTCTGGAAATGAACGCACACCAGAGTGTGTTTAGATGGGGTTGATGACTGTGCTTGATGTGGTGGCATCTCCACACCTGCGCTGCCATCTGTGCCCCTGCACCCTCTGTGACCGCAGTGCCTCCTGGCAGACAACAAGTGTCTTGATGAACACGTCTCACTCTCCTGTCCTCTGGAAGGATGACACCGCGACTTTGGGTTGTATGTGCTTCAGATTGAACACTTTGAGAAATAGTTTGAAATTTTTGGAAATACAGTACACTCACTGCCTTTCTTGCCAGGGCTTAGAAATCCACCTACCAGCACCTCTAAAGCCTCTCACTATATAACATATTATACATCCTCTGGTTACTATAACTGGTACAAGAGCTGTATAAAAATGACAATTTGCTGTTTTCTGTTAAGTTTTAGACTATAAATTGCCCAGAAGCAGTCACCAGGCAACCAGTGGAGACTTTTTTTTTTAACGGATTGAAGAAGTGAGATATCGCTAAGATTTCCTGGTTGGCGTATATTACGTTATTACCTTAAGGGATAGCAAAGCTAGCTGTTTACACCTGTTTCCAATCATTATGCTAAGCTAAGATAACTTGGTCTTGTCCACTCATACGGATACATCTGAGAAAATACATAATGCAGATAAACAGAGATGCAGAAAAAGAGAGAACACAAAAAAGAATGAACAAAAAAGAAAGAAGTAAATAAATGAGTAAAGGAAGGAAAGTAAAAGGAGGATGTTTTTCTCTGAAAGTGGTGGAAAACCTCCTTAGGCCTGCAGAAATGACAATGCAAGCATCTCAAACAGATCCACCGTTGCTATCTAACTCCTGTGATACATTGCTGCACTGTTTCATCAGCGCGTCGTAGTGTCCTCCATGCATGCCTTGAGGAAGATGGAGGGATGTGGCTGGAGCATTTAGTGCACTGCCCATGTCTACAATAGCAAAGAGAGCCACTAGAGAGGGCTGCCACCCCCTGAGGGCCACTATGCACCTCCTAAGTAGATCACTCTACGTTGTCACAACGTTTTCATAAAGCTCGGTGGGACGGGGCTGTGTACTCCTTTCATCACCAGCAAACCTAAATGAGCTTTGTCAGGCTCGCTAATGCACGCTGGTGGCTCTGCAACTTTTGCCGAGCGTCTGCACACGTTCATGTATGCGTGTATAAATCTTTTACACTCTATGAGGATAGGGGGAAAAATGATGGGTCTTAAAACAGTCACCTTGATCCACAGTACTTACATATGAGCCCATTGTTGTTAGCACTAACCTCCCCCCAGCTGTTTGTTTGTGGTGTGGTTCACAGTGTGATTAGAGCTGGTCAAGGGCAGAGTTGGACGCTAACGCAGCAGGTCAGCGGATCTAATTGCCGACGGTCATTGGTTGAATGTTTCCCCTGTTTCCTTCTCATGCCGAGCGGAGACATTATAATGAAGAGGGTGAAAGATGGAGGGGGAAGAGACGATGGGATCAGGGAGGCAAAAAAAAAAAAGAAAGAGAATAAGCAGCGACAAGGTTAAAGTGAGGCAGAGGTTGAGGAGGACGAGGTTAAGTGAGTGCTTGAAGACAACACATCAGAGTGAAATCAGGGGCAATGATGAGCTAATCATGAAAAGGATGATGATAGTTACTAAACAGCAGGTCAAAGGTTCACATGTCCTGCAAAATCATCTATTTAAGGCATTACATGTTCTCCCTGTGGAAGCATTGGCTAAATGGAAAATTTCAGAAGACTGATAAAGATGAGAAAGGAAATGAAAAGTTTTGGATGGTAACTAATGGAGGCTGATTATGAGGGATATGATCATGACAGGTTGACTGAAAATACTGGTAGCATTTACAACGATAGCTCTGATGCTTCCACTTTCAGTGTGTCTGCTCTTTGAGGTATCCCGAGGTTAACACAAATCTGTCTGATTAAATGCATTACTCTCCATCAGACTTCACCCCTTTCTTTTACCCCATTCTAATCTGTACCCTCATTACAATATGAATGTGTTTAAAGAAGCCCATGTGGATCTTTGCTGGATATGTCAAGTTTTTTTTTTTTTTTTTTTTTTCAATCGAAGCCTCCAGAGACAGAGGTGTGGGAAGAGAGGGAGCACAGGAGGGGAGAGCAGCACAGGGATAATAAGGGATAATGTTATGTGGCTTTAATGTCTTGTACCTGTGCTTGAGATAGCCCATATAAAATCCCAGCATATTTTAATTTTATACATACTGTCTCTGTTATGTATAATTACAAATTCATCTATGCAAAACAAGCATGTACGCCCTCTCTCTCTCTCTCTCTCTCTCTCTCTCCATCTCTCCAGGCTCACTCCTGCCAGGTTGTTAGACGTTAATCCCCCCGGTGTCTGGGTTTCACTGCTCCCACCACACAGCACCCACGACCCCTTGGCATAGACCTGCACACATGACCACATACACACACACACACATGTGCAGCGTTCCTCCTTTCAGCTTTCTTTTTCTCCACACAATTCCTTACTCACCTCTCTTTCCGATCATCCAAATCCTCTCATTTCCATTCAATCTCTCTCTCCGGCTTATTATGGTTTACGCACATCCATTTCCTCTTCTAGTTTCTGTGCCCTGATCTGAACTTAAAATCACAGCTGAAACTCCAATTTAAGACCTTAAAAATGCATTAAAATATCTTGGATGTAGTTATTAGATATCTAATTTCTCCGGATTCAGAGACAGGATTATTTATGCTGCATGCCCACACTTGGATTAATAAAGAACAGATACAGGATATAGCACATTGTGGATTTTATCTGCTTTATTAAATAACAACTGGACTTAACAATTCATTTTCTGTTGTCATGTTCCTTACTGTGAACTGGCCATTGCTGGTCATTGCATTAAGACAATGAAGGATCATTTTAATTCTGTAGTGTGTCATTATTTGTTATATAGTTCTGGATCATAAAGCTCACATCTGGTGCAGCCCTAACCAGTGCACCACTATAACTATAGAAACATTTTCCTGCCTAGTTCAGCCAAAGTTTCAAAATCCAACTTGTGAAAATTCTTCCCCCGTCATCTTTTTATCTCTGTCCAGTAGACATTCTGCTTTTAGTGGACCTTCCTTTTGATTTAAGTGGGCTAACCTGAGGACCGCCATCATGATCATCATTAACTTTATTATGTCCCTCACTCTCCAACCCACACCTCTGTCCCCTCCTGTGCAGCTCTCAGCTAATGACTGTCAACCTGAGGGACAACAAAGCAACAGCAGAAGGAAGAATATGGACACAAAACAGAGAGAGCCAATCCCACCATCGGGACTGGTGCTGATCTAAATATAGAAAAAGCAGCGTTGTTTACAAAGGGTAACACTGACAAACAGGACACCTGTCATTTTCAGGGATGTGTAGGTAGAAACAGAGACAAGCAGCTGTTAGCACGCCTGCTGAGAAAGAAATCATGTATTTCATTTATTTATATATACTTATAGAAGAGTCTGCCCTTGCCTCTGCGTGATAATGTAGCTCATGGGGACACATGTGCAGCAGGTGAGTGGACTGTATGTGTGTGTTTGTGCCTGTGTGTGGAAAAACCAAGAGAGAGAATATGCCTGCAAAGTCACTCGAGACGGATTTATGCTGCTTTGTGTGAGGATACATATGCACAAGTATCACACACCATGTCCAAGACTTCTCCTCCACACTGCAGCACAGATAACAGATAGTGTTTAAGAAAATGCATATACATGGCATCAAGCAGATACAGTTCTTTTAGCTTCACATTGTGTCCAACCTGTCTTTTTTTTTTGGACAACACATGCATGCACAGGCGCATGTAAATGCACCGGAAGATGAAAAGCAGCGGGTGTAAAACAATAATGGGCAGGCATAGAGTCACACTGTACAGTCACACAGCTTGTGTTAGTGTTAGTCTATAACTAGGCCGTGCAGAGCCCGCCTCATCTGTGCAAACACACAGAGCCAGTGGGTAATTTTAGCAGACAAAAGAACCAAGCTGTGCGCCGACTACCATCTTAATGCACCATGACACAAACGAGCAGTTTTGACAATACCTTTCGATCACAATGTGTTTTGCTCTGCCACTTCAATCAAGGTCTCTTTTGTCTGTCTCTTGCCACTTTGCCCAGCGCTGAGACTTCAGCAATAAACGATCTTAAGGACAGCCAGTGTGATAATTTGAGATCATTTCAGAGAGAGGCTTTTCTATGGAGTGTAACATCTTAAATACACAGTAAATGTGGCAGGTAAAGATCAGAAAAGGACAGAAGAAAAATATATGGCATTCAAACTTGCTGCTGTTTTGTGTCTAAACTAAGTGTACACTTCTCTTTTTTCTTCCAAAGAATATATACAGTACATGCATGCGTAACAAGAGCCATATAGAGCACGCACACACGCACACACACACACACACACACACACACACACACACATACACACACACACACACACATAAAGGCTTTACAGATACTTGGCTCCTGACAAACTGCTTACACACCTCTCTGGGTGCCAATGCCTTGAGTGAAATTATCCAACACTTTTCACACAGGGAGCACTTACACAACTCTCTCCCTGCGGGGTCTACATTGAAGGTGTCCTTTGCTAACAACACTATCATGGACACACACCTACAGCACGTGCAAACACACACATTCCTGAACACGCACACAGTTTGCATGCAGACACATGAACGCGTGCACACCGGTGGAGTAATTACAGACATTTTAATCACTGAACTATACTCCTGTGGGGCACAGCAGACATAGTAGGGAGTGGGCAGAAGAAGAGGCCCTTGACTGATTTCAACCTTGGCTTAATGATCGTCGTTTGAGCCCGAATGCTTTGGTGCAGGTACTATGGCAGATGCCACTTCTTTTCAGAGAAGCATCAAGGATACTCTGTGATGTGTAAAATGGGCTTAGATAAATTTCTAATTTCTGGAGAATAAATAAAGATATTCAGGGCTATAACATTCGCCAGGGCATTTGTTCAGGCATTTGATGGATTCAGAGCATAATAATCATTACCAATATTTGTAAAGCTGGAAGGTTAGTTTTAAGCCTTGGGCATTATGACAAGATTGAATTTAAAAAAAAGGAACAAATGGTGCATTTCATTTCTCTAATCAGTCCCACATTTTATTAAAAGCAATTGTGAGGCTTGTATTGTTTACCTTCTAATCACACAGGATTTCCCAGTGCAACAGTTTAATCCAGCTAAAACCAACGCTCCAGGTTTAACTTTGCCGCTTTTGGATAGCATTGCACGAATCAAAAGACATAGTGTGGCAGGAATAATAAAACCCTTAATCACTTACAATAACAATATGAAAAACAGAGAGACTGCGACACTTTCCCTTCACACTGCATACAGCTCTAACTTTTTCCCCACTCCCTTATCTAAGTATGAAAAACAACAAGACTGGCTTCCTGGGATCATATCACCTGAGTTTTGTTCCACATTGGTGAAGGAAGAGGTGGAGGAGTACACAAAGCCAGGGAGTGTGTTTTAGATTGCTCGGTTCGAGCTCCCTGAGAGGACGAAGCCTCTCCTTGACCCCCCCTGTGCCTTGCAGTTCAGTAGATTAGCTGGAGCACAACAGAGGCCGGTGCTATCGCTGGCTTGCAGCCTCCTCAACCCCACTGGCCACACAAGATATCGCTGACACATACACACACATGCACACACACACAAATCTGTGCGCTACTTGCAGACACGCATGAGCCACCTACATACACACACACACACAAACAATATCTTTGGCCTGCATTCCTGTCAGTGTGCCTGAAGGTTCATTAGTGACACTGAGGCCACTTCAATAGGAGCAGCACTTTTCAGAGCACTGCATGCACACACATTAACTCAGACATGATTCTATATATAAGTACACACATCCTCATGTCTGTACTGAATGTATATGCCTTTGAATTAACATGTGTACAGTGATGAGAGACTATTTATCTCTCTGACCCCTAATGACATAAATCCATGTGACTGCAGTCACGCAATGCAGCTCTGAACTCGCTGACTTCATACCGCAAAAACTGATGTCAGGATCAACAATTCACTACCTAATTACTTCAAGGTCAATTACAGCAGCATCCGCTTTGAAGTTTTTTCGCAATGGAACATCAAAGGTGCTTTTTTTTTTTTTTTTTCACCTCAGGATTTCAAAGCTGCAAGATGCCATAGAGTAATGTAACAAAAAAAAGCAAGGATGTGAAAATGAGGGTCGACGTTCTGCTACATGATTTTGACGCAATGATACGGAGAGGGGAAAACATGAGAGAGAAAGAGTAACATTTGGCATATTTCTTTTATGAGAAATTGTACGGGACTTGTCGTACATAGTGCATAAGGTAAACGTCATGTTCGCGTCTTTGATCCAATCCCCTTGAAACCAGGTAATGTGAAGCAAACGGCATGGTCCTCGGTTAAGTTTAAATATTAAAATACAGGCAAATTCAGGTTCAAAATTAGGCTGCGAAGGATAATTATATAATCCTGCTGTGATCAAATATGACACGTGTTCTGTAATTACCGTTTGCTTTTAGTCTTTTGGCTTATTTGTCATTTTCTAATGATGCCTTGCAGTTGACTTTGAAAAGTACACGGTGAGCCTCACAGTTTGTAATAATACTAAATTTAAATAGAACCTCATTACTCAACCATATAAATTACTATAATTTGGAATAAGAAATCATTAAGAAATATTACAGGAATTGATTTGTTCAAGTATTTGACTTTGGACATTTCTTCTATTATTTAGATTTTAATACAAAGTCAAATTATTCGTCAAAATGGCTGTGACTGCTCCTGCTGTATTAAATACAGTGAGTTTTTGCATCAACTATTTCTAGACACTATTTAATCCAATACACTGTAGGATGCCCCAGTGCGGTAAATTTTGATAAACACTGGGAAATTAGACAAATCACACAGCATCTGATGACGGAGGTCGCTCTCCTAGCTGAATTTCAATGTGCAATGTTCAATTCTCCTGTGTGTGGAGGGCCTGAAAGTAATTGCACATCCCTGACATCTGTGTGCTTGTGACATTTCACATCTTGTTTTGAAAAGGGGCTCATCTGCCAAGCTTCATGAAAAATGCTCGCTTAATGTGAACTAAATTACCAGCGGTATAACATTCAAAAATGAAGGGCGAGGGCTTAACTTGTGCTGAACAACCCATACATACAAAAACTACACACACCACCAGAGACATAGAACAGTAATTGGGTGGTTTTATGAACATGAAGTTCACTGGTTCACTGTGATGGAACATTAGTCTGCAAAATGTGTATTTATTCACATGGAAGTGTTAGAAATCAGACTGTAAAGGAGGAAATTTGCCCAAAGACTAACTGCTAAACGTGAGGAAAAACCTAAACAAGAATGCAGTGTGGCTTATTACACAATTATTGATAAAAAAAAACAACTTGTGTGTGAAATTCCACCTACCTACCTATAGTACCTTGATTGGTACCAGCTCATGATGCCTGGCCATCATTAGCGAATCATTCTGATTGGAACAGTACCTGGGTCGAATGGAAGCATCCAATATGACGATCTACGTTATTTAAGAATGAACAGCCCGGCACTCGTGGCAGCTTGGTTTTTGTCTTGAGCTTGCTAATGTGCCTTTGTGCTGGTGAATATACTTGGTTTCTGTTGAGGTATTTTGTTTACTGGACTGGGCCAGGTTTAGTTGATTGATTACCGATTGCACTCATTTAGAGATATTTGTGTTACAGTCAGAAAAATGAGTAGTGCCGTTTCCGTTTTAAAAAAAAAATTATTATTCGATAATAGATAAGGTTATTCTTTACATTTGATTTTGTAGAGGTCATTTTTAGAGAGTACTCTATAGTTATTTCTAACGAGTAATGCTTGCATCAGGAATTCCTAAGATGTGAAGGCAGTAACCTAACTCATATGCTTATTCCTTACTTTACTACTTAACATTAGACACATTGTTGCATTTCTAATTAAGAACAAAAATGTTTTTAGTTTAGTTTTCATTTTAGTTATTATTCAGTTTATATTTGTGTTTTACACACAAATCAGGCAGCAGTGTATTGTGTCGCAAATGTATTTGTAGTGTTTTTGTGTCGGATGTGGACCATATAACTAAAAATCTAAATGTCTAACACACCACTAGCTTCCTCAAGAAATCTTTAACAGAGCTGCCCACCACATGAGTTTACTGTAGTAGTGTCCTCCCTCTGCACTTTATAACTTTCCAACATCATCATAGGGTGGATAACAGTCAGTGCCACTACCTGTGTGTGTGTGTGTGTGCGTGTAGCGGGGGGCTAGGGAGAGCGGGAGGGTATGGGTGGTGGGTGTGTATGATGAATCTATCCCACTGCACCTCCCTCATTAGCATTGCTAATGTGAGTAAGTGGTTTAGGAGTGATGCCATGAGGAATACCAAGTCAATCTGTCCACCAGTGAATGTGTAAGGGTTGTCTGTAGTTAGATGGCTTCATGCTCACCCACACCCACACCCACACACACACACACACTATCCTGAATGTCAATGAAGAACTGCCAACAACTCTGCTACTCCTTCATCAGGGGTCACATGGAGAGATAGTGAACTAACCTAAGTGTGTTTGTGTGTATGCGTGTGTGTCTGTGTGAGACAAAGTTCATGCAGGTAATGTGTGTGCAGGATAGAAATGTGCTCCAACGTTGTTTTTGGAATGCGGATGTTAAATTGACCTGGTGGGGTGTTGCATCCTTTACAGGGAAGGGTACAGAGGAGACATGGGGGAAGCTAGCAGCAGTCTGCTGACGTCCCCATCTCGTCCTTGAGTGGGATGCCTTCACATACGCTCACAACACGTTCTCTCTGCTCTTGCCATCGTACCTGGAGGTGCACTGTGACACAGCCCCAGAAAGCCCAGATTGTCGCATCTCTTTTCTGACAACTCAGAGTTTTTCGGCATCCATCACCCCTGACCCCCTGCACCGGTGCTGCAAAGCATCTTCCCACAATGCAGCAGGGCAAGATGAATGAGCCTGTGTTGTAACACTCCATAGGGCAGATGACAATCCCATGAGCCGCCACACTTAGGCTAAGCAACTTCTGGACCACTGTGGCCTGGTACTTCTAAAGTGATGTATGGTATATAAATACTGTGTGTTCTGCATATGGCCATGCAGCCACAATCTTTGCATGAATGTCATGCTGTGTGACTTTCATTATCCACATTTTATTTTTAAATATTTATCTTTTAAAAAGGTGACTTAAGAAATGAAGCATTTGTTTAGATATGCAATCTGAATAATATTCCATTGTACTTTATTTATTTACAACACAAATCACTCAGCATTTCTGTAAATGTGCCAGTGATAGCCAGCTGGCTAATTTTTAACTGCAGCCTGTTGGCCAGATGTGTTGAAACACAAAGGAAAAAGTACAGTGACTTTAAGAGCTCAATGCAATGCAACTTAAGAAAACACATGCAAATCGACAAAACATAAGTTAATTAAGAAAACATCTTCACCAATTTGACTACAGAGAGTGATGAACGCAGCTGGGACAGGCCTGACGTGGTTCATAACTGAAGTTTTTGAAGTTAGTTATTCGCAAGTGGTGTGTGTTGGATCTTTTTGTGGGACAATAGGTTCCACACATGGCTGGGCATATTTAAATTCCCCTGGAGACCACTTCCAGTGTTATCTGTGCTAATTGCAGCATTTCTTTGCGTTTTGTGTGTTTCCAGCATTTTGTCTAAATCCTCCAAGTGTGTTGTCAAATTAGTGGCGATTTTTAAAATTTGTTTGTGTTTTGTTTATTTACGTGTGTTTTCATAACTTTTAGATAAGAAATACAACCAAACACCAACAAAAAAATAGCAGAGCTACAAACAACACCATCACAACCAAGTAATACTGACTACAATTAATACATGCAGACGTGCAAGGTGGCAGGAGATAAAATACATTAGTTATTATGATCATTTAAAATATTAAAAGATGTAGTTATTGGATAATAAAATCGTAATATACATCTAACACACAATCCATGCAACACAGAGTTGTAAGACAGGATGATAGAACACAAGATACCAACTGTACAGTGCCCCACACTATATGTAAAGCACTCTGTAGTTGCCTGAATCAATCTTTTGCAACACAAGGCCAGTATCTCACACACAAGCTAGAGTGACACTTTATATCTACACATTTACATGTGTGCTGCCATATGTGTTGACCTTCTCTAACCATGTAGAGTGCAAGTACAAGTGATTGCTAGATACAGTGGTGTGGCTGTCAGGTGGAGTCGGGCAGGTCAATGGTCTGCATGCATTATTTAACAGAGGGGTGGACAGCAGTTCACAACCTGGTGGAAGAAGACCTGATGGTCTGCTGGGCTTGGCTCTGTGCCAGCAGTCGCCCTCCTCTGGCCAGAATAGGAAATGTGGGAGGTAAATCTTATAGTCAGTTGCTCCCTTGTGGAAACAAAACTGTCTAAAGCTGCGGTTCGGGAATAGAGACGTGACAAGTGGCAAAATAATGATTAACGTCGGCATATTAATTGTAGCGGAACTTTTGCGCTGATGGGAAGCAGGCTAGTGTGGGCAATAACACAACATGGTTAAATTTGTGAAACTAACATTTTAACATTTTAATCTTGCAGCTTTGCAGCCACTAATGCAGGGATAAGAATCATATGTTCACTTGCTCACCTGTCTTGCCAAATGCATTGCTCGTCTTTCTTTCTTTTTTTTTAACAGATTGCAAAAGTGGCACTTCTCTACTTCTCTATTTTTGAACTTGATGCAAGTTATGACACAGCTGCACTTTTATTTACCCTATTGTTGAACTTGGTTTAATTTGATATTATTGAGTTAGAATTTAGATACAACGCGATGTTACTTGAAAATGTTAAGCTTGGCTCATTTCATTACCATTGGCAGGTGGGGCTTGAAAATTCCCCCTTGTCCAAAGTGGGGAATGACCAAAACAGTTTGAGAACCACTGGTCTAAAGTAAGTTATGGCCATATTAGAAAAGACTGTATATGATCATATATGAAAAATAAATCAAGCAAATATGAATATGAATCTTCAAAACACCTAGGCGTTTGGCCCAATTCTGGTGGTCATCCAGAATTCATGGTACAGTGGTTACATAAATAACACTGGGTTTCATGTCTATACTGGCCAGTAACAACTCACATTTGACATGTGCGACCCACCTTTCTACTGACTACAATGACTATAATCCAGTGAATGTATTAATGTTGAGTCTGTTGCTTAGACAGTACACCATATCCAAAATCCTGTTTAGCCTTTCGACGCCATAGCGCTGGGGAATGCCCATCAAAACATGTAAAATAATGTCCTGAGCTTTGTTTTGTAGATAGTTTAATTCGTCACCAATAACCGGAACTGGAAATATATGTCCTTATGATGCTAGGTGATTTTATTTGGGCGGGTTTCCACTCAGTTTCCGCTGTAAACCTAAAAATGGCTCTGCCGTCAAAACCTTCCGGTTTTATAGTCTTATAGAAGCTGTAAAATTGTGTTGTGTGAGAGAGACCCACCATGCGTAGTGGAAAGAGACAAAGACATTGTGAGTAAATGTTTTGCTCACATCACATCATAAAATCACCATCAGTAAACAACAGGACTTGACCGGCTCTCCCTGCAGGACAATTCACCAAAGAGTTGGCAGGGAAGACTAATCAGTTCTTTCCCACATGATTTTATACTGTTACTATTATGTGTGTTTGTCCTTCAGGCTATAGAAAACTTACTAATGGTTGGCTAGTCGGTCACAATAAAAAACCCAATGTGCTGTATGTCCAAAAACACGCTCCTAAAACTTTTGTTGCCTCTGTCCTAACTTTTTCAAAATGTGTTGAAGGCATCAAATTCAGGCTGAGTGTATATTTCCGGAAAAAAAAAGAACATGAAATAGCTTTTCTTTGTACTTCATTCAATTGAATATAAGTTGAAAAAGGATTTGCAAATAATTGAATTCTCTTTATTTACACAGTAATTAACATTATAACAAACATTTATTTACACAGTATCCAAAATTTTTGGAATGGGGGTTGTATTATTATATCATTATTGTGTTATCAGAGCTCATGTGAGAATGTAATATCCTGTTTGTTTTGACAGTCTCCATAAAATAGATACAGTAATGGCAGCTGATCAACAAGAGACGCAGGGAACTAAAACCACACTCACATAAACTGATTAATTAGATCCATAAGTCATCACAATGAATATGCTGTGGGACTCTACAGCATCTGCGCTTGTTGAAATTACTGAATGTGGTTTAAATGGAATAAATGAGGTCTGGATCTTGCCTCCACAAAGCAGACCATGTATCAAGAGAGGAAATGAGCAATATGTTGAAATTGGAGTTCTGAGGTTTCCAGCACAACTATTACCCAAATGGGAGGGAAAGCAAAATCTGTGTGCCC
This sequence comes from Larimichthys crocea, assembly GCF_000972845.2. Taxonomy (NCBI): domain Eukaryota; kingdom Metazoa; phylum Chordata; class Actinopteri; family Sciaenidae; genus Larimichthys; species Larimichthys crocea. The sequence goes on along the minus strand of NC_040023.1, from coordinate 45,517,664 downwards.
ATAAATGACAGATTGCCATGTGACAATGGAGAAAGAAGATGAGACTGCAAAACAATGCAGGCATTCTGTTGTTAGGGGTATACTGCAAATAAAAGAGGAGAGGGATGAAGGATAAGAAATGTATTGAATTGTAAATGAGGAGGAGAGGGAAGAGCAGAGGTGCACAGTGGCAAGAGGGCAAGAGGAGACAAGTTGAGAAGAAGTATGTAAGAGAGGAAAAGTAATGGGTGAGACAAAAAGAGGTGCAAGAGACAAAGGGTGGGTTTGAGGGAGGGTGGGTATGAGGGAGGGTGGGTATGAGGGCGGGAGGGAGGGCCTCGGGGGTTGTTAGTTTTAATTGGGCCTCAGGCTCTGGGACACGCAGCGACAACATCAAAGGTCAGATATACATCAAGCACTGCTGGGAAATGTCGACCCACGTGGGGAAGGGCCGTAGGGCAGAGACGAGAAGAGAGGAAGAGAGACAGAGAAAGGCCATTGGTAACAGATACATTTTAGATGAAAAAGAAGAAACTCTGAGGCTTTATAACAGACATGTTCTGCAGAGGGAGAGATGAGTGCCATGATTGAATTTAAAAGATGAGGCTGACGATATTCTGTATTTTACCTCATCAAATCCCCAAAATAGACCAAATCAACAATGAATTTGTCTCACTTGCCTTAGAGGCTAAAGTATATATCCTATTTTTTGTGCCATAGTCCAAAAACCTAAAAGAAAAACTAAAAGAAAGGAAAACCTGTAGTCTCAGGTGACTGGAGGGGTGTTTGACTGACTGCAGCTGGTAGGGAATAAGAGACAAAGTAAACAAACTTGCACTGTAGCTGACATGCCGTTGGCAGAGTATTTTTAAGGGTTCTTGAAGAGTAAGGACCACACCACAATTGTTCCTCATTTACTTTAGCCACCTGGGACTATATCACATTGTGTCTAATTTATCAATTGTAATCACTTAAACTACTTGTTTTAACAATGTTCTGGTGTCAGAATATCAAAAATAAAAAGCATAAAAGGCATAATTTTTCTCTGAAGGTTTACAGGGTTGTTTATGATTGTTTGAGTCGAACTTGTTCAAAGCTACAGCTCTCACATGTTTTATGAAATAACTTAAAGTGACAATGTGAAACTTTTCTACCATAAAATAACAGATTTCAAGGTTCGATTTAAAAATATCCGTTTGTTAGCCAGGCTGCAGGGCTATGAGCGTGGGAGTGTCAGTTTTTGCACCGCAGGACCTCTCGGAAGAGAAAGTTTTCAGGCCCTGGGTACTATATAATACTAATGGTTAGCAGAGCTGGTGTTGTTCCGGAAGCTGGGCAAGCATGCTATGTTTTGTGGTGTTGTACTTGCTGGGGGTTTGGCTATGTTAGCAAAGTTGGTGACTCAATGGTTTTTGACTCTAAATAATGTAATCATAACAACTACACGTGTCCATATTTGACAGTGGTATTGCACTCTGCAACTGGAAGTACTGAATTCCAAAAAATACAAAAATACAAAATACCAATTGCAACTTTGCTTTTAACGTGAAACATTATACTTGTGACCAGGTTTACAGCTTTAATAGGAACAAAAAAGCTTGGTGCTGATTGTATAACAGCTATGGCAGGAAAGAACTACTTTTTTTTCCACCACCACCACCACCTCTCCAATGTCAAATTTTGGCAATTTCTGTAACTTTTTCAAAAAGTTTGTGGATGTGAGGAACTTCTCTTCCAAGCTGTCTTTTTCACTCTTTACACAGCTATTTTCACTTGTGTGTCTACAACCGAGTGAAACACTATGTCTGCCTTCCAGGAGAGACGCTCAAAGTGTCTAACTTTATCTCCATATTTAGATGATTATAGCAACTTGCACCTGTTGATGAGCAGCTATAAACACTTTTGCTCTCTGACTTGGTCAGATGACACGTTACACACCATTTTTGTTTTTTGTTTTTCTGAATGTTGTTGGTTTTAGCCTTTTCACAAGATTTATTTACAATATACCATAATGCCTTATTTTTCAAAACCAGGAAATTATACTTAAGATATTGGAAACCAAGAAAGGTGTTGATCCACACCATAATGGAGGATCACATAGATACCTATAAAAGCACAGATTAAGTGTAGTAAGACATTTTATCGGCCCTTCATGAGCGGCATACCTTTTACACAATGTGTATTTAAACCTATGTATCACTGGGAGCCACTTAAGGACCTCAGCGACCTGTTTCCTGAGAGAACAAAATAAACTTAGTATGGCACAGAAATGGTGATTAACTCTGTTGTAGTTGTAATGATGGAAGCAGTGACAGACTATCTGCTCTCAGGGAGACGGTGAAACAGTGTTAATTGTCAATGGCCTCCTCAATTACTGTAATGTCAGACTTATGAGATGCGAGAGAGGGTGCAGGTGTGTAGGAGAGAAAGGTGTCTGTGTGCGTGTGTGGTTATATTTGAAAGCTTGGTGCATTCATAGTTAGTGAGGATATGTGTGCGTGATGTATAGTGTATACAGACAGGATAACATCAGGATTAACCCAAACTGACACCTTCTGATAGACTTCATGTCAGCTTCATCCTCTGCTTCATTACTCTCACTGACATACACACAGAAATGCACAAACACAAACACACACACCCTGCTGATGTCGACTGTGTAGCTTCGTAGGACTGGCAGAGTGAGCACAGCAGGAAAAAGTGCAGGGGTTCTGAAGAATAGAAAGATGAGACTGATTCTGCCTTTTATTCACTGCGATGAAATCAATCATTACTCCCAGATGTGCCTATGATTTATGATTAGTGGGGGTTTTGGATCATATGAATGTAGTACATGTTCGACACAGTCCTGTGGTGCATTTGTGACAATGACTAATAGTCAATGCTGTAACGTGACATTGATGGGCTCAGGCGTAAATTGTTTTCGAGTCCCTCACCACATCATGTGAACACTTTCTTTGTCAAATATAAATGTGTAGGCATATCTGTCACATACAACTGCAAAAATGTCACTCCCACAATGTCCGCAGAGGTACTGTAATGTAGGTTTATGTCACTCTGAGTAGTGCTTTCCCTTTCATATAAAAAGTGGACATAATATCTGTTATTCAGTATTGCCTAAAATACTTTTTTCATACTGTATAAGCAATACAATACTACAATATTAAGCAAGTAAGCCTTTTACATTTTTACATAAAGGTATATTTATTGGGTATGTCAAAATGTGTGCTGAGTTTAACAGTTTTGGAAAAGCAACAGCTAAACAGAAAAGCGCACCACCCACATAAAGCTGGATACTGCTAAATGAAAGTTGAAGGAAAAACACATTGATACTGCCACACGTTCAGTAAGGTATGCACCAATCTGATCTGAATAGTATCAGCCTGTTATTAAGTAGACTGGGTATGAGCTAAACATTCCCCCATACACATTAGAGTTTAGTAGTGAGAAAATACAACAGCAATGACTGAGCACCTTTATGTTGCATTTATAAGTACCAGACCTCAAGAATGTCTTCATCTCAAGACCAGTCTTAACACCACTTTTTGAAGGTCAACTGCAGTCAGTAGCATTTTGATTCAGTCTTGGTCTTCAAGACCACAACTGCAGGGATATCACTAAATTACGTGTGTATTGTCTCATTAATTTGTTCAAATCATTACTGTGACTGGATGTAAAACATCCCTGCTTCAAATACAACAAATAACTTGATAATGCATTACTAATTTGAATTTTTTGTTACAGCTGGGAACCCCTCTCTGCTTATCTTCATGCACACTCCAAGAAAGTGAATGTGACAATGTGTCAATGTCTCTTTACCAAAACTCAGTTGATAAACTCAAGATCAGCCCTCACCCAATGAGATTTTGTGAATATCAGCTTTATTAGTTAGCTATGTATATACTGTCTGGTACTGGTCATGACTTGGACTCAGTTTAGGTAGTCTTAACTAAACTAACACTGACTCGCACGTCAAGAAAAACCCCGTGGCTTATGACAGACTTGTGTAGATTTACCAACATTAGCTGCATAAAGATCAGTGAAGGACAGGCACAATTCTCTTAAGTAATGTAAACTCTGGCAAAGTTAAACATTCCTAATGTATAAAAGAGCAAAGTGTCTCAGCCTGAGTGACTGACCTAAATTTTGCCTTGGCACATCCTACAGTAGCACTGTGATGATACATGCAGCCAAGAGGAAAAAACAACCATTTTGTGTAGGAGTTTGTTTCTGTGCACCTAAGCAAGAGTTTCACTGCTGTACCACAATTGTTTTATTACACTTTTTATATACTTTTATTAAAACTCTGACAAAACCTACAGTATAGCACATACAGTACATTTGTACATACTGTGTAATTAAACCACTTGTCAACGATAATGAGTACTGTGTTTCACATGCTGATTATACTCCTAATGCAGCACACATTATGAAGGTGGCTAGGTTAGAGAGGCTGTGCCTCCTGGGAGCATGCCAGATGTGGAATGTGACAAAGAAAATATTTGACCATGTTAACTCCCAAGCAGCCTATGTATCACCCTAGAGAGCAACAGTAGGAGCCTGTGTAGGACGTGGGTGTAATTGGGTGCAGAAATAATATATAGAGATGCCCGAGGTTACCTACTTTCCAATGAGGTTTCTTAAATAGCTGCTGGATCCAGGTCATTATGTATATTAGCCATTAACACGACATAAACAAACAGATCATGAACTCAAGGAAGACTGACTCCAGTAAAGTCAATAGCGTAGATGCTGACACAACAGCTGCACTATTTGTTCAGATTTTATTAATAGTGTGGGGATTGATTGACATTGATGTTTCTCCATCACACAAAGCAGTGTGCAGTTCATCACTTCTTCCCCTTCTGTCTGTAGGACCATGACAGGATTCAGTGCACAACAAAGCGCATGAAAGCATCCATCTACATTTAAGTGCGTCTGTTGAGCCTAATTTTGCTCTCCTCAGAATGTAATGGAACAGAGGAGCTAAAGGGCAAGCCTAAAAAGAAAACAAAATCAACAGTTTATTTTCAATGCGAGTAAAAAGAGGTTCTAAGCGCAATTTCATGCAATTACCTATGGATCAGCAATTTCTTCTAGACATATTTTCAACAGAATCTTGAGATTGGCCTCAGATCTGACAGTCTTTATCATCCAATAAAATGTGTGCAGCCTGTCTCAAAAGCTTCAGAAACAAACCAACAACTGATTTAACTGTTATAATACAGAATGTCGTGTGACAGAAGCCAAATCTCCCATGTGATTAGATAAACAAAGCTTGCTAAAAGTGAGCAAGATTCATTAGTACATGATAATTTAATCCCAGCACTGATAATTAATGTACTAATTAATTGTAGAAGCTTTGTGGATAACTGACCGGCAGCGAGGCATACAATTCATATTAGTTTCAGTTTCACTTTAGTAATTCAATTTATTTGTTTATTTTTTTCAAAGAACTAAACTAGTTTTTTTGTGAAATTCCTCTGTGGCTTGATAAAACTGCACTTGTTGTTGGGTTGGAACTGAAGCTACACATCACTTGTGACAACTGCATATTGGATTTCACAATAAAGCCGAGGTAAGGAGGAATGTGAAATGTAGAATATGTAATATTTTATGATTGATGTACAGTTGCTCCTCTACTTTTTAAGTAGAATTCCACTTAACTTTACAACAGTAACAGTCTTTAATACTTGTGTTTTATAGACTCAGGAGTTTAGTATTTCATTGCTTCCTTTTCACAGATCAGTCATTAAGTCATTCAGACCATCATTTGCCCGATGACCTCAATCATAAAAGCTAAATGATGTAAAAAGGGGACATTGGATAAATCATACTGTGAATGGATGTATTAAAAAAGATTCATTTAAAATCCTTCTTTACTACGGAGTATGACATTGAGGAGGTCTGTCGAGAGCACTGTTTTGACCTCAGCAGCCATTATGACACAGGTCTGTTAATCTGCAGGTCTCTGAGGATCTTCATCCCGACACTCTACTGGGCGTCAGCAACCACTTTGCAGCTACAGACTTGAGTCGATGCCTCCAGTACCAGCTCGTTCGTGACACTCTTGGTGCATTACAGAGGCACCTGTTGGTCACCTGGGGATAACCAGTGCAGAAGAATGCATTGTGTGGTACAGACAGAGGCATCATGAGGCCGCAGAGGCAACCAACAAAGAAGATTAGCTGTGTTTCAGTCCACAGCCAGGCTGCAGTGGTCACCAGGGGAAAACAAAGAAAATGTGCTTTTTGAAACTAAGCTCTAAGCTCATGGGATGACAGTATATTGTGACAATTCTAGAAATGAAGTTGCACAAATAACAAACCTTCAAATACCCCTGACAGTCTTTCCATTCGTCTATGGTGTAATGATGATCTATTACACCCATGAACATACTACCACTGCAGAGACTTTATCTCCATGTATTACTCCCTGACATTTTCAATAAGGCAGATGTGAATGTACAGAAACAAGTTGAGAGCTATAGAAAAGTTAGAAAAGTTTCGCAGGTAAATCTCTGCTTAACTTCTCAGTGATCTTACATGACCTCACCTGAATAGCTCCTATAATCAACTGAACCACCACAACAAGGAAACTACTTGAAAGTCTGTCTGACAGTCTGATTTAACAGTTGAACTGACTGGGCTGCAGCCAATACTACGTTTCTAAGATTGGGTTTTTCACAAATTAGTTTCTCTTCTTTTGTGGGATTTTTTTTACTGCTACTGCTTAAAAAACAATCTTTCAAGAAACAAAGTGTGGAAATATTTTGATAAATTTAAGAACACGTATTTGTTGTTATGCACTGATCATCAGAGTATAATTTGAACGTTTTTTTTTTTTTAAACTGTAAATGTGGATTCAAAAGGGAAAAAAAACAAGAGTTGATTTTGATGCTGAATATTTCCAATTGAAAGAAAGGTGTATGGGGATTTTAGGAATGAATTAATGAGCATGTTGCACTGCTATACACGTCCATTTCTGATGAGTGCTTTTAATTTTTAAACTCAAATGTTCTTGCTGATGTAAACCATGTATACTTATTTGATTTGTGGAAGGAGAAATAAACTGACATTGTTGGTGATTCATTACTTTTTGTTATGATTCGTGTCATGAGTTTCTTTGTTGTGCTGTTTTACTTTTACTTCAAATAAGGAGGGATTTCGCTGAAGACAGATTTTTTTATGCATACATGATAAGCTCATAAACTATAATGCAACCTTAAAATATAAACTACCCTATAGCACATAGACTAACAACGACATTAAAATTCATTTAACAGGTTATTACATCATTAATCTAACACTGAAGGAGACAATTAATCAAAATGAGCAATGTTTGCTTTTGAACAATTTACCACTATTTGCATGATTTAAATATTTAAATATAGAATATGTGTCCTTTTCCCACCACTGCTCCTGAAACTCTGGATGACCAAACATAAACATCATCGTGTAGAGCTCGAGGAGAGGAAGGCTGGATCATATTTAAAGGTGACTTCATGAAATAAAAATAATGCTAAGTTTCAAATAAAAGGTATAGTTGTGGAAATTATCTAATCTCTAAACAAAGTATAGACACAAGTGATTTTCGTGCTAATTATGTATGGGTATAGCTACAGAAGTATTTGGGAAGCATGATGCATTAGCCATGAACATGCAACTCTCTCCAGGTGAAATATTACCCCTTCCTTTAAGAAATATGTGACATTAAAAATAGAAAATGCATGATTCTAGAAATACAAGATGAAGTTAGAATAAGAACTTTATTTAGGTATAAACTTTCATTCTCTTGCCTCAACTTGCCAGCATCCCTTGGTTAGCTGCACTTAGTTTCAAAGATTTCCCACTGAAATAAGTGCTGATTGTGCAAGTTACAAATGGGCTTCTTAAAACCTGTAAGGATTTTTTTATGTTCAGTATCTTTTGTGACACGAATGTAAGTACACCGTTGGAAAATATCTTAGGACTAACTGGGAAAATTCACCGGGCTCGTCCGCAGCGCGTTGCATGAGCATCACATATTTGGTCCAAACTCCACTGGAAAGCGTTTCAGAAGCGAGCGTTTAGCCCGCCACACTTTGTTTACTTGCTCAGATTTGGACATTTTCCTGGTGTATATTCTTCTAAACGTGCTTCTACATGTGTAAATATGCTACATAGTTCATTATTTTCGCTTTTGTCTATTTTTACGACCGGCAGTTTGCACAGGGTATTTTATTTTGAAAATCCATCGGATTCTCTTTGCTTTTTCTGTGCCTGGCTTCTGCCTGCTTGAGGTGGTCTGTGTAAATTGACACGTACTGCTCGCATCAAGCTTTAAAAACAGAACAGATGCATATTTCGTGCGTAGCTGACCGTAGAGATGCTTCTGGGACGCGTCTGAAACGGACCATGGTGGAGCCAGTGGCGTTTGATACATAGAACGATATTACTCACGATGACGTGATGCTGACGCAATGCACTGCGGACGGGCCCGGTGGATTTTTGGAGTAAGTTCAAGTATAAGTCTAAGAACATTTTTAGAAATGAGGCCCCAGGACCTGAAGGGCGGAGAAAGGCCAAACACTCATCCAACTGAAGTAGATGGAAGAAAAATGAAAAGAAGCTATAGATGAGAAGAAGCGCTGCCTGGTGCCTGAAATGCAGTTGACAGCTGGAGACACCTGGGTCATTCAACTATAACTTTGATATTTAAAAATTTGACATCTTTTTACTATTTGACATAAAAGACTTCTGTGTCAGCTGGAAAGAGTGAGAGATGTTTTCCTTTTAACAATTTTGTCTGCTTTTTTTGTGAAGTTAAGCTTGCATGAAAAAATGACATTTAAAGTTTTTCTTATGCAACAATCTTTAATCTTTGTATGAATTCTTGAACCAGACAACCCTTGCATTCATCTACTGTATCAAAGTGGAAAGTAAAACATAATAAACTCTGCCTATTCATGTCCCCAACCCTAACCTATGCTGTACAATTCATCTCCACAGGCAACCTTGGCTTTTTTGACACTCAGTCAGCAGCTCTGAGAGCACATGGCCTGTATACTGCAGGGATAGAATGGTAGAGGATAAAATAAAATGGTCAAAGCTCAAACACGCTTTCACTTCCTCAAAGTTTCTTTCAAGGTCGGATTTGGGAAAGATTTAGAGGGATTTCAGAGAGGGCACTGACAGATCTGACTGTCCTCAGGGTTTGTTTGAAAAATGCTCTTTTCTGGGGACTGGCACTTGTTTTGGTTTATATTTCCCTCTCCCTTACCTTTCTAGACCTCCTGCCCTCTTTAGTGGGTTGGTTCCCTTCCCTTCTCTCTGCTATAACTTACTAACTCTTAAACAAAAACAAAACTATATATATAGTCTACAGGATTTCACCGTAACCTTTTCATTCGGCTGACTACATTTGCATTGGCTTCAGTCATAACTTTTGCATGCATAAACACAAACAGTGTATCTATTTCTGCCTATTGGTTGCTTGTTTGGGTCCATTTTACCACTTCGGTCTAGACTAGGGACAAACTAATTAATTTGGGATAGATTGCTACAACATCTGGTACAGAGAGGATGAATTCTAATGACTGGTAATCCCATGACTTTTCTCTATCACCAAGTGAAATGTCTAAACATCTATTGGATGATTTCAATGACATTTGGTAGAGGCATTCATGATCCCCTGTGCATGAAATGCAACAACCTGCTGAACGTCAATATTTTAGCATTGTCACTGTGAGCATGCTTAAGTTTTTTTTTTAGCTCAAAGCACTGCAACCTCTGTGCATACTGTAAGTACAGCCTCAGAGAGCTGCTCGCATGGCTGTACAGCAGCTTTAATCAATATTTCTGAGCAAAACAATGTTTTCACTTTGTACTCTCTAGGTATAATGTGACAGTGTGAAAGAGGCCGCTTGCAGCGATGAACCTACACAAAATTATCACCCCAGTCTGCAGCACCCCTTTGCCTTACAGAGCTTTCTAATAAGTTTCAGCTCAACTTTCAGCTGACTTTATCTTTTTGGTTTACTCTGCCACTATAGTCCACTATACACTGTCTGCTCAGCAACAAAAAGTTAGCAGCTGGCTCGTGGCAAAGGCGTAGGACATTTACCTTTTACAGGAGTTAATGGAGACTAAACATATAATAGATAATAACATGTTAGGTGGCCAGGAACACAGAATGAATGGCAATATTGCTTGGTATCTGCTGGATGCATAAATAAGTAATAGTTTGCTATATAAGTTTAAAAGATAATGATACATCTTGTTTCTGCTGTTCTCTTGTGGCCAATTAATTAGTTATTGCAGGTAAGTCTTGTTCTTATGAGTGTTGATGACATGAGTATTTTACACCTTGATGCGCAAACTATTTGAACTTTAACCCCACAGCTAACCAAGTAGCTTGAACACAGATAAAGTGTTACAGTTAGTTTAACAGCAGTTTAAATTAAAGATGAGTATGAACTGGTGTTTTCGCAGCTTTAACTTAACTTCAAATGGTTATAAATAACACAAATTATGTGATGACTCATAAGTGTTAAGCTGAGCTTTCAGTGCAGACTTTAAACCAACAGCGGGAGCGGCTCAGCCTGCTTATCACGATTAGACAGCCTTACCTGTCATCTCTCCTGCTCTATGATCCCTCTTCCGTGCTTTTACGCTCTGCATATTACCGCACTTTCCTCCCTTTTTCCTGTTGTTTCTTCCACAGTTCCACAGTGCTGATCCTCTTTCCCTTTTCGTCCATCACTCTTCATTGTTCACATGTCTGTGGAAGGTCAATTGATCTGGTTTGGGACAGTGGGAAATGTTTCAACTGATTGTTCATGACACACACGCACACGGAGCGTGCATGCATACACACACAGACAATGGGCCCTTCACTTTATCAAGGGCGGAAGATAAACAACTCTGGATAGGGTGAGAGACAAGGTGGGGATGTTAAATGTGCTGCTCTAAATGTCTTCACACATCGCCTGTTAACTGATGCTGAATAAGGGCATCTGTCCTTCTCAGGAAGATCCTGGGGTGTAGTGTGTGTGTGTGTGTGCTTGTACTGGTGCACATATGACCTTTGAAGACTTGCTGTGTTTGCACTCCTTTTCTTTGAGACACAATCGACCCATTAATCAAGAGGTCAAAGACATAATTTATTACAGTCATACAGCATGTTTAATCTGAGTTTGAACAACAGTGAAAAAAATGGACAAGGAATTAAACACAGCGACATGAAGATATAATTTAACATACCAAACCACTAACCTGCAGTCGCTAATGTATAGTCTTCTTATACTAACTATATACAAAGAGCTCTAAAAAGCACTAATATGATAACTAAGACGGTGGCACAAGTAGACAATCCAGAAAACAGAATCTGCCATTCAAAAAGGCCAGAATCTGTCATTTCTTTTGCCAATCTGGTTAAATTAGTATCAGATAAGGCTTTTCCTTTTCAACCAAGATTAAACAGAGGTGGACTGAAAGGAAAATGTGTTATTTAAAAGGCCACTTTTCCACCAAAAATACCCAAGGTGACCTTGTCACTCCCTGCAGCATATATTTGAACCTGCAAACAGGGAGACAGGATAGTGACAATAAATTTCTTCCCCTGCAAGACTAGAATTGAAGCCTGAAGGTGATTTAAATGCAAAGTGATGTGGAGCAATGATGAATGTGGAGATACTTACAGTGGCCAGTGAGGCACTGGCAGCGTAATAATTGAGCAGAGCATTGACATTTTAAATACAACATGTAGGCCTAATGGCATATTTATATGTCACTTGTGAATGTGACATAATACCATTAATACCCACAAAATTTTTGGTAGTCGTCCTTGGAGTATAACAGTTTGTGGTAATAAAGGCAGAAACTGTAACATGCACTTTTATGGTCATATTTTGGACAACTGTGATAGTCTCCTCCAGGGCTGCAACAAACAATTCTGTTTATTATTGATTAATCCATCAGTCATTTTTATGCATTGTCAAAAATAACAATAAATAATGAAACCGGTCTCTCACAGAACCCAAGTAACATCATCAAATAGCTTGTTTTATTAGAACAACAATCCAACCCTTAGATATTCAATTTAAAGTTATGTAAAAAATTGGGAAAAGCAGCAAATACTCACTTAAAATAAATACATGGAACCAAAGTGTTTGGCATGTTTGATTGCTAATTGACTAAAGCAATTAAAAGTCTTTCAGAATTTGTTGACTACTAATTTTCTGTAGCATTATTAATTAATTAATCAGCTAATCACTTCAGCTATAGTCTCCTCCCTCAATGTCCTGCTATGTGCATCACCTAACATATATTTAACCCACTGTTTCCTGATTTCTATGAGAGTAGTAGTCACAGAAGCATCAACAGTAGTTGTGGCAGTAACAGTAGTGGTAGTGGTTGCAGTTGTTGTAGTAATAAATGTACTGTGGGAATCATGGTTGTAGTTTGTAGTGGTGGAAGACAGAGGGAATCAGAAGTGGGAAAAAGTGACACAAGGGGGTCAGAGACAAGAAAAGAGGAAAGGATATCTGAGGATACAGACAGAGGAAGGGTTAGGAATGGACAAGGACAGAATGAAGGCATGTGTCTGTGTGTCTGCCTCTTCCGCTGTACATTTAGAAAGTGTCTGGCTTCAAGGTGACCTCTGTCACACTTTTAGGGAGAGAGAGAGAGAGAAAGAGAGAGAGAATTGATATAGATGGATGGTTTCATGGCCTTTGCTGTACACTTGTCTGCAGGTCGGGCCAAGTTTTTTTTCTGGTGCTACAGAAAGATGGGAGGGAGGGCAGGGACAATGCCCTGCTACCAGGGAAAATGGGGTCACGTTAAGAGAACAAAATCAAATCAACTCTCCATCACCGGCTCACCAAGTGATACTTCAGCACCATAAGTGGACAGATATTCATTTGTGCTGCGTCACAACCATATATAGACTAATCCAGTGGCTGATTTGTGTGTTTCACTCTCTAGCGTCACAGCACAATTGTTTTGGATTGGATGGATTAATCTAGTCGTCCATGTGAGCGTGGATGTTATTCAGTGCCGAAAGACTAATCTGCTATTGTTTATGGTGCAGGCTTAGATAACAGTAATATAGCATATGGTTTGACCTCATCTGGATGGACGTGAAAATGTAGTAGCATTAAGCACACACCCCTGATGTCTTCAAATTGCCATTATACAGACACAAGGACTCAAGCTAAGTAAGTTGGGAAGGAATGGTTTATGGCCTTCCTCTGGGATTTATATAAGCTTTGGATAAACCCTGGATTTATAAACTAATTTAACACTCCCCAAGAGTAAAAGTGCCACACTGACACCCTCCAGGACTGGTACTGGGTTTCATCACTTTTCCTTTTCCTTAAATGTGTTATGCTAACCTGCTTAACTGCCAATCTGGAGTTAGAAGACTTATCTTTTGATTGTCTTCCTTGCTATGAATGGCCCTGAAAAGGTCCATGTAAAAAAGCAAGACCTACCGAACAATCAAGGCATTATGTTCCCTTGGGACGAGATTAGACTAAAGTTCCTCCTTTAAATACTGAATACACGTCAGGAGGAATAAAATAAAGGCAAATTGAGCAGTCAGATGTCCTTCTGTCATGATTAATACCTCAGTTATTCACTTGTTAAGAAACATAAGTTATGGAGTTATAAGTAAAGTTTTCATCATTCACCAACTGAGAATAACTGCGACCATGGTAGCAGCTGTGTAAGTGTGTACTGCACAGCCATGATTTGAGCTCATACGTTGATGTGATGCAGGTATAGATTTCATGACAATACCCTGTGATATTTAACACATTTCACTTAAGACCACAAATGTGAACTACATGCTGATGCTAAAGAAAAAGCCAGAGGTTCACAAGTCAGTAGGCTTCATCCTCTGGGAATCATATAAATGTCTGTACAGAATTTAATTTCATGGGGATCCATCAAATAATTGTTTTTGTTATTGTGATATTTCCATGTTGTGAACCAGCCAACTGACCAACCAACCATGCCATGCCATCCCAAGAGCTAAAAATGTTTTTTTTTTTTTTTTTTTATCCAGATGTGACATTTATAGTTGGAGTGCTGATACCCACAGACACACTGTACAAAGTTAATTAGAAGTGATTCCCTACATACTGTACATAGGTCTCTACACAGTGCTGACTGCTAGATATGGAATTCTTAAGTTACATTCAGCAATACTTTAATAATAACACTGAATCTAATGACTACCTGTAATGTCAAAGGTTTGCTGGGACATTTAAGCCACACTCTGCAGGTCTGTGCAGTTTTCAGTCACTTTCAGGTCACTGGTTCATTTGTTACTATAAGTACTTTATTGTTGCCATGAGGCTGTTTAGTGGTCTTGTATTTTTTGCTACTTAATGCAACTTTAAACTGTAAAACAAACAAAACACGAGTTCTGCATCGTTCAGGAGTTGCCAAGGTCGTGCATTCTCTGGAGAGCTGACATTTCTCACATTCTCTCTCTCTCTCTCTCTCTCTCTCTCTCTCTCTCTCTCTCTCTCTCTCTCTCTCTCTCTCTCTCTCTAATATCACTCACTCTCAAACCAACAATAGGTGTTCAAAGTTTCATCATGCAGAAAGTCTCCCCTCCTGTTAGCCCACCCATCCTTCGATCGTCTGCAGATAACAATCCATAGGTTCAACACTCTCCAGGTTTCAATTCTCCACCCTTCTCTTTTTCTACACTATTATTTCTTTCTATGCCCCCTTTCCTGGTCCTTGTTTTTTTTTTTTTTTTTCTAGTCACAATTCAAGTGATGTCATTAGTAATATTTAGGTTATTATTAGCTTGCACATTGTGTTGGCTTTGAAATGGCCTAGAAAAAGTGACATGACACCAAAAGAAAAAAAAAAAAGAAGTGAGAAGGCCCAATGCTCTTCCCTCTTCATTATTCTTCCTCAGTTTTCAAGACTTAAAAACATGTCTAGCACAAGCCTGATGCTTGGTACTGACTTGACAGACAGACACACATCAAAAAAGAAAGCTAGTTGGATAGGTAGATTAGCAGCCAGCCAGTAGAGGAATTAAAAAGAAAAAAAGAAAGGTGAAGACAGGACACGGGATGAGTGAAAAACAGCTGTGAGTTGCATGTGTTCTCACTATCCGTCAGCTTATGGTTTACACAGGCTTTTCTAATGCATCAGTGCCCTCAGCCTGTCATAGCCTAGCAACGTGCCTGCCCTTAAATATATGAAAATCTGCTCCCTCCGAGCGTGCAAATCAGCATTTTTGGAATACACACAGGCAGAGACAGATGCATGCAAACACACACACACACACACCATTTCCGAGGCACAAAGATGCACACCACTCACCAGCATTACACACACCATGCACACAAACACACACACTTTGAAAGTCACATTGCGATGGCTCGAAATGCCTTTTATGCAGATTGAGTACAAGCCCTCAGCTGATCAGAATCTAGCCTTGAATTTGATATGCAGCTGAAAGGAGCAATGTCATTCCAGCTGGGCAAGAGTGCCTGTCAGCCCACACAGCTGCCACTGCAGCCAGTGCAATTGACTAAGAATATTAACGTATTTACTCCCCATGTGCTCGTATCCCTGCATTTCTATTCATGTACTTAACGAATGACCTCATGTGGACTGAAAGATGAAGAAAATACTCCAAAGTTAAGACATCTTACCAATTCTGACTTCCTTTTAGGTGCTTGGCTTTGGCAAAAGATGAAGAGTTTAAAGAGTTGATACATCCAATAGTCCTGCGCAAAAATTATACGAGTGGGCTAACAGATTGACATAAAATGCACACCTGCAAACCTAACCTCCAAATTTTGTCCCATGGCAGATGTTGGATACATATGTGAAGAACACTCACTCACACTAGCGCACACACACAAACACACACCTACACTTACACACACACTCGACAGAGTGATGACAAGGCCTACGCAGCAATATGTAGCTCACTTGTGTGTAAGAACCTCTTTGAAATTCTGTGCATGACTGCTGGCTGAGGTTAGCAAGCGGATCACATCTATTACCTTGCTAATTCTACAGCTTGGCCTTTGCATAATAAGATGCATTTTCTCTGAGAGAGTGAGGTGTGAGAGAGGGAAAAAACAGCAAAGAGAGAGAGAGAGAGATAAGAAAGGAAAAGAGACAGGGTAAGTAATCAAAACATGTTGGCAATGACTTAATGAGTAAACCTCACCATTGTAATATTGGCCTCAGATGGTAATTGGGTTAATGAAAGTGTTTTTCACTACTTTGACTCCTGCCTGATGGCAAATGTAATGTCCCCACTCATTTGCACAATCCTCTACTGGTACATTATTCTACTGCGTGTGCCAAACATGATTATAACAAAGGACTGATTTTTTTGTTGTTGATTTATGTTCATTGTAAGTTACCTTTCTTAACACTGATTTTCTCTGTGTCTAGTATCTGAACATAATCTTTCAATCAGTGCTGGGTTAAGTTGCTTGAACCCTTTCAAATTTACACCAAAAATTTTAGTTTTTTTTTTAAATCAAATGTTCTGCTTAGGTACACCTAAAAATAAGAAATTGTTTATTGTGACAACTGTGTGACAGCCTTATTTGCTAAAGTCACCATACTTGAGACTTCAATGAAGTTGTAAAATGCATTGTTTCTCTCAAAAATAAGAGCTTAACCCCAGATGAATATTTTTTGTGTTTATTTTGAAATGACTTAAGCAACTCATGCCAGTTTTCAGCTTCCTCCATTCAATTCATTTTTTTTAAAAGGCACATATTCCAGACCCTCCAGGAATTCGCGATGTTGCAATTTGCAACTTCAATGCAACTGTGAATCCCTGTAAATTCAGGGCGGTGTTGCAATATTAACCAATCACTGCGATCACATCCGCAACTTTGACCAATCATTGGTCAAACTTCCTTACGCTTCACTTCCGTGAACGAAACTATGATAGGGAAGCGCCCAGGACCGAATCCCCGTCCAACAGGCGGATGTGGGAAATGTGGTGTATGGAAGACCACTTGCCCGGTGTCGCTTGGTGTCCTGAGTCCTTCTGATTGAGGCTCAGCCCGTGGACGGTGTGAGGCTGGTAACAGCCCCGGTCGCGCTGGTATCCGGTCTTCTCGGAGTCGGGTTGTTTGGGAATGCAGCCCAAAGCGGGTGGTAAACTCCATCTAAGGCTAAATACCGACACGAGACCGATAGTCCATAAGTACCTTAAGGGGAAAGTTGAAAAGAACTCAGAAGAGTTCAACAGGGCGTGAAACCGTGGTAAACGAGTGGGGTCCGCGCAGTCTGCCCGGTGGATTCAATTCGGTGGGTCAGGGAGGGCCGCACGGTGTGGGAGGATTCCCTCGTGGGACCTCTCCCCAGCGCTGGCTTTTCCACTGCAGTGGTGTGCCTTGGAAAGGCTCTTGGAAGGTGGCATTACAGCGCCCTCCCGCCTGGACCTCCCGCTTCCTGGAGCCGTGGACTTAGTGCAAGTGTCGAATCGCAGCTTATCGCAACTTTCACTTCCTCCTGCAACAAAAACTTAAAAAGCACCGCAACTTTCACTGCAATTTTTTTGAAAACCTCATGCAACATCAGGCATTTTAGGCCGCCACTATTTCAAAAAAGGCCTGCGAAATCCTGGTGGGACTGATATTCTGATCATTGCCAAGGTGCTATGAAGCTAGAATCCAAATTTGTTTTTCCCCAAGCAAATTCCTCAAGTTCCTCCTGGGGGAAGCAACCTCAAGACAGCTGTAAAATGTAGTCCCTCCATGATTTAGGCGTACTTTTGGATCTCCTCGGTTGCACTCAGAGCATTGGAAAAGCACCATAACAAGGAAACATTCTTTACTGTGTACAAAATCCCCGAACTGACTCCTCTTAATATGAAGGATCACCAGCTCTCTCAAATCACTGCCTTTAGAACAACAAGAGTGTCAACAACCACCAACCATTTCTAGTAGAATCACAAGCATTGTTTAGAATGGTTGCAATCAGCCAGAACGCGACTTAGCCGTACCCAGGAGAATCAGTAAGGCGACTTGTCAAGCATGACAGCCAAACGATATCTTGAAACCTTTAGCTGGTAAGGGTGAGAGTAACTTGGGTATCTTTCAAATGGATAATTTATTAAACATGAGTACTACGTGTGTACTGTAATATAAGAAGCT
The DNA here is from genome assembly GCF_000972845.2 of Larimichthys crocea. Lineage (NCBI taxonomy): Eukaryota > Metazoa > Chordata > Actinopteri > Sciaenidae > Larimichthys > Larimichthys crocea. The sequence continues at coordinate 45,499,537 of NC_040023.1, read as the reverse complement.
TCATTACGGACTTTTCTTTCTTCTAAATACATCTATCATGTTACTTCTGCTCAGATGAATGCACAGAATGAATGTCCACATCACTACTCTGCAGTGTCCTTCAGTGGAGTGTTTACTTTAGAAAAAACAACAACAAAAGATAACAACCAAATGCAGTCTAATTATCACTTGGTTACCACAAAGTCGGTGGTAATTTTTTACAGGAAGCTAACAGAGTAGTCATCACCAAGGCCAACTTCATCCTCCATGCACCATGACAAGATCAAAGAAGTGCAAAGAAAAGAGGTATGAATAGAAGAACACCTTTATATAGAGCCATGTGTTATTCTGTTCACCTAAGCAAGCAGGAGGCCTCAGTGGGTGTGATTTTACAAAAAGACGGAACGGTAGAGTGGGTTGAGACTGGCCTCCTCCAAACAACTTAATCAAAAACAAATAAAAAGGCAGCAACGTTACAGTTAAGGCAGGGACAAAGAAGCCATACATCGTTGATGGTGAAAAGAAAGATGGAAGCAAGGCTGCAGAAGTGGAAAACTTGAAAAGTAAACATTTTTATTAACACTGTATACAGAAAGAGGTAGAGTAAAAATAGCTGCAGAGAGGAAACAACTATGCAGGTAGATGAAGTTCAAATGAGTTTATGTCTGATGTGGTGTATTCATTTGTGTCACAGATGTTATATAGCAGGTCTTGTATGGTAACTGCCCTCTGAACTACAGTACTTCTCTGAAAGGAATCTGAAGACGAGCAGGCAGGTATGGATTGTTGGTGTTATTGTGATGCAAAGCCTTGACGCCCGCTGGTTTGTGAGCATGATACATTCTGCATGATGAAACCTTGGAGGGGGAAAAAAAACCCAAAAAACTTTAGAAGCAAATGAAAATTTCATAGCCCAATGCCTCCATAGCTCTTCCATTTCAAGTTCCCACCCTCCAAAAATAATCAGGTTCTTGGAGAGGAAAAGGTTTGGTAACATCTTTTCTCATCCTGTTACTCATTGCCTTCACTTCTTTCTCTCCCTCTCATTCTGTCTCCCATACAGATATAGTCAAACTGTGATCCTTAACAATCCCACGCACATGAAATATGACTTTGCCACATTTTCCCTCCAGAGGTTTTTGTCTGCACTGTCCAATTATGCATCTATCAAGCACGCTGAATTTCTTTTTAACAGTTTTAAAGGGGATGCTTATTTGTTCTGTATCTAAATAGCTCTTTGTGTGAGAGCAATTTTGATGTCATTTCATGCTCCAAACAATAATGTTGACGGTTTAGTGCACGTTGCATGTGCATGCGTTTCTTCTTTTTAAAATCAACAATTTGTGATTTAAAGTCACGGTGTGACATTTGAATGAAAAGCTGAGAGCATAAAAATAAATAACAGGTCGCCATTCAAGTCTCAGTGAGTTAACAGCAGGACAATCACAGAAAACAAAAGTGGAGAAAAAAGAAGCAGAAAGCGTGAGAAACAAAAACACTGACACTTGCATGCAATTTTTAAAAGACTAAAGAATGCTGCTGAATGCTGAATACTGCTCTCTTGAACTTTTATTGTTTTAAAAAATTAAATATTGGTTCATGTAGATGTAAATACTCACAAAAAACCTCCAACTGAATGTCAGCATTCATCATTATTTCATTTTAAATCCAATGTGTTGGAGTACACGGCCCAGAATATGATGTCCTGGGTCCTGAGTCATTATTCTGTAACACTACAGTCTTCTTTTTTTCATTATGGGTAAGGAATGTGGGAAATGGAAAAATACTTTTAATTCATATTAAAGAATTTATGCAAATAGCTCTGTAATAATTACAACATTTCCAGCAATTCTAGTGGTGTGGGTGTATTTGCATGTGCACATTTCTGCCTATGTATGGAAGTGAGTGTGTATGTTCGAGTGTATGAATGAGCTCATGTCAATGAATTCCACATCGGTCCTCAAAAGGTCTGAATGCAGCCAAATGGAAGGCTTAGCAATCCACAAGGTCTGAAATGGGCTTTGCTAGCAGTTGTAGAGGACAATATAAGCTGAGAGAGCGGAGAAAACAGGACTAAGAAGAGCGGACAAAGAAAACATGTCAAGTATGTGAACCAAGGCAAACAGGCTACTGCGTAATCCCATCAAGACCTTGCAAATGAAGGAAGAAAAATGAAATCATACAAGCTCTGGTCTTGTATGCCCGATTTAAATGTTTGTATTTTACTGAAGCATACTCGAGCTTTAGTCTATCTTAAATCATCCCTTCCCACAGTGGAATCAGGTTAGCTGCAGTGAAGTCATGCATTTAATTTGTCCTTGACTTATCAAGTGAGGCTGACTGATTCCAAGCAATCATTGGCTCCTATTGATCACATTGATCTGACGCTCACCTCACTTACGTTCTCTGACCTCTTAAGAGTTTTAGTCTGAGCTTCCTGTCTGATTCTATAACTGCTTCTCTGCAGGAGACACAGCTAACCACAGACATGGACACTTGTAGTGATTCTGACTACAGCAGTTGGCCAGTAGTGAAACTATGTAGGCCCTCATCCTTTATGTTTCTACTATTTTGTTTAAAAGGAAAAACGCTAATAAGCAGGAAAAAGGGAGACACAGAGAAGACTACTGACTACACAGGAACCAACAAAAGAAGACAAGACATGATGAGAGGAGAAGAGAAGAAGAGAAACTGAGAGATTAAGACATTCCGCAAGAACAAGTCAATTCAGATCTCCTCGTTGTGTCTTTAAAAGCCAGATAAATTCCTACAGCTATGCAAGGAAGGGACATCAGGGAGACAGATACAGTGATCCACTCAGCCTGAAAATGACCAGCAAGACAGGCCTGACAGAACCAGTGAAACAAAATAGCAAGAAGTCAATATGGGGCCAAATGTACATAAGACTGACATTTAGGCCGGATAGAAACTGAAATATATCACAGAGATGGACAGAATGAGGAATCTCTCCTTGTCACAATATGCTGCTTTCTCTGCATGCTTTTCTCTGCCATCAATATCAGTCACAACACCACCCCTTCCTTATAAGAACAGTTATTTACTTATAGTATATTCACAATACTTGCCAATTTTTTTATATTACTAATTAACAGTGAGTGAGCTATGACAAAGCGGTGTGCTTGTGCTTACAAATTGTCAAATTGTTGTAACATTCCTTTTATTGCCTTCCATTTGCCACATCCTTGGAGGTCTCAAGCACCCTCAAACAAAACCCGAGTGAATCCTGAATGAAGGCCTAAAGTGAGAAAATATATGTACATAAGACAACTTTAGAGTTACTGGATCTCTTAGTCCTCCTCTTTTGATAAAGGTGCTAGTCTCAACTGGACTTTTTGTTTTGTAAAATAACACGTCAAAGTCAGCCACAGGCATTGAACAAACTACAAACTTTTGACAGCCACCACTCAAGTCTACAGGGGGGGGAGGTGGGAGTTGGTCTACAAAATGTAGCTGTAAATTAAGCACATTTTGATTAGATGTTTCAGTGGCAAACAGTATGGGGAACAGGGAGCTTGGCATACCTAAGGGTTTAGGTTTGTGACACCCCTCTGTGAAACTGTTTAAAAGGAAGAAATTGCTTGGGAAATTGGGATAGATGGAGGAAAGCAGGGCATTTCTACAAAGGCAACCAACCACTGTATCATTACAACATGAAAGCAAGAGCCTTGTTAAAGGTTGCCGTCTGCCACATGCCCCAGTAGTCCTCATGCTCCTTAATCCCCCCTGCTGGGCTAGTAAATTCCCATTTAATTAGAATGCAAATACCACTAATAAGGTTAATATACCAAGACTTGTTTTCCTGTGACCAAGGCATAGAATGGGTGGGAAATGAAACGAGCCCAAGAAATTGAGTAAAGGTTCTCAAATGTCATGGATGAGGCAGAAGTGGGCGCGTGGGTGTGTTGTCTTTATAGTCATTGTCAACAATCTTCTCTATAGTATTTTTATTGGATATTAAAGTGAGAGTAACAAAGATGGAGAGCAAGAGAGCTTAATGAGGGAAAGACAGAGACAGAGAGAGTGATAGAGAAGGCAAAACCATAAAGAGAATAGGGGACCAACAGGAAGCAAAAAGAGAAATTTGAGCATCACTCCTGATTAGAAGCAATAAAACCAATAGCGGCCCATCAGCAGTAAAATATAGCCCACAGGAAGGTTATGCTCATTTTCTTCTGTGCCTGTATGTCTGCATACATGTGTTTGTGTGTCTTTGTGTGTGGGGTTGGTTGGTTGGTTGGTTGGAGTGCCATGCCTTCTAATACTGTTGGTTTTTTATCTCCTGAAAATAAACCCTCATCATGCTCCTTAAGTGTGATGGGACGTCATCTTAGGATGTTTTGGTGCAGATGGAGGAGGCCTAGACGAGGATGTGAGGAGCACTGATGGGAGGAGAAAAAAGTTTTAAGTGGCGCTTTAAGACCCATTACAGACTGTTTGATGAGGGGAAATATGGGTAGCGCAAGTATCAGAAGAATGACACCTGTGAAATTAGAGTGGCAACAGGGTAAACACTGAGCCAGGACTCGTGTAAGGCTCATAGAGCAACAGTTGCAAACAAAATCGCTGAAGCAGAGTGCACTGTGGCACAAGGTTACTTTCACCTTCATGAAACTTTAAGTAGGCATCAATGTTTAAAATATGAGTTTTAGGGCAAGCGATTACTTCTAAATAAATGCAAAGCTTTGTCAGCCAAATGTTGCACCAATCAAAGCTAATGTCGTCAACGTGCCAGATTGTTTCCCCCTCCTAACCCTCTTGTCTACTTGACACTTTTCCCAGATTGATGTGTGTGTTGCAAGGTAATATCTTTTAATCGTGGGTCGGATGTATAACCCAGCCAATCCTTTTTTTTATTTGATATCCTTGTCATGATTGATAGATATCATCAAAATTAAAGGCTCAACTTTGAGGTCAGGAAGAGTGATTTGCTGTCAGCGCTTCTTTAATAGTGAGAGGAGAGCCGGCGAGTCGTTTCTCTTTGGGGACAGTGAGAGAAAGAAGAAGAGAAGGAGGAGGAGGAGGTGGAAGAGGAGGGAGGGATGGCAGAAGGATGAGAAAGGTGGAGGAGACCGTCTTATGAGGTTATTAGGTTTTAATCAATATGGTATATGGCCAGAAGATGATTGGAAAACAAACCTAATCTGGGAAGCAATACGTCTCTCATTCATCTCCCTGGCTGTCTCTCCGGTGGATCTGCCTGGCTCCTATTGCCACCTTTTTCCATTCAATACACATCATAGCCGATGTCGGGTTCCTGTAAGTAACAACCACTTAAACGAAGCAAACAAACAAACAAAACAAAAAAAGCCCGTGACACCTGAAAGCCTTGCATTTTGATGTGAATTTGTGGATTTCTTTTGAATGTACATAAAAAATAAAAAAATACATCTTCAAGCACTTCTTAAGAGGATAAAGATCCTTTTTTGAAAATGTTCAGGGATAGATTCAGTGAGGCTTGCTTGTCAGTCTTTTGAGCAAAAAATGTGACACATTCTACCATTCCAGACACATGCAGTCAAAAACAAGTTAAGTACGAGCACACATGATTGCAAGGTGCAAAGGTGGAGACGAACAATGTATTCCACTGCGGTGAAAAATTCTTCTACACTTGAACAAAAACTTTGTATTGTGTGTACATACACAATACATCAATACAGTGGTATTGAAAACACACCCCCTACATGACCATGAGTTCGGAGTAGTGACAGAATATTACAGCGGCTACAAAATTACCTTTCTTTGCATGGTGGCTAGACTCGTAATGAGGACTTCCACACTGAAAGAAGCCAAGTATGAGGCTTTGCTGGTAAGTGTACCCCCTGGTTAGACACCCCAGGGCAGATCTAGGACATGCTGCAGGGACTATATCTCCTATCTGCACATGGAGTTCTTGGGGTTCCCCTAATTAAAGCTAGCAGGGGATTGCTCTGAAAAATGATGCCTGGGCTGCTCTTCTCACCTTTTTGCAACTGTGGCTCATAATGAGTATTCAAAATGGATAATCAAGTGGAAGCACAAATTGCTAACTACAGCTTGCTGGATCTATAATTACACCTTAAAAGTGATTTTTTATACACACAAACTTGCTAATTACCAGGCAATTTTTGCAAAGCTGCCTTGGCATGCAGTACACATCATCCAACCGGTGTCTGAAACTATATAAGAAAATGTATATTCATATGATTAGGTAAAATCTTATTATACAGATTTGATAGCGTGGAAGAATTGAGTTATCTTTTGTGAATGTTTTCTGAATATAAACACAGAGTTCACATGGCACCGTCAGATTGGTTCTCAGATTCATTTTATAGCCACACATGCACAAACACACACACAGAGAAGCCTGAGTGGATAGTCACTCATGCATAAACGCAGCAGGCACCCTGCTGCACGAATCAGTTTTGCTCCTGCCATCTTTTCATCAACTGGTCTGTAGATCACTCAAGATGTATTTCTACACAGCACAAAATAGCATTATATTGTGCATGACACAAGGGGGGATTTGTTGAATACTTAATGCACAGCTGTCTGCAAGAAGACTGGGCTAGTATGTGTGTTTTTCTTTTTTTTCCCCCTTTACTTGAGTCAAATGGACTAAACACACCAACTATTTGCCATCAACAACTTATTTAAATATATACACCTGGCTGGTATAATACTAACACGAAAAGGTGGAGGTGCCTTGCCTAAGGGGACTTTGGTGGTGGTTGTTTAGGGAAGCAGGGGCATTCTTTAACCCTGATAGTTTCCACCTGTACACCTGTGTGTTACATCAACATGTAAATATGCATAGAAGCAGATGTGACAGTGGCAACAATTTCCTAGCAAACAGCTACCACATGACCCCTTGGATTTCCCACATTGTAAAAAAGAACTCAGGAGAGGGATGCAGTAACAGAACATGACTAAATATTTAAGCAGAGCAGATGGCCAGGACTTTATCAGTACTCGTGGCAAAATGGAAGAATATCCAGATACTGAATTATAAAGCTCACAGCAAGTTTATTGCAACATTTTGCTGAGTAGCCTTGGTTTAGTTATACAGGAGAAGATAGTAGACATTTATAGGTAGTTTTAGGCCAATAATGTCTATCTATATCAACTGAAGTGGCAGCCACACCACTTATGTTGAAGGAATGTAGAACAAAGGAAGAGATGGAGAGAGTGGGAGACTTAATATCTCAATTGTTTATCTCCTTATTTGTTGGATTAGCATATTTGATCTAATCCAATTATCAAGACCTTCTGATTTCTCTGCCTGGATTTTATTACAATAGCCCCAATTTACTTACTACAAAACCAATCTGGAGAACATCAGCCTCACACTACTGACTGGAAACGCAGACAGTGTTTTGAATGAAACGCTGACTTGTCCTTTAAATACTCCATTCTGCCACTGCTGTGGAGTTTACTTAAGCGGCTCGCTGGCAGGAAAAAGCAGTAAGGGAGACAGCAGGTGATCGGTGTAGGCACAGGAGGTACAACAAGGTAAAGAAAAATCAAACCATATTGAGCTTTACACCCTTACACTCAGACAAGTAAGAGCAAGACTAAATGTCTGTTTTATTATTTGTATTTTTTAACAGTGTGTGATGCTATTCAGGTTGAGAATACTGTGTTTAGTGAATGTAACATGTGGGTTACTGGGGCATTAACCTTTTCAAATCTAATTAACAGCAGTTGTTAACATGATGCTATAGCACCAGGGACCAGCTTCCACATTGGATGTGTTATCTTGAACAGGGCTTTTTCCCCCGTTAAACATAACTTGTAACCAAGGTGCAAAATTAACTTTTTTGTCTGCTGACTGAATGGCTAGTAATTTTACCAGCCACTCAATATGTTACCATGGTATTTTGGCTTGTGGGTGAAGCAAATCTACCAGCCACATATTACATATTTTACCAGCATTTAGCTGGTGGATGGTGTCAATTTTGTGCCCTGCATGTAATCCTGTGAAATGCTCCTTAAGCTTTGAGGTAATCCTCAAGCAGCAACCTCTCAGGCCATTAAAAAAAAGCCAACAAGGAAGTGACAGATAGTGCAGATCTAAAAATGGCCATGTGAGGCTGGCTACGAAATGAGTCCATATTACAATGGCAAACTTCACAGCAGAAATACATGTTTACAGTCTGGTGCAAAAAAAAAAAAAAATGTTTTGATCATAATCACCACATATTTTTGGGTTTGTCAGGACCCACCAGAAGCAGGACTGCTAAATTGACGATGGCCAGATCCATCAGACTTTGAGTTTCACAATGGCTCTTCATGTATGTTGCATCATGGAGTGCAAGTCGATTTTATTTATACAGGGTAACATGTTACTACTGTAAGTACAAGTACTTCCATATCTGTAAATGACTGTTATATTAGAGTGATAAACACACTGTTTAAATAATTGCTTACACTGTATTTTTGCTTTGAGAAAGGCAAAAAGAAACAACCCTCCAAACCCTTTAAAGGCCAAGTGTCGCCCTGCACACTTCATTAGCATATGGAGCTTGGCGAGCCTGCCATGAATCCTAAACTGTGATTGGACAATCGCTATTCAGGGTTTAGTGAATGGTCAATTGTAATTATGATCTACTTCCATTAATGTAGATCAAAACGCCTCTACTGTTCGTTGCCAGACCTCTGTGAGTTATGAGACTACTCAGACCACAATGGGCTTGCCTTGCAGGACTAGTTTAATCAGTATGTGAGGTAAGAACAGAAATGCCAAAAAACATTCACGTTACATAATCCTTTTTAACACCCAGAAGTGATGATAAAACGCAAACTATAAGTATTTTCAATATTGTCCCATTTTCTTGTGATATTTTACTCTTTTTGCACTTGACCATAAAAAGGTACATACATCAACTTGTATTTTACAGCACTTTGTCAATGCCTTCTTGATGGCATCTCCATTTACCCGAAAAATGAAGTATTCATTAAACAAACACTTCGCTTCTTTTCCTCATCTCACAGCCCTGGATAACGAGTATGTGGAGAGAGAATCAGTTTTTAGGGAGCTGGAACAGTGATTTAGCATCAAGTTAAACACTTTTTTTGAATCTTCCTTAGCCTTAAAAGGAAGCTCTCCTCTTTGGAGGTACTAATGCAATGATTCCCAAACAGGGTGTTTAATTTCCCTAAACCCAAGTCTGCAAATCTTACATCTCATTCTGTGATTCTCTATATCCTGAGAGGATACCACATTGATCTGATTAGCAGTACTGGTGTGCAACCCTGTGATAATGCATATATGCAATAGGTGGAAAGGTAAAATATCATTAACTGCCATATATCCATCAGGGAATATTAAAAAAAAAAAAAAGATAAATGTCATCATATGCAAATCAAAGCTTTACGTGCATAGTATCATACTGTGTCTCTCTCTCTCTCTCACACTCACACAAATACACACAGAAAGACAGACAGACAGACACACACACCCACACACAGATTTACAAAGGGGCACCCCAAATGATGGAGCTTTTTGTATTTGGAGGAGGCCCAACTCATTAGGGTGATTGTCTGAAAAGCGCCTCTGACCACAGATCATGAAGTACATAATTGGCCCTGCATTCACAGTCAAGAGGGAGAATATACAGTATGTGTGTGTCTGTCCATGTGTCTGTCTGTCTGTTATGGTGATTATTTTGCTTGAAAGCAGGACTGGGATGTAAGCAAATGCAATTTTATGCCATGATGCAAAATTACGCTCTCATATTTGAGCAGATCAATCTTAGATAATAATTTTCAGGTCAGTAGAAGATTAGAAATGGGCTGGGACAGTGATAAGTGTATGCGCAGTTCCATACCAAAGTTGTCAACATTTAAATGCGTTTGGAATATGTTATTGAGTTGTTTTTTTTTTTTTTTTTTTTTTTAATACGTTACTTATTGAATACTGAATTCCATCTAAAGGAGGATGGCATTTTAATGACATGCTGTAAAATGCTGCGTTAGCTTTAGTGGACAAAATGACTAATGATTCTGGGCATTATAGGACAAAAGAAAATGTGCAGCAAATTCGTAACACTTTTGTGTATGATGCCAAAATTAATAATGTAGTTCCTCATTGGCGGAGATAGATATATAATGCATTAGCACTAGGCAGGGGGTCAATGAATCATAAATAAGACTTTGAAGATCGGCATCAGTAAGAGGGATCTGTCTGTTTGCTACAGTCTCTTTTCCCCTCTTGTTTTCTCTTATTCAAAAAAAAGCACAAACAAATCCATTTCCAACTTCCATTTTTAAAAAGGGAGCACTGGGTAGTGATGAAAGAGGATAAAGGAGGAAGAGAAACATGCAGCAACAGTTTCGGTGACAGGATAGAAAGTGATACAGGCAGAAAAGAAATGGGTAAGCATAAGAAAAATCGAGGGACAGAAAGACAAATGGAGAGGAGGAGTTAATAAAACTGCATTAATGTAATGCTGCGTTACACCCGAGTGGGCATCTCAGCACCTTGATACATTTATGTTCTAATTATCTGCATCATTGAGGTTGATTGATTGGCCTAATATGAAACGCATGGCGCCAATTTAGCAAAGAAACCAATCTGTGACAGCTTTTGTTGGCACTTGCATCCTCCTTCACGATGTTAGAATGTTTATGTCTTCTGTTCAAAGTCAATTCGACTCAAGCCAACTTGTGCTGTTTACGAGTGCTGATGACTGAACATCATCAATCACATAAATACCTTGGAAGCGCTTGTTCTTTTTTCAGGATGAACAATGATAAGATTTGTTACAGTAATTAATGGCAACGAGACTATTAGACTAGAAAGAACTTGTGGTGTTCAGTCGTGTATGAAGTGATCTCCCATTTGCTGCCTGCATTGTGGGGATGACAAACAAGTGACAGAAATCAAGTGACAGATGTTTGTAATTAAATGAGAGCATGCCACTTTGATATTGTTTTTCCACCCCAGCAAGAATATTCTCTTAGCGTGCACTTTTAGCACTGAGGCTAATGTATCAATTACCCATCAAGGGCAGTATCACAGATAATGCATAATAATGCAAGTCAAGCTAGATTTAATGAAAACAATTCCTCTAGATAATACTGTATGAATGTGATACAGACAGTGGTTGCTTCAGGAAAACAGGTCCCCAAGGCAGAGGATGACACCATACTGTGATCTGAACTAAGTTAGGTTTGGAATAAATATGAGCCAGAGGCAAACTAATGGATATATACTCAATGACAGTCATCTAAATGGATGGAGCACATGAATATGGGGTGCAGGAGAATATGCATTTTGTATTTTCATTGCATCCTTTTGCCCCCTAAAAACTCTCCCCAGTAACTCATCACATTGCAGCACATTACAGGAAGGATGCATCCAGTATACTGCATGAGAGGAAATCATTAGCATTAGGTGTACCATATACTTGGGTTCATGGCAAAGTGACCTTGGCCAGAAGAAATGATATGAAGTACGTTCAAAATCATGGCAACAAACACATGAACACAAACATGTACTGGCTCATGCACACACATACACACCTGCAAACACACTGCACTATAGTAGGATAGCAGCTCTATTTGACCGAGCACCAGTCACCTGTGGAGAATGAACCACTTTGCAAGCGATCAACACCATCATAAAACACAATGAGCATGTGTACTGGAACACCCAACCTTTACTGTGATCGCGTCAGAGACAAGGTATTGAGGACAATGCTGTCAAGGGCAAATGGGTCACAGATTACCTCTAGTGACCAATGAAATGTGTTATAGCAACAAAAGCCTATGTAGCTTCTCCATTGGACACAGTGGCATTGGAGACTTCAATCCCCTGCTCAGCAAAGATTGACGACGAACATGAAAATATATTTGCAGTGATTCTGTAGGCAGTAAAAATGCTTTGAGAAAATAAAGCAAAACGCTTGTACAGCAGTTCTTCAGTTGCTGGATAGAGATGTTGAATGGACTGGACATGTGGTCATGCATGGAGGAGGGCCAATCTTGAGAAACCTCACTGCTGGAGAGTAAATCATTTAAACCGGCGGAGAAACACACACTCAAACATGTTCATGGAGAAGGGTGAGGTAGGGAAATTGTAGTCTGAAAGGGCTGGGGAAGGAAGAGCTTAACAAAAGAGATTGCACCAGGGGCGGTTCAAGTGGTTGGTGAAAGGGGAAATAAAAGCTGAAAAGCATAAACAGTTCAATTCAATATTGTGAGAAAGAATGTTTTCATCTATGTAAATATGTAAGAACTTGTGTAGATACTGGCATATCTCCTTGCTCATGTTCATCATCATGCTGATCTTCTGAGACTCAAACAGTTGAAGTTATTGCTGCGGGATGGTCTTAAGCCAATAAAAAAAATATTAGATTCTAACCTCATGCATTCCATACATAAATGTATCTATCTTACAAAAGGATTGAAGTGGAGTGAACAAATATTTTAAACCAGCTCACCAAAAAGCTACAAAGTAAAATGTATTTAACTCTTTGTTGTGGATTTAATGGTAGATTTAAAAGACTCATTTATGTTTTTTGGGATGATATTCAGCTTGTCACAGTTTTGGTGGAGAACAGTCATACATTAAGAGCAAGCAGCTCTGTAATATTGTTGCTTATTTTCATTTTGTTTGCATGTGTCCAAAACCCCCAACGTGAATAGAGTCGCCTGATGCATCCGTATTCATTTCCCATTCTGCTCTAATTTCATGTAGGCCAAGATACAGTCAGATGTAGCAGATAAACGCAACACTCAAGTATTCTGTCACCATGTAATTGCAGATGGAATACTCAGAGCAATTTGACATTAACAGCAACAAAAACACATCTTATATAAAACACACTTAAGCATGCACACAAGCAACTGCACCTGTCAATCAGTTGTCACACGTTCTTTTACAACACAGACATGCAGATAGTGGAGAAAATACCATTCATCGTTAAAAGACTACTTGCTCTATCTTATCTACCAGCTCATTTGGAGTCTAATGCCAGCTGTCCCTATGCACTCCCTGTTGCGATCAAAGTCAATGCTGAGCTGCATTTCTTTTTGCACACTAACTGGTCAGTTTCCTTAGCAAAAAAAAAAAGATTCACTTATCCAACTTGCTAGCTTTTAAAGAGAATGGGTAATGACACCAATTGGTAAGAAAAGTCAGAGGATCACCAAAGTCTTTAGAAGACATTGCACAGTCTGTGTCTGTCAGTCTGTGAAGTCTGTACACAGTATGAGTTGAAGTTGTAGAAGTACAAGTTGAGACGTTTCGCTGAATACGTGAAAACTGACTTTGCTCCCGGACCAAGCACCTGCAATCTTCAGTTTACTGGCCTCCCATCAGTTATTCTTGCTTTAAAGCCTTACATCTAAAATATTGCAGCACAGTTTGTTTTCACCTTCCTTTAATTCTCTCACTTTACTGCCCTTCTATCTGCACTCCAGAGGATCTCAGTGGCCACTCTAAATCCAAAAAACACCAATGTTAGCCTGTGAAACAAACCTTGATAGCACCAGATCATGATCCCCCTGTGCTCACTCACACACACCAGCTACTATTCATCGCTCTGCTTGGTCCCATCATCTCACCCTCTGGCTCCTTCGATGGTGGAATGACTTTCTGACCTTAGTCTAACTGAGTCTTTCCTTTTTCACTGCAGGATATGAATGCATCTCTACTGCTTTCACCTTTCTCTCTAACATCCACTCAACAAACACGTTAACAGCAGCAAAGCATGGGTAATATTTACAGTAGAGTAGAATAGTTAGAGTAGAGTTTAATTGTACCTCTGCCAAGGAGGTTACGTTTTTGGAGTGGTTTGTCAACAGGATTAAGGAAAAACATGATGGAAGAGTGTAGTATGGGCTAAGAAAAAAAACAATACATTTTTGGAGTGGATCAAAATCAGGGGTAAGACAATTTTTTACTTTTGTGTGATACCATTGGTCTTTGAAAATGGATTGATGTGCAATGACTAAACATACAATAACCTCAAATATCGCTGTTGAAATGAACACCATGGCAGGGGTCTGCCCTCTCTGAGCACTTACATAGCATTCTGAAATGTCTTGCTGAGACTTGAGAAAAAATTATGTATTGCACTTATTGAGCAATGCCACTTTTAAGAAACATGAGGCAATAACAATTCCAATGGGGACAAATAGTCAAACAATGAAAAGGAGAGCAGTATGCAAAATAATCAGTGATCCATCTAAATCTAACTGAAAGGGCTAGATGGAGTCATTAGAGAATAGTTGCTAAACATACTAATACTACAGAATTTCATGCAATCATTGTTTCTGTGACCAAAAGAGCCCTAAATATATATCATAAGCTTCATTAAGCTGGCATTTATGACAGTGCTGCCATTTACAGAATGCATTTATCCTAAAAACTGATATATTGTTTGTTTTTCAATTTTTATTTATTTTTTGCTTGATACTTAAATGCACTCTCACTGGAGAATTGATGGCAAATAGAAACACAGAAAGTCAGAGAAAGAGAGAAAATAACCTAAAACAGCACAAAAGAACCATACAGTATCTATTGCATTATAGAGGATGGTGAGACCTGTCAGAATGGAATATTGAAAATCTCTTTAGACTTTAGGATATGAATCCCATTATCAAGTATGGTGTACATCACACAAATACAATCAGCCTTAACGTCAAAAAGTTTCATTTATTACCGTAAAAGAAACCTGCAGAAAAAGCCAAAGCCGAGATTTGAAGGTGTTACCAAGGATGAAGAGCTAAATTACTTTGTTTTGTAGATAAACTGCATTTGAGTGTATTAATCCGAAACTGTGGGAGAAGACAGGCCAAAATGAAAAAAAAAAGTACAAACAATTCAACTTTCTTTTCATATTTTTCACAATAACTACATGAAAGTGCACAATGGGTTGCTTGATTGTGCAGTTTGCATTCTACAGTTTTCATTTACAGACTGCACAGAGTTGACATTTGGTAACCACAGACTCCTGTGGTGTCCATTTTCTTCTTTTCTTCTCTTTATCAGAGATCATTTTTATTGGCTGAATATCACCCTGATGGGAGGCTTCAGTGAATAAACCTCAACAGATTTCCAGCCACCAAAGCTGGATAAACATCTTTTTTGACTCTCTGAGAACAATGTGCAAACATATTGGTAACATCAGAAGTATCTTGTGAAAATAACTTTAAGTGTCTGGCACACACATACACACCTAGATAGTAATTGTGTTCAGCTGCATCTACACAAATCTTATCTTACAATAACCATCTTTTATCATCACCATTAATTGTAAAATGATAATTAAACTGAAGTTACTCTACAAGAAATTGTAAAATGAATAATAATTATCAATTTATTAGTAATGATATATTTTATGTTAGTTAATGATCGTAAAACGGCTTATAAAAGCAACATTACTTTGGCCTCATTAAATATTTGATTAGAGAGTGGTCATAGATACTGTATATAATAAAAACAGAATTTTGTCTGATCACCATACTGAACACTAACTAAGGTTAGTACAACAACTCATAAATTAAAACTTTATCTTAAAATGAAATGATATAAACTTCACAATGTTGGGGTAGGGGTACTTTAGAGGCACAGTTCACTTTACCAATTGATAATGAAAATGTAAAAATTAAATCCACAAAGGAATAATCAACAACACAAAAAACATCAACCCCAAATATGTCAATGTGTTGCCTTTGTGGCATCATTTCTTTCTATCTGTAGTGCTTAGCAATAAAGTGAAGTAGAAGTCCTAATGAATCATTACAGTGTTTTTTGACCGAGCCATTCATTACACTGGATCACAATCAGGTGTTCTCTTAGCAGACACTTACCTCATCTTATGAGGTGCGATTCCCCCCAGAGTCTCCTGATGGTCTCCTTGTAGCTCCTCCAGGCCCTTTCAAAGTCTTGAGTGTTGCAGCCTGTTTCAGCATTGACATATGCCACACTGTAGTTGACTGTGTAATGCCTGGAGCCAAATGCAGGCAGTGCCCGGCGGTAGGCCTGCCACTCATTACTCAATGTTTTGGATCCCATCCGAATGTGATGAAGAATCAGTGGGATTAGCTCTTGCCTGACTGGTCATTCCACCAAGCAGAAAACAGGCACAGTTCTTGTCCACCCACCAGCCATTCTTCCGGTACTGTCAAAATATTCAAACAGAACACATATTGGAGATGGTAAATATTCAGTACTATTTTCTCAAATTGCTGTCAACATCCAAGACCCCTTGAGAATTTTTTTTTATTTTTTGTGTCACATCTACTTTCCTGTTAGTCATACAGTGATGAAACTCAAAGATACAGCCGCTAATGGATGATAATATTGTCACAATAACCTATCAAGTCCGTCGTTTAAATTTCCCCTACTTCTCATACTGTGAACTCTTCATCAAAAATAATAATAAAACAAACAATACATTAAAAAAAAAAAAAAGCGTAATTTGGCCTGATTTGCGGAGATATCAGCCATAGAGGTGTCTGCTGTCACTCCAGTAAAATGGAGCTGAACATCACTGGGGTGGTGGTGGGTATTCACACGGAAATATTGCACTTAACTTTCTTTTGTGTCTGAAGTCGTTTTCATCAATGACCACAAATTCTCCAACCCCTCCCAGTCTCAGTCCTTTTTTAAATATTCCTTCTCTCCATCTATCTTCCACCTTTCGGTCATCTTTAGCAATGCCATTTATCATCATGTCGATTCTTCTAAATTGTAGACCTTGTGCAAACCTGAAAATACATAACATTAAGGATGAAAATGTTGTGGCCTTATGCAAACATTACTTCAGCAACTATATGGGCATGACAGTGATTCAAAGTACAGCCCAGCACTTTCAGCATTGTCATTGTACTGTACCTGCCCAGATTTAGACAAGGTTTAATGATGATGGAACAAACTGTCTCCCTAAGTAAAACAAATGAAACGATGTCTAAAATGAAATAACATTAATGGGGACATGTAATGGATGATGAGATTTACCTAGTCCTAGTCTTCATATGGATTTGGCAGTTTGAAATGTTATTGGGGTGCTGAGGAAAAATTACATCTGTACTCTTTGACATTTGACCAGGGTTTAAAATCTTAAAATTAACAAGCTGTTCAGATTTATTGCACTTGGGGATGTCACAATGGGCGACACAAGCAATGAATTAGTTTTGATTAATCAATTAGCTGTGCTTTTTGGAGCCAGTAACACCATCCAGTTTGTAGATGTTTTAATTTGTGTGGGCGAGCCAGAAAGGGAATACGATAATTAATTCAGAATTTGGTGTGTGGTATACCCACCAAAAAGAGGGCTGTTCAATACAAGGGATGAAAGAACTGCTGAAAAAAAAAAAAAAAAAAAAAAAACTTGACTGCAAAAAAAATTAACATGTTCTACAGCAGGGGTGTCAAACATACCACCCGCAGGCAGGAACCGACTCGCCAAAGGGTTCAGTTCGGGATGATGATGCAATGTGTAAAGGACTTAATTTCACTGCCCATGTGAGATGAATGAATTAGGCAGTATAAAACTGTTGAAAAGATAAATATCAAGTCACTTTTAATACTTGTGTGTGAGGTTGAAACTTTGACAAAGCAAGTCTTTCTTTGTGTTAGATGGCTCGACAATAATGCATATTATGACAGTGGTTATCAACTTTCTTTGTTAACATTCCCATTTCCATAAATAACAGCGTTTGACACATCATTTGAGTCTTCTTCCGCACAAAGTGGAGCAATTACTTGACGCCTACTTCACTCAAGAGGAACAGGTTATTATAATGGCTGGCTATGAAAAATACAAAATGAATGTTAGAGCAAAAAGTAACACTGGGCTGCAAATAAGGCAAGTGGTCTGTAGTTGCTGTGCCTTCACCAGTTCTTTTATATGGATCATATGCTATTTAACATTTGAAGTGGTAATATTACCTGGTGCAAGATTTTTTTTGTATCACCAGCTGAATGCATGCATGGTACTGTGACAAAGTGATGCATACAGTTTGCACTACAGTAACTTTACAGCTTTGCTCAGTGACATTGCTAATGTATGTCACAACAAAGTTGCATTCATTCTAAACTATTCCCTGAGCTGAGAATCTAAAAATAAATAAATAAAATTAAAAAAGTGGCATTTGTTGAAAATGTCACCAATGTTGCTCGTCTTGTCCTGGACAGCAAAAGCCTGGTCACCTTTGTCAATAAGGTGTGCATTTGGCTACACTCAAAAACACGAAGAAATAAAAGCATGGATGACATTTTAAATGTCTGCAAAAGATATAAAAGGACTACTACCACTAATTGCAGCAATATTCCTCAAACAAAGAAAATTTCAGTTTACTTTCAATGGGTCACCACCTAATCCAAAAATCAACCTGCAGAGTAATTACAGTCCAAAGTGAGGTATTTAATTGCAGGTCCGTATTTAATTGAAGACATATCAGGCCATGTTACCTATCATTCATATTCATCTCCATGACTACTGTCCTTGGCAAACGTTGCATTCCATCGTCTCAGCCTTCGCAAAAAGTAAAGACGCTGTTGGGGTTTCTCAGCTAGGCTAAGGTGTTGGTGTTCTTTACAATTTTCAAAAATTAATATAAACATAGGTTGCAGCTTTTATAAAAGTAATTGAAATAATGTTTATAGAAGTATTTATTGCCATTTAAAAATGTATTATCAGTTGAAACTTTGTATTAGCCATCCAAATAGAGAATAGCAATCCACTTTCAAAGCATCCGTATTTGACAAGCTGAGAATAAGAACAGGTTGAAAAGAGGACATGTAGTGTATGTAGATAGAAAACACTAATTTGAATGCAACAACAGCTTAATTCTTATTTTAAGGTGATTATACACTAATGAAAACACAGTTACACATATTGTATTCCATTCCTGCCAAATCCTGTAAAAAGAGCCCTCTAAATCGTACACATTGGATTTTTGATCATTTTTACAAACCCATTAAGTGGGAGCCTGGTTTCTGCATTTCTTGCATCCACTGGTGTTTTTTTTTTATTCAGCTAATGACGTATGTGTAACTAAGCAACTACCATAGTATGAAAACAACTACCTGCTGACAGAGAAAAAAAAAAATTCCTAAGATGAATTCTTCATTGGTTGCCCGTTCACCTGTGTTCAACAACCTCTTGGGTAGCGTAATGCCAGTTATTTCCTGTAGCTCCAATTTACCACTGCTCCTTGAATGCCTCATGGACAGACTACTGTAGCTTACCGAAGCCTATCTTAGAAGGTTCCAATCCCCTCAGACCCAGACAGAGAAGATTAGTTATTGATAAGGGTGAAATACAATTTTCTAATGTAAGCTTTGCACAGGTTGGAACCACGTGCTGCAGAGTATCTTTGGAATAAGAAATTCCACAAGAAACTCTGGTGGATGAATTAATGGATAATCAGTAATGGAAAATGATTAGCATTAAGGTTTTATTCCAAAATAATTAAGTTGTGTAATTTCTACATGGCATTTTTAAGTAAGGCATGCTGAAGAAAAAAAAGCTTAAAGTTTTGTGTGATGTAAAGAGAACACATCATTGATAGTACTTACCAGCCACCCAGCACTGTTACCTTCGTTGTGGCCTTGAATTAGGCTGAATTAGGAATAAGTGCTATGTGCATTCTACTGTCATAGCCCTGGGAAGCATGGAAGGAAATGCATGTATATTTGAATAGGGTTAAAAAGTAATGTTTATATAGTATAAATATTAAAACGGTTTATGTGAGTTTATTGAAATGTATGTCTTTCTTTAAATGAGCATCCTGCACAGGGCTGGCACAGAAAAAGTCACTGAACACACATGGAGGTCCAGTTGCAGTGTTTTCCACAAAATCATACTATAATGGGGGGTTTATTTGAATACTTATATAATCTTTTTTAGCGGGTAATTTCTTGTTAGATTTTAATACTCCAACTTATTTTAGTGTGTACTCACAAACTATTATAATCTGCTGACCTTGCTTTCCCTTCTCTTTTACCTGCACACAGACACCTACACCTCTGTCTCTTGCTGCACACACACCTGCTTCCCCTGCTGCTCTCTGTATTATACAGGGACAGCAGTATTTTTATAAAGTCACCCAAAAAACAAAACTCACATTTTTTTTACCTGCTATTATTTCTCTTTTCACAGCAGCAGGTGAGAAGGCTTGTTTTTAATGACATATCAAAACCAATGTGATACAAGTGTTTTTACAGTTTGCTGTCGGGGTCTGTGCTTGTAAAATAAATACTGTGTTCGCGTGTTCGACACAGTGCCAGAAAATGTCTCTCTCTCTGCATCTCAGAGCTGTGATTGTGTGTGTATGTGTATGTGTATGTGTATGTGTATGTGTGTATATATATATATATATATATAAAAATAAAAATAAAATAAACCACACAGTATGAGGAGAGTGAGGTTGAAATCATCAAATTGCATCTTTCTGATTCTGTTTTTTTGATAACTTTGGTACTATCGATTAATGAAGATGGACTATTGATTCTCTGATTTTTAAAGGATAGTACTATCTATTACATTTCTTCTGCTAGTCAAACCACTGGTTGTGGTTGTTCCATCCTGTCAGGTTGCTGACATGTTAGTCAAACCAAATTATAATAAGAGAATTCGGTCCAGCAGGGGATATATTCAATTTTCTATGAAGCACTGAGAGTGAACACATTCCAGATTTACAGTTAATGCAGTTGCATAATAAAGCACATTCTTAACTGAATTTATGGTTTTCCTAAATCAGTGGTTGTGTTTGTTTTGTATGGGCTGGAATTATGACTTCTCTCTTCATACAGTTTGCTACCAAAATCTCCTTATCACACCTAAAAAAATAATTTAACCTAAAACTGAGTAAACCTGTACTGGACTGTCAGACCCTAGATTTAGAAACTAGGATCAACACTCAAACATTTCCTACCACTGGGGAAGGTTACATGTGAACATATAGATATCTGCTTCCAACAGAAAAAAAGGTCAGAGGAGGGAGATGACCAAAAAGGCAGACCAAGGGCAGAATGAAATATCCTCCTACATATAGAATTTCCAAAAATATCTCAACAACCTGATCTCAGAGGCTGTGAAGGTCTTTTAAAGTACATTGAAAAGAGTGGCTTTAATAATCAGTGCTTATAGGAATAATGTGTTAGTGTTTGGTTTGTTTGTGTGTAATTACACTTACACAAATTAGGCTAGATACTGTACTGTAATTAGTTGTGCTGTTATTTAGCTCTTTGTGTTGCATAACATCTGTCAATTCATTATTGACTGATTATTGGGCAGATTAGCACATGTTCACTTGAGAGGAACCATTGACAAGGAGAGATCTTGTTAACCTAATGTGAAAAGAAAAAAAAAAAACACAACATCAAATAAATAATAGATTTTGAAAAGAAAAACATATATATGAATGTATATGCGTTTATGGCAATCCTTCATTATTATCTCTCTAATCAGAATCCACAAACAGAAAGTAATTTGTGGCAAACGCCAAATCACTCATTTCCTCATCTTCCTCCTGATTGGAGGGTAAAGCATCTACTGTCTGGCTGCAGATGATAAGATATTGATCACCGTCACATCTCTGTCACTCGGACTATTGGACCTGTGATGAAGGTTCAAATAGATAACAGGAAAGGATTATTATGACAGGTGATAACATTAGATGAACAATGAATCTTTGCCTGTGTTGGTACTTTGTAGGGGGAAAAAATTACAATGAGAGGCATGGAAGTAACAGGACAGTGTTTAACAGAGAGACTGACAGAGAGAATTTGTGTGCTGCATTGGTGTTTCAACATCCATGACAGCAATAGGGACATGAAAACTGGGAGTGTTTCTTCTCTTTGCCAGTGCCCTCCCTCCAATTCAGCTTGTTAAAGGCAGCCCCATGGAAGCACCCTGCCAGCCTGTTAGGGGAGGGATAATGAAGTAATCCATAGTCATTACTCAACCATCACCCTTGGTGTGCACAGGCCGCCGTGGACCACTTAGTTGGAGGTGTGTCAGTATGTGTGTGGAGGAAGGCAGCCAGCTAAGGCATTAGTAGTGCAGAGGGTTAGAAGAGGTCGGGATGGGAACATGGGGACGGTGTCCACAGGGTGAGGGACAGAGAGCCTAGCAGGGTGTAATTGGGGATGTTGTGGTATACTTTAATTACAGCTGAAGGATAATTTGAGGAGTTATTGATCCCCCTCCTCTGGCTGAGGAGGAGCATTTCTTTCTGCATTTATGACCAGCTGGTCATTATAGAAAGGAGGGAGCCATGGGTAAGGAAGGTGGGAGAAGAAGGGAGGAAAGTTCAGGAGGACAATAAGAAGACGTGGTAGCAGGCAGTCGAGGAGGCTTTATGTTGCCATAAAGTTGAATATTATCACCCTGACCACCCGCCTGGGAACCAAACCTGTAAATAAGCAAGGCGGCACATGCTACATTCCTAAGGATTCTGATTTAAGACTATTTGTTTTGTCCCCCTATTTATTTTGCATGATGGCACAATTTACAAGAGGCAAGCAGGGCAAGGAATGCAGGCCTGATACAACATCAAACACAACAGCATGACTCACGACCAGACCCAAAGCCAATTCCCAGGTATTAGAGTGCTTTAAGTTTTATGATCCCCTATCACCAAACCTAATATAATTACCCTGCAAGGGCACTCCGTCTTTCAGCTACAGGAGGCGAAATGGGATGCTTGAAGAAAAGGGGGTGGATGCAGCGGTGGCAGTGGTGGGCGGATGAGTGTCTACTTGGGACTGAGAGAGAGAGAGAGAGAGAGAGAGAGAGGGCATATGAAAGGAATACCAGAATACCTCACTAACACAAGCACAAGCACACACCTCAACTCTATCAGTTGGTGTAAAGTGGTAGTCCACCATCGTATGGGCAGTGACCTTAGCCATGTTATTATTAATTGCCTTATTATTTTAATTACACCCCATGTGAAGTTAAATCGACAGAGCCGTCTAAGAGTCTGTGTAATTAATAGAGTCCAATCTGAAGGTCAATCCTTAGTGGATCTGTAAGGTTGAAGACTGAGTGTGTGTGTGTGTGTGTGTGTGTGTGTGTGTGTGTGTGTGTGTGTGTGTGTGTGTGTGTGTGGCTCCTTCTGTCCTATAGTTTATCATCCTGCATGTTGTTGTATGAGACTAGTATGATTAGCTCCTGTCACGCAGACCCATAAGTCATTCCCTCCCTGACGCCTCAATCTCTACTCGCTCTGGCGAAATGTGAAATGTGTCACTGTGGTCACAAGTGATATACACAGCCATTATGAATAAAATAACCATCGTGAGGATGGGCAATACTGCATTATCTCCGTCCGTCCCTCATGCTTGGGTTGTAGACTCCATAGCCACAAGGTCGAGCTGTGAGTTCAGAGTTTGTGCTTTATTCTGTGTCCATCCTCTCGAGGTCAAGCAGCAGTTTCGGCAATAACTACAATCGCCCCCTTTTGGCACGCTTATCCTCTGGCTGTTCCTCATCTTTCCATCCTATTGTGTTCTTCATGGGTTCTGAGCTTGTTTCGGCCGGGTTTGTCTATCTTGCTGCTTGAGGCTGACATGTGAGGGACACATGAAAAATTCATGCTTAGGTAGTGTCACAGGAGCAAGATAGACAAGGAGAGCAATGTCTGGGATAGGAACCGAGAGAGACGGAGAGAGAGAGAGGAGGTTAACGTGACAGCTAAAGGATTGTTAGAAACGTGAAAATCTGAAAGAAAATGTGCATCAGAGATGAAGAATGCCGAGTCAGAACACACAGCAGAAGCGAACGCTGTGGCAGCAGCGTAAACAGGTAATGGCTGGTCGGCTGGTTCTACTTTCAAAAGGTTAATTACATCTAATCTGTGCACAAGAAGCTGTGTCAGAGAAAGAGACATTAATAAGGCATGACAAGGCAGAGGAACGATCAGGGCAGCAGTCTGGGGACTGGAGGGACAGACAGACAGTGCCATCCACTCTGGCTATAGCAGCCAACTAACAGGACTAGATAAAAAGACTAATCAGCCATCAGCGGGAAGAGGAGAGATGGAATTTGAAGAGAAGTGGTATGAATAGACCTTAAAAATATCTCCATTGGTTATACAATTGCTGCTGTTGCCTAGTTTCAAGAAAAATACCATTGCTAATTTAGAGTATATCTGCATTATGATCTCAAAGAGAATTTTCTGTAACAAAGGCATTTTTGTCTTTGAAACGTCTAACTCAATTCCCTGCACCTACTCTGAGAAGACAGCCATCTGATAATGTTGCATCCCTTTGGGGTGAAATATTGCTAAGAAGTGAAATCCAAGAAAAGAACGCTGAAAATAATCTCTTACAAAATCAACAGAAAGGGAACAAAAGATTGTGCTTCTGTGTCAACACAGGAACTAACTGCATTTTGTACATTTACAAAACTTTCAACGCGAACAGCAATGATGGCATACACCGAGTATATTCGCAAATGTATACATTTAAACAAAACCAACAAGCGCATTAAGACCTGGTTGTGTCAGTGTCACAGAGTCAAGTCTCATATCAAAGAAAAACAAGATCTGAGTCATCTGCTTCACGGTGAGGCTTTGTTTTAACTTCAGACAGGGAGTGGAAGTGATGGGTGTGAGACAACAGCAGCGAGACTGCTCTCCGCAGAGACGCTAATCCTTGTGATGGCATTATCATCCACACATCAGCCCACTATACAGTAGGCAGGCATGAGTATAGGACGCGCTGCTCAATGTGACAGCTGGGGTCTTTATGCTTGGGAGGGAGGAACAGCTCATTACTGGAGATGTTTTCAGTGTTTTGATGGGTAAATAGAAAAACTGCTATCAAAAGCCAGCGCTGACAGCAGCCGCATCGCCTCCCACTTAATCTGGATATGCATGAATGAGAAAAAGGATAATATCATCAGCATACTGTCATATCTTTTTTTTTTTTTTTGAAAATATCAGCAGCCCCTTTTTCAATCAGTGATTTGTATATCAATGGGCAGCTGTCAATGGGGGCACTTTGAAGTGGCAGTCTGGAGAAAAGGCTCATAATTAGCCCCTCGCTGTGAGTAGGTGAATGGAGCTGCAGGTAAGGAGAGCCTGATAATGTCTCGGGCCTGTCCCTTCTACTCTTTTGCCACCCACTTCAAAGACTGAGATGAGAAATCAGTGGGTGTAAAAGTCAATTGACTCCAACAAAACATGTGGCGAATCGTTGCAATCTGACTGTGGTGCGGTGATTGCGTTTTATCGCCCAAGTGCTTCAGTCTTAATGCGTCGCTGTGTCATCTGCTGGCAACTCACCCTTGTACCTCTTGCAGATTCTCCCAGCAAATTCATTGCTCATCAATCCATCAGATGGATTTTTATTTGCATTTTTATTTGGCAAAGGATTCAGAAGAGGGGAAGGTATTGCGTTGTTGTTGTTTTTTTTCTTTCTACATGGGAGTAAGAGGCAAGGACTGCATTTCATTCTAATTATCAGAATAACAGACTGAACACTGCCGGTTGAATCTTTAAATACTCTGAATTTCTGCTACACCAGAAAATATAGATATGTTGAGTTAATTCATATTGATGCCACAATTAAAAATGCATTTAATGTTTGTTTGTTTTTTCAATTTATTTTTTATTTATTCATTTTTTTAATCTTATTCATTTCCTGAATCTTTGTTAGCTATTGCAGGAAGTAATTTGTGTTCCATCTGAAAAGCATTGTTTCAAGTACTTGCATACACAATGATAAGTTGCATCTTTTATGGGGGAAAAAAAAGTTAAAATAACTTAATTTCTTTTATCTAAAGGTGAAGCCACTAATGGGAGAGAACCCTAGGCACGACATTCAGAACTGAACAAATGAATCACTCGACTTGTCATCTCTAACAGTGCTTCTATCACTGCCGAGTGAAGGAAAAAGGAGAAAAGTCACCGCTGCCCTTTTGGATGGAGCATCCCTCAGGGGCTTGATTAGGCTCATCCTGATTGGTTGAATAGAAAGATGCAAATTTCAGGTTGCAGAGTGGCTGAAGGCCAGACATCCCCATTTAAGAGTATAGCCTGTGTATAATAGAGCACCGCCAGATTACACTTAGCCGATGTATTCTCTTCTAGTTTTCCAGTCAGACTTAATGTTTAATGTTAGATTCATTTTAATTTATTGCTAGAACTGGGAGGTGGTCTGGTCTAAATACAGTTGTGTCACAATCATAGTATCTTGTATCACTATGTGGATGCGTACATGTTTGCCTTGCACGCACATTTGTGTGTGTGTGTGTGTGTGTGTGTGTGTGTGTGTGTGTGTTTCCTTGGCAAACCCAGTTTAGCTTTACACGATGCACTTTGTTCTTGGCTGAATGACAGGGACCCCATTTGCTGGATGCAAATTAGGAGCATTGTCAGCGCTCCTAATTCAACACAGCTCCTCTTTCTTTAAAAAGCGTGGCTTTTCACAAAAGTGTTAATAGATGGGTGGTTCTCCACAGAGGAAGAGATCCTATTTCGGATAAGAATGAGTAATGTTGCCACAAGAGAAAGTTACATTCTGTGGCTGCACATGAACTTTAACTCACACGCTGTAGTGTCGACTCATGACGTTGTAACTCATTTTGAAAAAGCTAGTTGCCAGCAAATATGAATGGCTTTATACTGATTCATGCAATCAATTTGCTTTCTGGCAAAGAGGAGATATACTACAAAGAAAAAAAAAAAAGAATCATCAAATGAAACAAAACAGACAGGACCCAGGATCTTTCTGTTGAGTAATCAAATAACTGACTAAAAGTAGGAATAATGTACAGTGAAATGTGTCCTTTCCACAAATGTAACATATTCAGAAAATGCACAAGTGGGAGGTATATCCTAACTTAGAAAATAGTTACCACAGCAGAATTCTTCAGGTCTCAAGTGATTTGTTGCAAAAATAAATCTTAGAGACAGCACATCAGTACGAAAAAACCCATATTCATTTGCAAGGCAAATTTCTCCTCTAGAGAAGTAGCCTAATGTACAGTACAGAAAACTTGATGCTTTTTTGTTTAAAGTAAAAAATTATACGCCCAGAGGCTGCTGTGGGCTTTAGCCAAAGTGTTGCTTGAAATGTAGGATGGCGACAACTTTGTGAAAGGGTGATGTGGTTCTGTCTTTGCCAAATCGGCTGATGTATACTGTTTTTGGATTGTTCAGCATACATTACTGTCACTAGTGTTTGAACAGTTTTACATTGTCCTCACTTCACCGTTTGTCTTGTTGCGTAATATAAAGTTGCACCTGTCAGTTTAGGACAATGACAGTGAAATCAGACACTGTTTGGTCCTGTTTCCATGTAGGACTATAACATCAGGGTGAATACAGTAATCCATTGTTTTGGAACTGTGGAAGAAATAATCACGACTTACAGTGTAGCTAAAGCATAAGCTTAATTTGGCCAGTGGAAATTGGGCACAAGACTGTAAACTATCACCCATAGTCACTGGTGTAAACTCAGATTACTGGGGAAATTAGGTCACTATAAACTGTGTAAATGCTTTAATCTCAGTATTACTTTAATCTGGTTATCCAGAGTAGCCAGGTTATGGTGCGTGTTAAAATGCACTGCATGTAAATGAAGTTTTGGCTGACTTATTCCATCCAATTTTCTTTCTGTCATGTTGGCGAGGCACTTCTTAATCAAACCTTTAATGTTATGACTGGACTCATGGAAGAGGAACAGTCTTAATGACGACTGGCCTTGTCTGCTATTATACGCACAATCCTCAGGGAACAAGCGCTTGGCAGGTAACAGAATAAATGGGACTGTTGTTTTATTTCTTCTGCTCTGTCACCACCACATTAACAGAGCCACACTTGTTGTTTCCCGTTGATGTGAAGTGGGTGACATATTGTTTACGGATTACATGAGATGTATGATGTGTTTGCTGCTTCTGCAGTGATTCCGTTATGATGGATAGCTTCCTGTTTTCCCACCTTCCCCTTTATGAAGCATGTTTTCTGCAGTCTTAATAGAGCACTTGAAGTTGAGCTGAATTAATTTTGTGAAAAATGTCGATGTATCGAAAACTCAGCAGCCGGCAAGGGAAATTAAAGATGAATAAACAAAAGCCATATGTAGGCTATTTCTTTATTGTAGTCCCATTCCAATTTAGGCTGCTTAGACAAGGGCATTTTTACATGACACAATTGCATGGTTTTGCTTTGATGGTAAAAGTTATGTATGGATGATTTTAAATAATCTAAATTAGTCAGATCTTATACATTTAGCACGCATGTTCTGCATTCTACTTTGTATATTTTTCCTGATCATCATCATCATCATAATCTCCTCATGGTTTTCAGAATTAAAACATTTGTTTACATGTGCAGTCAGCCTCATGAACCAACTAAAAAAAACAATCTTGATTGACAGTTTAACACCCTGTGAATGATTCGATTGTTTATCACACAGCATGACTCTATGTTAATACAGACTTCCTTCGCAAATAACATTTTCATAAACGCCTATCGTTTCCCTGGTGTTGCAGACAGATGTGTATTGTAGAAATAAATTTTCATTTGGATCTAATTCAGCGTGTGAAAAATCTCAAATATATTCAGATAATGTGATCAATAAAATCACATTGTTAGATTTATTTTGCCTCATTTTGTACTTGCAGTATAAATGCATACATTAAAGCTGTCAGATGAATCAATCTTGCTGCACGTCACACAGTATGTATTATGATAAATGCATTCTATAGATGTCACAGTGCTTAACAATTGATGGTGAGACTGGGTGGTTTCCTTAGTATGCACACATGAGAGCGAGCCTCACAAAGCATCAGTGAGCCAGTTTCTCAGTGTTATTTCTCACTTTAGGGAGAGAGATAGTGTGACATGACTAAAACCCTGCCTTGCTCCCCAAAGGCGGCACATGTCAACCATCTTCTGGGGCCTTGTCAGCAGCCAAAAGGTTTTAATGGAACTGTGTTTTGGGATTTGCGTGTGTCGTCCGTGTTGTTCGAGAGACGGAGAGTGTCAAGGGGGAAAGAGAGAGGGGAGACCTCTTTGAGTGTCAAGCCACTGAAAGGAGACATGCCGTCCGCCGAGAGAATAGCTGCTTTAGTCCTCTTATCCTTTCCCGCCGACACACACAGATGCAAACACGTTCTTTGCAAGCATCGAAGCTAGAGATAGGCCTTGGTGTTCAGGTGATTGAACTGCCGGGTGCCTGTTCTGCACTACACATCTTCATTTAGCCAGATTGAACACCTGCAGAGATTGGGATACAATTCAGTTTTTTCCTGGTTGGCTCTGTGTTCCTACCGCCTCTGAGCCAAAGTTTCACTGGTGCATTCAGACATGTTCAGACAGATACTCATCTAAACATGGAAGCACATTTACAACTGGTTGTTAGTCACTTTTATTTACACTAAAATACCATTAATTTAAATGTCAAGATGAATAGTGAAGTTTAAAATGAAAATGCAGCCAGTTTTCCATCTGTTTCTATTGTTTTAATAGCATTTTCTAATGTCTGTCCCTCCTGCCCCGCTGACATTTGTGTCATTAAATCTGAAATGATGAAATTTCTGCAAACTCCCTAGTGGAAAACAGCTGTTTGTCACATTTGGTTATGAAGTTTGATTTGAGCATTAACTAAGCAATAACCAACATTTCACAATATTTCTTTTATTAAAATCAAACACCATAGTTCTTCTCCTGTAGGCTTTTATTGTAAAGTGTACCATCCGATCATTTATTATTCAATTAATGCCTTTGTGTCTGAGCTTTTTAGCATTTAATAAGGCTATAAACCTCTAAAGCTACAAATGCAGACTCCCTTACAATCCCCATGTGAAAGTATCTTTAATGTTGAATGAAAGTATTATGAATGAAAAAAAACCTTTCCTTAAAACATTTAAAAGATTTTGCAGTGGACTTACTGAATCACACTGCACTTTTCTCCTATCTTTTCTCTCCCCCTGACTCATTTTATTTTACACATGCCACTTTCCCCATGACAGCTGACCCCACATGTGTTGTCAGTTTATGAAGTTGAGCCCATCGCTTTCCTGTGTGACCCCCATAGCTGTTACCTCAAAGCATTTAGAACGTATCGGCCCCAGTGGGCCCTAATTGCAAAGCAATTATACACCAGGAGTGTTGTGTGTTGGCCATCAGACGTCTGCCCAGGATGACTATTGCTGCAAAGAACTCCTGTGGGTTACATTGTAAACAGAAAGCAAGTTAATTGCAATTAACACAGCGTGATTACCACTGAATTAAGTTGAAACTCTCAGGGGACATGCCTACACAGGCCTGTCATCCTATGGCATTTGAGTGACACCTTATTTGATTAGATGGTATTTATTACCATATTTTTTTTAAATTAATGTTTGGGTTTAGGAAATTCTGAAAGTGAGATATACCCATCAGAAGTTCTTAGAGTTGAAGGACATAATAGATTTTCTCCTACCGATACTTAAAATCTCTAGATCTCTCTAGTTTATCGTGATATAAACTTGATTTTTTCCTCACTGACCAAGACAATTCATTCTTTCATCAATTCTTGTATAGAACATGTGGACAATCAGGCTTAAACAACACAGGTGGTGTGTGTGGGTTGATGTTTAACTGTTTGATCTGCTTCGAACAACTATAGTTTGGTGCTGATCTTCAGTAGCTTGAATCTGATCATTGTCACACTAAGAAATAAATTCTCTTTTTGGGTTACCAAATGAATACTTAAGTACAGTACAAATAAGCATTTCTTGGATTTTCAAGGACATTCATCCTTTGTTCAACTGCTCAACTTGTCCATCTGCCACACTCTTGTACAAACTATGATATGATTCTGTCTAACACTTGCCAAATTGCTGCACATGGGAGATGTTTGCCTTCAGGGCTTTCCTGGCAGAAAAGCTTTCTGCCTTTCTTTTTTCCTAAACCCAACAAAGTAGTTTCGGTGCCTAATCTAACCAAGTCGTCAGACTTTCTGGCAGAAAGCCTTGAGGGCAAACTTCTCCCATGTGCCAGACTTAACTTCACTATGAATATCTGTAAACAGCCCTCACAGTATTGGTTCTTTGTTCACACACTTTAAATGAACAAAAGAACCAATGCTGCCTTAAGACATTTAAATTGAAGTTTTATCAATTATTATTAGTGGTAACAATTATTTCATGCAGCCTGAATAATGTCCTGGTTTAGAAGCAAATGCAGTAGAAGTAAAATAACACTAAAAGGTCCAAACGTACAGTATATCAGCGATGGGATACTATTCATTATGAACAGAAACGGTTGTTGCACCCCAGAGCCACAGACCAAGCTACAGAGGTTCAAAAATGTGCCCAGCAGCACTACACATGGGGGGTTGAGAAAATGTCTGGGTCACTGTTGCATTTAAAGCCGTTTAAAAACACACCCTGCAAGATAGAAAGAAAACCAGGAAACAAAATGTGCAACAGGAAATGAAAGTTATCTCACTAACTGGAGACCATTCAGTGGTGGCAGAACCTTTTGCTCTTTTGAGTTTGTGTAACCCTCACTTGAGTAATTTTGTAGAGGCACCAGCGCATGATGTCATCCTGAAGACATGGGCATTCACAGTTGTCACAGTTGATTTTTTTGTTTGTTTTTTTCTTGGTTGACCTCCTGACGTCTTCTGTCCTATTTCACAAACTAATCAAATTATTTCTAGGCATTTTGCCTCAGATATTCATTATCCTGAGATGATGAATCCTTTGATGGTTCTGGTGACCTGTTATTCCCTGTAATACAAACATCAGAGCAAAAATCCCACAAGACACGTTTTGTTATTGGTTTTAATTTTTCAGCTGTGGTCAAAGATGAACTTCTACTAATGGAATATAGACACTGGCTATCCAGAGCTCAGTATTAAATCAAAAGGTCACCATCAAACCAGTGAATGTTGGCTTGTCCCTACTGCAAATTAGAAAGAGCACACATACTTCATGCTGCAGCACCAAACCTCCCTCAAAATCAGAGACGCTTACCCAACTTAATGTCATAATCCCTTCCACTTCATCAGAGCTGCAGAACTACCACCATGACGGCTCAGCTCGCTTACCCCGTGGAGAGAACACTCAAACATCCAGCCTCATCAAGTCTATTTATCAGAATGATCTCTTTAAAGTCAGCTCTCCCCATCCCGTCGCCCTACTTAAAGCCATGTCGTGTTAGCGCCCATAGATCATCTCCCTCATTCACGTCGCCACATCACTGTGCTTATTCTCTCATTATAGAGCGTGGGGCATCAACTTTATCTTCACTGGGATTAATGTAACTGGATACTTTGTCAACATGTATGAACATCTCCATTGGTGAAACTTTACCGCCATTACATAACCCTCATTTCTCAAGCAGTAGCACTTTTCTGCTTCTGCAAAAAATGGGGTTAAAATGATTTTGTTTCTTTCAGTCCATTTCTGACACAACTGTCAAAACACTTTCTTAAAAGCACTCCTATGCATAATTTAGGCTCATTTAATGATGGCTGATTGTTACTCTGGCAGCTCAAATAAATGTTTCTCAATTCTGGTTTAGATTAGAGTGTGACTCTCAATTCATTTGCAGCCCATGTGATTTTCTCTGTTGTCCCTTTACAATACCCTCTCCCCTTTTAGTCTGATAAATTCCTAAATGTATTCCCACAATCCTGTTTTATCCAATCCGTGTAATTACTCTCCCAGAGGATTCCAGTCCTTGGATGAACCATGTTTTTTCTACTTTCACTTGTTAAACATGCATTTCCACACAGGGGGAAAAAACCCCAAAGTGCTTTGGAGGACTCTGAAAAGAAAACATCCTGAATCCTGCAAAAGCCTATGATGAAAACACATAAATATGCTCTGCTGCAGTGCATATTGGGTGAATTTCTACGTATGGTAGACTATTGATTCACAGTGAAATGTGTCTAAAGGTCATTTGTTATTCCATTTGTTTTCTATCAAGGCACATACCGCAAGGAATACACTACACTCTATTGTTTATGCAGAAGTGGTCATAATTACGGTTTTGCCTTTAAGAGATACATAAAATATTGGATTTTGATATTTCTCTCCATACAAACACAGAGGCCTGAAGGAGTTTCATTTTTATTTCAATTTTCTTTTTGAACAGTTCTCTTAAGGCTATGGAAAACACAGATCCTAAAAAGGACACTGAATACCAAGGTCAAAGGTAACCATGTACAAGGAGAAGAAAGCTTTATGGAATAATCTTATGCTCAGTGGGTGTTTGTAACTTCAGGCCAAACTGCATATAGGTCATTACGTAATATACTCATCATAAAATACCATTGCATGCTATTATCCGCAAATGGAAATATCAAGTACATTTTCTAAATAGCAACAGAATAATCTGCCAACAAAGGCTTCATCTGTCTGAAGATAACACTAATCACATGTACGTTAGACACCCTTCAGCTTTGAGTGGTTCAATAGTTAAAGTGTTTCTTATTTGAAGCAAGCATTTTAACAGGGGCATTTCAAAACCTCCCTTCAGCATGTTTGCGTCATTTTAAATGAATGCTGCTGTCCAGTCACGCGCCAGCACAACTGCTCCCACATTTAATACATGTCACTTTTCCGTTGTTTAATTAGAGTATAAAATCTTACATTATTCAATTTGAATAAGAAAAAACACACTTTAAAAAATGTACTCCACGACGTACTGTACTACCCATAAAGATGGCGAATTTATGGAGGCCAGAAGCAAAAAGAATAGTCAAAATGAATGCACTTTTAGTGCATAGCATAGGTCATGCCTCCGAAATCCTGATTGCAACTGGATAGCATCCTATAGGGTACAACTGTCTGATAAATATCCACCTCGTCAAAATCCACACTCACCGTTTGCAACACAGACTTTCTGTTGTTTTAAGCTAAAATTGGGACATCACTGAGTTTTTTCTTCAGAGCCAGACCTTTATTTGTAAAATCAGTGGAAAGCTCAATCAATGGGCTTTCAATTTACTTCACTGCCGGCCATTTTTTTGTTTTATAGTCATAATTAGCAGTTGACTAAATAGTATAAGTCCTGGATATCAGACCTTTCCAACAACACAGCAACCTATAATTATTCTTCGGGTCAATTACACTAATAATACCCTCTAAACAGACATCCATCATAACACCAGTAACCAGTATTTTCTCAAACTTAAAAACACAACATTTTGCCAGTGTCAGAAAATATTTCTGAAATACAGCATATCGGATCAGCTCATTTATTAAACATTGCTGCCTAAATAATGTGATACCGCCTCTCCGTGCTTCTAACAATGGGCAAAATGCAGGTGGAGAGGGGTCACCATCCCCTGCACCTGCTCAGGCTAATCACCCACTCTGAGACAGAGAGGTGAGAGGGCTAAGGGCAGAGAGCACACTCACACACATGTGCCAACGTGAACCACAATTTCACCTTTCCACCCATATCTTTTTCTTACCCCACCTACCTTTTCCCTCAACACACCCAGCACTTTCTTGCCTCCCCCGGTCCCCTGCTGATCTGCTGCTGCTGTTTTCTGCAGTTGACTAGTGTTGCTAGTCCCCAAGTGCCAAACTCATCACCACAATTGCAGATGACACTGCCCCATGATGCACGACACTTGCTCTGTTGCTGTGACCAACTTTTTAGCCTCCTTTTAAATTTTAATATGTAAACATTTTCTGACAAAAGTTTTGTTTCAATCGCATTCTCTTTTGTCTACTATTCTCCTGATTCATTTTCTTTGCAGAGGCAAGAAGATGACACACATACAAATGTGATTTAGTAATAGAAGCAGTATTCAGATCCTTTAAAAAGGTCCAGTGTCTAAGTGGCTCTATTTACAGAATGAGATAAGTGTAATATACTCTTCATAACTATGTTTTCATATGTACATCATCACCTGAAAAGAAGAATAATTATGTTTTTGTCACCTTAGAATTAACCTTTTGTATCTACATATGCTACGGGTCCTTCTGAAAGTCAGAACATACTTTTTTTCCCTTTTTTTTTTATGTAATACGCTTCTTTAGACATTCATTTATATCATGTGAAAGAGTCAAATTTATCTCGATGTTCACTCAGACCACATAAAGCTCTCCTCACCTTGATACATCATACCTAATTTCTGTATCTCTCAATGGATTCTTTCCACACATATCATAACACATTGCCATGTGTAGGAATGAAAAAATAATGTTAGGGCTAAAATGTCTTCTGCTGCCTGAGGTAATGGTAGGCAGTACGGGGATACTGCATATCACACTGATATATTGTATTGTTATACATCACATTATTAGCTGCATTTTATTGATGTAATGGTTTCTCCTCTTGTACCTAGCAACTCCGACATCCCGAAAGAGCCTCAACCAAGCGCTGCTTTTTAAAAAAGAGGTTTAATCTTTTATGTTTTGTGTTTCATAAGCTTATATGTTTGTAATCGTAATATCTTAAGAAACATAACTTGTAACTATAGCTGTCAGATAGAAGTACTGGGGTTTAATGTAATACATTCAGTGTGTAGTAGCATAAAATGTGTGTGTATGGACTTGAAAATGTGTTTTTTCTGCCACTAGATTTAACTCTTCCCCTTTTTGTTGCAGCTTCCTCTATAACACTGTAACAGAGATCTAAGAAGCATAAAACTTTAGCAGGTGCCTAAACTTGCTGCAAGATTAACCAGGTTGAATATATTGGAAAACTGTCTTGGGAGTGTGCTGTCTTTCCTGAGCTTCCACTACCTCCTCTCAATACTAAAGCATTAACATGAGTTACGTAGATAAGCAGAAGAGAGATAATAGAAGAAAAAGCTACTATATGCATGTGGGTGTGCCTTGTAAAGGCTGACAGATTATGCCTTACAACACTGTCTGGGTGAGGTACTTTAGACTTTTCCCTAATTCCACTTAACAAAAGACTATGCTATTACTCTTGTAAAACAATGGGGCACAAAGAGCTCAGATTTATAGCAGAAACCAACAATCCACCTATGTCTATCAATTAACTCACTTGTGGGCCTTTAAAAAAATCCCCAGCAGGGACAAAAAAAGCTTTCTCAGTTGTGTTTTTTCTATCAAATTTTAACAAATTAAATCGCTGTAACTAATAATTTTATCAAATGTGTTACATTATGTTCAAAATGTAGGAGGTATGGAAGGTAATACAATGAACAGAGCAGAGTGATGCAAGAACTAATGATTCTAGATAGAGAGAATAGTATTATTGAAGTATTTTTCTTGCTCTATTTCCTACATAGCCTCTGGTAATTGTCCAGGCAGTTGTGTGAACATTTCCAAAGGTTATAATTATTGATATGTTAAATATTGACTCTAGATTGACAATGGGAAAACAAATGACTACCAGTGTGGTAAATATATTGATCCCTTTACGTGAACAAACAAGTGTGGGAAACAAACGAGCCATTTGTTCAAATTAGACACGCTTTGATCTTTGCATTTTGTAGACTTTGAATGAAAACTGGTAACCGGCACTGCTGGTGCATCCTGACAGCACAACTCAACATCAAATGGGCATTTTGAGGACAGTAAGCTATGCAGCTCTTTTGAAAGACTTCTTCTGCAGATTCTGACAAGAACACAACACAAACTAAGGAACTCTGAAATGAAATGTATCTCATTATTTTTCATCCATGGAAAATATCTACTTGAACAGCCCACACTAAGAATTTGTTTGGATTCATCCAATGTTCCTATTGTACAAAAACACATTGATCATGAAAGGCAGAAAGGGCTGTGCACACAACCCATTTTTTCCTCTACCTGCTCCTTCTTTTAAAAAAAATAAATAAAAAAAAGTCACACTTTGTTGTGTTTGTTGGGGAAGTTCATGGATCATAAATGTGGAACATCTTAATGCACCCTATAGCAGGCATCGTTCATGCTCTGAGAGGCTGCCTTGGAGCCATTCATGACTGGTTGGAGCAGGTCTTCAGAACAGCAGTATGACTTCAATACAGTAACACCATCACACACACTTGCGATGTACTGGAGACGCAGTCGCCGGCAGCTGATGGAAGATATCTCTACACCACAAATAGAGTGGCAGTAAATTATTAAAAAGGGAAACAAGTCATTTGTGAATGAAGAGTGCAATAAAAACACACCTCTCCCTACCTTTCAAAGCAAAGACTACAGTATGTGTGCAGGAGGTAGACAGAATACTCTTGAGAGTTTTAAAAGCTAATATCCTGCAGGGATATATGGGTTCACTGTGAAATAAAGGGGCTATTAAACAACCCTGCAAATACTTGCCCACTGGGCAACAATAGTGTTATATCCCACGGAAAAAAGAAATGCAGCTCTGCTTACAAAGGGAGGAATGAAATAAAATAAAGTATTTGTGCCCAGTGCCACTGAATTAGATAATGAATTACTGTGACTGACGATTTTTCATTTTTATTTCCCTCTGTTTTGCTCAGAGGTGATATGAGTCTATAAAAGTGTAAAAATAAATAATGACATGAGCTTCTTTTTGCTGGTGCATGTAGGCTTACAGAACTGGTCCGATTGTGACACTTCCTTTGTGGATAACCGTCTAAGCATGAGGTTTAGATGTGATGCAGGTTTATGTAAGGGGGTGTTCAGAGCTGGCCAGGTCGCCAGGGAAGCAAAAATAATTAGAGGCATTTGTACTCTGCTGCTAGAAGCCAAACTCTTAGCACAAGACAGACAAAACCATTTGCCAGAAATGTTTTCATTAAATCGAAGAGGAAGTAATCAAAGTTCGAAGGTAATCAGATATGCTGTAGTTCTGACAATAAACATATTGCTAGCAATCTAGCACTATAAATACCATTGAAGTAATCAAATTATTGAGGTTCCAAAGGAAGTACGAGTTCAAGATTGAGCTGAAATCACCAACAGTGAAAATGTCACCTGGCCTGAACGGTCTTAGTTCTGTGGGTGGTGGTGGTGCATGACTGTTGTGAGTGAAGCAATTCTCTGGTTTGTTTCAGGGACATCAGAATGGCAACTTGTTATGCAGTGTTGTGAAGACTGTATCCAACTTCTTATAGAGAAACTGTTGTGTGTGACCTCATATCACATCTACCCACATAACTCATTTTTAGGTTTTAGAATTTTGCATGCAACATGGAACACCCAAAGACAGAAACCCTGTTGAATGGGGACGCCATTAAGAATTGGCATCCTTAATAGTCTAATGACGACACTCATAAAAAGCCCATGAATTGAGAAGCTGGCATCATTCATGCTGGATGACATTTTTACTTGGGTTGAGGCAAAATGTGTGTGTGTCAGGGGAGGGACAAGAAAATGATTGATTGCCTGATCAGTGTTTGGTGTGTTGCAGCACATCACTAATCACTGACCAGAGCACAGTATTTCTTCATCTCTCTGAGAGGGAAGAATAAAGAAACTAATACATTTAACGAGATTGATTTGTTGGCACATAAAACATCAATGTAAACACTCAAAAGCTGCAGGCAGCATTGAATAAGTGAGTGTATATTGAACGCTTGCTGTAATCAAAATATCCCTATCACTGACATAACATCCACCGTGGTTTGAATTGACTCTCTATTAACTGTATAAGTTCAACATTTACCTTTTTTTTTCCTATAACAAATATTGGCTTTCTGAATGTCATGGCAAAATGCCACCCAGTCAATGAAAGTGCATACAACACTGACATTGGTCCATGGATAACTATTAAGTCATTGTATGTGGTCTGAACGTGAGATATTTTCATTTGATTTCTTTAAATGATTTTCTGATTTGGTGGAAAATAAAGACTGAGGGAAAATGTCAGACTTTTCCAATATCTGACCGAGGAACTGCGCTACTAGCACAGCTACAGTCTATCCTCAAATGACTTAGATGCTGTGGATTATTACAAGGGTATGAAGATACAAATTGAGTCATGATGGGAATTATTGCTGCGATGTTACACAATATAGGAGGGAACCCTGAACTGAGACAGGCCATGAGAGGTTGACATTTAAAAACTGTCCTGTGGGAGGACCCATTGCCTCTCACGGTGGGGAACCTTGGAGACATCCTTGGCTGCTTTAATGGTCCTTATTCATCTTTACTTACTCACCCACAATGTCATAGACCCACATTCAAGACTCAGCTCTGCACAGTAGACTAGACATGAGTGATACATTATGATCTTTTTGTACTCATACATAGCAGAGCACATACATTATAGAACACATAGTTTCAAGCTAGTTGTTAATGGTGATATAGAGTACTTTTATTCTATTCTGCTATACCCAGGATATCTACATTTCCAGTTTTCCCCAAACACACTCACTCACATATTTTGTCTTCACATGAGTGGGATACAAGTTTTACTTCACTGGCTTTGAGAGCGGGAAGATAAGTGGAAATGTGTAGCACTTTATTTCCATGTCAGGATCCTCTTTTTCCACTTGATTGGCCTTTCATCACACAGCATGTGGTGCAGACAACGAGGCAACAGGAAGTGGAGGCGAAGAATGGAAAGGAGATGGAGCACAGACATGGGATGGGGGTGGAGGAATGAGGCCAGACTGCTGATGATCTTTGATGAAGCATCCCACGAGACACAATAGCATGACTCAAACCAAAAGCTTACTACATATTCACCCATACTCCCCTGCATACTCAGACACTGTGTTCATTCATGCACAATATGCCATTGAAACTGGAGTGTATTAAAAGTCCAAGGTGCCAACAGGCCACACATGCAGGAGAGGAGGGAGAAAAAGGCTGGAAAACAACTCAACACTAACTGCCTGCCTGTCATCCATTTCCCATCATTTGTTTCCCTGAATGAGCCAAATCAGAAAAACCCTCATGTGGAAAAATTGTCTCTCTCTCCCCCTCACTCTCTCTCCCCATCTTGTCTTCCTTCCTGTCTCTTCAGTTATTCTCCCTTGTCACTATGTTGAGACTGAACTAAATTCTAAATCCTTACGTTCAGGTAATCTACTCTGATACGGTGACATGGCAGAAAAAAAAATGGCAATGTAACAAGCTGTGCTCCTCTGATGTGCCTCCATGTGTCCAACTTTCTGTGTCAACAGTCTGAGGAGAAAAATCAAAATGCAGAAAGCTTGGTGGTTGGCTTATTATGACTCCCACTGGAGGATGTTCAAAAGAGCAGCGCTCTGACACCCAATGTGCTGGGTTTGTTGCTTTATGTTTTAATCTAGCCTAAAGATATATGTTTATCAAAGTGAATTTGCAGTGTCTGTATTCAAGGCTTCACTGGAGCTTTCAAATCACCCAGAATTCAAAAGAGCAGGGCAGAACATGAAATGATGAGCACATCGCCAACTCAAACTCATGGGTATAAGCCTCGATCGACGTATACCAGGGTATAAGCCTCGATCGACGTATACCAGGGTATAAGCCTCGATCTATCCTATAATATACTGCATCACACACTCACTCAGGATGTCGCAAGAAATGTGTCACTCTGAGTGAGTCAGCATGAAATGTTAGCGGCAATTCTAAAAAAAAAAAAAAAAGATAATTAACACCCTGGTGAATGCCAGCAAAGTAAATACAGATGAACATATTCAGCACTGTTCACATTCAACAAGACTTCTTTGAATCATGATGTGAAATGTAATGTCTTACATTCTCTTTGGATTCATCCTCATCCTGTCCAAGCACTGGTACCTGTAGACACGCATCAAAATTCAGACAGTGACTGGCTTGACCATGGTATTGCATTCGGAAGTTCATGTTATATGTTATATTGACTAGTATTATTGTGGCCCACAGTCACCTGGGTGCTAATTATCTCTGTTTCTTTTTGCTGATAATATATTTTGTGCTGGTTCACTCAGCAATATCTCACACACCAAAAACAGAAGATGTTACCGGTGGCTTGATGACATCAAATTTTATTGCATGGACTTAAGTTTCATTCCATACAAAGCCAATGTTCAAGAGATCGTGTAGGAGGGAAAATACTGCTCTAAATGACAGCAAAATGACATCTACTGTTGGGACTTTGGTGTATTATCACCCTAAAAAGTTGAAACATGTTGGCAACACCAAAAAGTACAGAGAAAGTTTTAATACTTTTTTTCGAGTTGTGTTTCTCGCCATCCAACACAATTAAGTCCAATTTTCACTCAACCTTTTAACTCTGTTTTAGTGTCCAGGAAGTCAAAAAAATAAAAATATCATTTATCTGTCTGCAGTTTGGCAGCATAAAGTGGGGCCTGCTGTTGTTGGAAACATTGAAGAAAAACAAATTGCTGTGGGTGTAACATTTTAACTGACAGCTTTCCTAAAACTTTTAATCACTGTTAATGAAATTTTAGGTTTTCCAGTTTTCACCCAGCATCACAGCTTTTACAAAGAGACCATTATCCTATATATATATTCTTAAGATTCAAGCCCAATACTAAAATGACTCATATTATTCCTGACTTATTTTCTGTTGCTGAGTTACTGCTGGAGCGTTTGAAAATACCTCAGAGTCCCCAAGGTAGTGCTGCTACTATGATTCAAACATGAACAAGGATAGGAGCATACGTAGACAGATCTTTGACCTTTCAGCACCACAGACAGCGACCATATGACATGTGCAGGTACCTTGGACAGCTCCAGAGAAGTCATGCTGTGGACGGATTGTAGCTTACAGGGACCCCTAACCTCCATTCCCTTTGTGTGCAAGTGTGCACCTACCCATTTCTGCTGTGTAAACACTGGTGAGGTATTTTTTTGTCCTATTCCTAAGGTCAAAGCCTTTTCTCTCTCTGCCACACACTTTTTTCAGGTTTGCAGAAGCAACTAGTTCCACTTGTAGCACAACTCAGACACTCTGCATTCTCATTTGTTTATCAGAATTAACAAGATGATGTTTTATGTTTATTGTTTTAACTTCACACCGTGGTATTTTGTCGTATACTTACTGTAGACATACAGTACTGTTGTGTTTTGTACAGTCACATCACAAATATTTTTTTTGTTTACTCATACAAACTTTTATTTAATGGCTTGGCCTAGATAATTAATCAAATCTTTTCACCAGTGAAACAAGACCACACACGCTTGTGTTTTGTAGAGTTCCCAGGTGATTCCCTGTTTTATTTGATTCATTCTAGTTTCTTGATTTTTGTACTTACTATCTGTAATGAGATTTATGTCTGTTCTGAAATTGGGAGTTCAAAAGAGAAAAGGCACAATGTGAGGTTGAAAAAAATCTTTTCAACCTCACTTTTCAAACTCTTAAGGCTCTGTCCTTGTCACACAATCTTGTCTTGTGTCTTGTGAGTGTATGTTCAGAGGAAAAAGTATTCAAATGGAATCTGCATGTGTTTGTGATTAATATTTACCACTGTTTACTCTTTATTGCTGTGTAATTCTTCAGCTTTTTGAGACTACTGGGCAATTTAATAACAGCTTATGGCCTAAACCTGTTGGTCATATAAAAGAGAAAATCTAATAAGCTAAGAGATGATCTGACACAATCTACTGTTTAAAATCCTGTTTGTGTTCAATGATTGATTTGCTCATTCATAAATTTGATTCCATCTTGATTTGTGTTTGTCTTTTTCATTTTACATCTACAGATATGACTAAAACAATGTGCC
Source organism: Larimichthys crocea (assembly GCF_000972845.2). NCBI lineage: Eukaryota > Metazoa > Chordata > Actinopteri > Sciaenidae > Larimichthys > Larimichthys crocea. The sequence goes on along the minus strand of NC_040023.1, from coordinate 45,457,050 downwards.
TAATTAATTGATTAGTTTTTGTAGGTGGTGTCCTGTATTTGTTTAGTCCTAGTTGTTATCGCTGTTAATGTGGACTATTAGTTTTCCCACTGTTTAGTATTATAATCATGCAGACCACACAGCCTATATTTGATGCAGGAAATTAAACATCATATCTTCAGAACTGGAACATTTTGCAATAAAGAATGCATCTAATGATCAGAAGGGGAAAAAAATAGCTTATCCAAATATTTTCATGAACTAGAGCAAGGTTGAATGACTAATGTCTTCTATTTGCGATATAGTGTGACACAGTGAATGTTACATGAAAATAGAATAAGTCAGTTTAATGTTTTAATATTTTTAATATTTATGCACATTTCATATTCAAGAACGCCTTTTTTTCCAACAGCATTTGATATGTGGTTAAAAGGTTTGCTGTGACTAAATCCCAATAAACTGTGGTTTCTCTGAGGTTTTTCACCCCCATGTCTCCTCCCGGCATGACATGTCGCAGCGAACACATTGACGCTGACATGTGAGTGATGTTTGTTAATAATTTACTGCTCACAGCAAACACAACAGAAAACTACAAGGAGATGTGGCTTCAAAGTCTTTACCTCAGTCATGTCAGTTAGATTACTAGAGGGAAATGGAACAGCAGGTTACCACATAGGATATATATATTTATATATATGCTTTAACAAGTGTGCTTTAATCTTCGTGTTGATGCAACATAGTAGCAAAGTTAGAAGGGGTTGACAGAAATACATTTTTTTAAAAGTACAATAAAATGTTGTATAATGAAACTGCAGATTGATGCTGCATGGAGTTGTTGAAACTTTCAAGTTTTGTTTTTGTACGGTAGTCTTCTTCACAGGCATCTGTGAAGTATTTAAAACAGCAGACTCTTGTTAGATGATGGTTTTCTGCTAGGGCTGCAACTAAGGATTAATTGCATTATTGATTCATTTATTGATCATTTTCCCAATTACTCAATTAATTATTTAAGTCTATAAAAGGTCAGAAAATAGCACAAGATGTTATGTCTTTAAGTTGCTTATTTTGTCTTACAAGCAGTCCAAACACTATTCAGTGTTGTCAGAAAAAGAACAGCAGTAAACCCTAAAATTTTAGAAGCTGGAACCCAAAAATTGGTGCTTTAAGAGCTTAGGATGTAGTATTGATTCATTTTCCTGTTAATTTATTTATTGCACCACCTCTAACTTCTGCATCGAAAAATGCAAGCAAGATAAAGCAACACAGTAAGAAATATTGTTAAAATACAGTCAAGACTTAAATGCCTCTAACACCGAACAGGATCTGCAGGAGTCAAGTGCTCTGGGAACCTCTTACTGTGTCGTTCCAGCCACTTGACCCATGGCTCCACAGACAAGACAGGTCCGTAAGGAGCTGCCATAGCAACAGGGAACCACCTCTTTCTTGTGAAACCCTTGAGGCCAAGATAGAAACAGATGAGAAAGCAGTGGTAGTTTTAAAGAAAAAAGGGAGCGTGCCAGTGAAATTTTAATGAGAAAGTTTTAATGAAAGAGAATAAACTCCCCCCCCAAAAGTTGTTGCACACATGTTCAGGGAAGAGGAGCAAAAAATAAGGATTTTGGAAGAAAGGGAGGAGGATTGAAGAGCAGACAACAGGAGTCAAAGGAACAAATGGCTCTTGTGAGAAGGTGCTGCTTCTCTTGGGCAATGATAACGAAGCGAAATGCGATCTAATTATATCTCGTTTACCAAATCGATTTGAGCAAAAAAACAATGGCAAGTGCAACAGGCGAGAAATCTTTTCCCGGCACTGTGCAAAGCGTAAAAGCATCACAGCAAAATTGAAATCATCAATGACCGTCAGCAAGAGTGGATGGTGGTGTGGCTACTGGCAGCCCAGTGGTGATCAGGGTCTTATCCACACATCTGCTAGACACCAATCTTGTACAAAAACCTGGAAGCACTCCCAGTCCCCTAGACTCAGAGAATTTGAGTGCAGTAGCAAAAACAAAACTACAGATAATCCATTATCTTGCCGCAAGTTTCTCAGCAATCTACTTTCTTTGGAATTCTAAAGGAACAACAACAGCAAAAAAATAAAATAAATCAGTCACTAGATTTTTCTATACTGAGCAGTGTGTGAAAAAAAAACCTTTAATGTCTTTAAAGTTCAGAATAGTCAGGAAATATATTTTTTCTGACATCACTGCATCCACAAACAGAAACAAAAACCTATACTTTCTTCTCTAGAAATATTGTTCTGATGATACACCTGCTTTGGAAAATCCCACAGATGTTGCGTTAGGTTAATAGAGTCAGCTCCGTGTGCCAAACGTATCAAACGTGAAGTGCAGTCTTTTCCCTAAGCTTCGTCAAGAAGCCACCGTGAGCCGCCTGTGTGCTAACTTTGATGTTTTATTCATTTTCTTGGTACCTTGTAAATGTGTCTTTTACAGCTATGAACATGAACGCTGTGTCTCACGGTGCACATGCTTGTGAAATAAAAAAGTAGAGCCAAGCAGTCACAAGATAGCTTTTGCACAGCATGGTTGTTTCCACCCATTATTTCCCCCTTGTCTGTTCAGATTGGGTCAGATTGCTTTCCTCCTTGCACAAGCTTATACTGTGGTAAACATCACAAGGGATGAAAAGACTGCTGCAGTCTCAGCAAAGCAGAGGTTCATTTCTGTATGACAATACAATTAGTGGAAGTGAAATTGTGTTTTATTGCCCCAATGGTTTCACATTGCTATTTGCAAGCACTAATTTGACAAAACTAAAATAAATCAATATAAATTGGACTTTTGGCTTGACATTGACCTATGAACATAAAATCTTGACATTTTTCCATGTTTTAAACTTCCCTTACTTTTAGCAGCATCTTGTTGACAGTCCTGCAATCAAAAACAGGTATCAAATTAAGGTGTAAATGCTCCCAAGAGACATTTTAGATGCAGTCAAGTCTCCAGGCCAGATGTTCAAACTGCTCTATATAAGAGCTGGTGAAGATTTGCAACAGGATCTTTGTTGCAGGTCACCATTTCCAAGCAGACAAAAGACTTCAGCAGTCTGAGTTGAGTAAATTAAATGGATATCTCAAGTCAAAAGTGTTTTTAGTATGAAATTACCTCTTAGTGTTATTTTTTTACATTCTTGGCTGTAAAATTTAACTAATGTAGAAGTGCCACAACCTCGACTGGCCACTTGAGGCTGGCTGCAAAAGTCCTTGTGTTAAAATGCCCATATTTATAACAGAAATTGTACAATTGTATGAACTACTGTAGTAAACACTTCTAACCTGACATTTAAAAATCACTGTGATGCCATCCTTCAGTTGGCTGAGACAATCTGCAGCTTCTGGGACATGAAACACACAAGTGCAGAAAGAAAACTAGACATGTTGGACTAACGTAGCCCTGTAAGCATATACACAGGCATTTAAAAAATGTCTAAGCCACACAGGCAGATGTCTGCAGTTCACAGGGATTCTTCGGTCTGTTCAAAGATGTGTTTGTTTCACCAGGAAACTTTCTGTCTGCCCACAGAAACAGCATTGAGCAGTAATTAGGAGAACATTAACACATGTTAGTATTCATGGAGGAGGAGGTGGTGGTAAGAGAAACCCTGTGAGACGAGAAAGTATAGATTGGGAAAAACAGAGAAAAGCCACTCCATTTGAGCGATGAAAGAGGTGAAGGGTAGGAGACAGAGCGAGGAGGTGATACAGAGAAAGAAAAGAAGAGCTAGTGCTGATAACAGACTGCTGATGATGAAAAGCTGTGTTCAGTGCACAAATGTGGACCTGTTAATGAAAGGGAAACAGCAGCATGCGTTCCCATCGTTAGCCCTCATTAGCCCTCTCTCTGGGGGGCCCGTTGCGAAAGCATTGAGGAGGCGGCTGGATGGAGGGAGATGCACCACAGACGGAAGGAAGAAGGCGTGGAACGAAAGAAAAACAAAAGGAAAGGGTGGGGGTGGGATTTGTTTTTACTTTGTTGTTGTGAATGCATGTACGTAAAGGTAATCTGAATATAGTCCCACATGTATCAATGTGCACATATGTGGCTGCTTTGGTTTCAGAGCATATGCATATACTGTCTCCCACCAAAAAATATATATATTTATATATATACCTATATGTGTGAAACATCCTGGTACAGTGGTGTGACTAATTATCTGCTGAAACACTGTATTAGTTACATGATTACCAAGCTCCTCTATAGCTAATTACATAGCCTGCTCTTGCCTGACCTCTGCCAGCATGATACATTACTCTACTTCTCCATCTCCCACCCCTCCGCCCCCCTACCATCTTCCTCCCCCCTACACCGTTCTTTTTTTCAGCATTTTAAAAGTTCACTTCAACTCCCTTTGAAAAGGGTGACCTTTTTATACCTTATCTTAACTACCCATAAAATATGGCCATAAAACATATAAAGGAACATTCTACCCCTGAAGTCAAAATCAGCATAACCCACTTCCCCAGTTAATTAAATGAACTGTGTAATTCACAGAACGTTTGCTACCTGTTTGGTTGCTGTCTCATAAACCCTTTTAAACCAAGATCTACAGCACAAATAGAAGATTTTATGCCAGTGGTTTGCATATTCAAAAGGTATCAGTGGATATTTCAGATTTGCACTAAACAGTTATAATGCTCTGCCAGCGATGAATGTAAATCCATTTTTTTCAATTATCTATACTTGAGTGGAACTTCTAAAGTTTGTTATGTTAACATTATACCTTCATGTCTGGGCATGGATTACAATGAAAGTGTCGGGTGAACAGATAGATACCTTTGATGGAAAAGATTCCAGCACAGGGAACAAAGCATCCACCAAGGATGTGTGTCCAAATAGTAAAGCGGGCATCCTCTTTTGTTCACCCATCCTTCAAAACGATTTGATATGTTTCACGAGTTTCAGCTGCTCATTTCCTGCCCGGTCTCAGATGTATTGATGTCACCTATCAAATTTATTTTAGATCAGACTGGAGGAGGAAAAAGAAATGGTAAAAAAACATTTAAAAAAAAAGAAAGGCAAGACTGATGTGTCTGCTGGAAGGGTTGATGTGAAGATTACTCTAACTTCCCTTCACTGATATATACACTGGTCTATACTTACTGGCCTAATGGTTGCCTAATGTGATTTAGTTCAGATCAAAGTGCTACGTAGGCTAAACGTGAAGTGTATTGCCCTTAGGTATTGGTAATGTCTGTTTGACCTGAACCCCTCGGCGAGAAGAAAAAGGACCTCCTCGATAAGTGGGCACTTCTAGAGCTGGCACATGGCCAATTAAGTAACTCACTGGCAAAGTTCATCGTATAACGATATTGTTACTTCACATACAGGGCAAATACCAAAGTGTAGCAATTCATGACAATAAACCATAATAATCTAGCCTATAGGCCCAGATAGCTGTACTGTACAATATAACTAGTATAATGTGTGGACACTTTTTTCCACCATTTCCAGCGTATATTGGAGCAGCTAATTGCCGTTGCGGTTACAGGTGTATTAAAATTAATCTGTTGTGAATAAGGAGAAATATATGGATTTGTTGGGTTATTTAAGACCTCCTCCAGCTGCGAGGAAAAGAGTGTATGGAGCCAGAAATGTAACACATACGTCCAAGTGGGAACTGCAGGCCACCTGTCTTTCATATTCTACTTAGATCCAGTTATATTCAGTATGTAAAAGCCACCAAATGCCTTGTAAATATATCTTACTTCAGCGTATTACTACAGGTGGAGCACAATGTTAGCTCAGGCAGAGCCCTCAAGGTTATGCTTGCATTAGTTAATAGGCACCATTCATGCTTCACAATCACTGCCTCATTGATCAGCAATGTGTCTACCAAATGACTAATGTCGAATAACAATAACATAACAAGTTGATGTGCTAGCGTGTATTGCATCTGTTGGTCCATCTATGTATTGTTTGCTTTGCAGCTGTTTCCACAGGCATGTTCTTTTTATGACTTTGTGCTGCACATACAAATGTAATGAATCGAGTAGAAGCACTGGAGTTCAGTAGAAAATTGTTTACATATCTGGACAGGTCAGGGTTCTCAGAGAGGTCAGGATGGTCTATGGGGTGTATAAGGGTTTTCCTTTTCAGGTGTTGCAAATCCTTGTGACCAACTGAAGTATTAGCTATGTCTGTGTTCCACCTGCAGCCTCTAATTGACCGGGCAGTTTGAAAACATCTAGTATGCCCAATATGGACGCCTAATCCAATGTAAAAACCCTAAATACATTGTGTGAATCCAGCACAAGGCTCTGACAAACAAGTACAAAACCCCCCAACTGTTTTCTGAATACACATAGACACACACACACACAGAAACTCCATCATTCCATGTTTATGTAGTACAAATCACCAGGAGTGAGAGCACTGAATTCTGTCAGAACAGCCCGTTCCCATCAATCCTCTGAATCTTTGTGGAGAAAAAAAAAGCCCCAATGCTGATAGCAAAACTTCATGAACTGAACAGCTTTTCCCAAAGAATGGTGTGGCAGAGCAGATGGTTGTAAACATTTAAAAAATGGGGAGAGGGGTGAGGAGTGTGACATTGTTAGGGGGGAAAAAAAGCATCAAAACTATTATAACCCCACCATGGCGGTCTACCTTTACAGCCAGCAGACATACACCAATATTAGTATAGGTGCAGAATTTATGGGATTCCACCTTGGAAACATAAGTAAGATCAGTTTCCACTTTCTGGCAGCCTGTCTGGTGTCTCGCCTTTGTTATATCAGATGTCAGCACATTGTAATGGTGATTGCTTTAATTTAAAAAAAAAAAGGGGTTTCGCTGATTTGATTAGCCATGATTTGATGCCAACCCCCAACATCCACAGACACTTGAGTCAACCTCTTTTAAGGTGAGGTGGCCCTGAGTCTGCAGCTTGACTCCCGAAAAAAAGGGCCAAACCCTGTTAAATAAGATCACTCCTTCCAGCTATCGAATCATGACTGCCTTCTTTTTGGTGCTAATGAAATTGGTAGCCATTTAGAGGCCAGTTTATGTGATCAGCCATTTCTGTAGTCTTACTTTCTAAAAGGTGCAAACAGATAAAGAAGGGGCTAGTCTTTAATTTACCACTTCTCCTTCTTCTCATTCTGCCAATCTTTCTCTTCCTTAAAGCTCTTTTCCCCTCACAAGCTTAGTGGCTTTGGCTGTAGCCACAGTCTGTGATTTTATCACGTAAAGAGAGAAAGAGAGATTTCCATCTTCTAGTTTTCACAGGTCTCAGGTATAACAAGGTAGAAAGTGAAGGAGGGAATATAGAGGGCCACAGGCAGACAGGTATTGACAGGGAAAAAATGACAAATGAGATGTGCATCCTGAGAGGAGACAAATGGGATGGAGTGGGGGAAAAAGATTGGGTGGATAGAGGATGGATCAGAAATGAACTTGGTGTCTGGACTACAGTTGTTTGAGGCATGCAATTAGCATGTAGTGCGGTGTATATATGAGAGACAGAGACAGAGAGAGAGACAGAGACAGAGAGAGAAATGGAAATCCCTGCAGGTATGTAAAGCCACCAGGGAGCATTGCCTGAAGGAGAGAGGATAAAAAAGAAGGTGATTGACATTCACTTTAATCCACAACTCACCACATGTCATCCAATTTTTACACCTGAAACACGAAAAAGAGCTATAGAAAACTAGGCGGACAATGAAAGTGGACAGCAGGGAGCAGGGAAAGAAAAGAGGCAAAGAAAGAGAGATTGGATGACACAGAGAAATTGAGGGAGCCTAGAGAAACTTGAGACTATCTGGGATTTAAAAGAAAAAAAAAAGCATGCTGAAGATGAGATGTATGAAAAATACCATGGAAAACAAGAAGTTGCAAACAGGAGGTTGGGGATAAGTCACGGAGGAGCAGAGGGAACAAAAAAAGAACAGCAAACTAGTGGTTACAGTGCCACTAAAGACCAGTGCAGCCCACTATGCACAGTAATTATTCTGCTGCTAATGATGCTAACGCTATCTGAGTAACTCCATTGTGTTTAATTTAGGACATCAGAGAGCAAATAGGAGGCGTCGTGCTGATGCTGTAGATAAGCCACCATGGAAAAACAAATGAGTGGGACTAGGATGTAAAAGCAATATTCCAGGTTGAAACTGAGGGTTTACCCAGCATGTGTGCTGTAAATTTGTACTGCAGTTTTCCGGGGGTACCGAGTTCACAATGTTTAGCCAAAAACATGCTCAGAAATACAAAAACAGGCAGTCAACTTCATGCTGTAGTAAACAGGGCACTATCACTAATGGTAGCCTAGTTTTTCCCATTAATGTTTTACCTTAACTTTTACCTATACAGTTCCACATATGGCTCCACCATTAATTTTTCAGATGATGTTTACTTTCTGATGCTTTTTGCTTTTACGTAGTCAGAAAATAAAAGGTAAAAAGGTGTAAACCTGTCTCTGTTGAACTATACCGAAGGTAACAGTGCATGCTGTAAAGTTTCCATTTGCTGTCTTGAGTCACATCCAAAATAGGTGAAAACTAACCTTTAGGGATTCTTGCATCTCTTTCGGGCTGAATGGGCTGGGCTAGTTTACAATGCAAACTCTGCTCTCCCTCGCTCTCTCTCTGTCTCCCTCCCCTTTCTCACCGCATCAGTTGTGACCCTTGTTGCAGAAGCTTTTTCTCTAATTAAAAGAGGAGAGAAGCTGCCAAGCAACTGTAGTGAAACTGCAGACCACTGAGCTTTCCAAGCACACCCACACACACATACACGCACACACACACAAACATGCACACACAGACATGTACAATAGAGACCATTGACACCCTCAAACAAATCTGTTTTCAGGAGATGTTGCTCCTGACAAATCACTTCACCCGACCTGTCTGCATACCCTATGTGCACTGTATCCCCTATGGAGAAGACTGATAAGATTTGAATTCCATCACTGCTTCCTCCTTGCCTCAGGCAGCGTAGCCATGCTGAATTTTGTGCTGTTTTATTTCGTTAGAAAGCTAGCTGTAACCTGCAACCCTATACAATCTACTGTACAATACAGCAGCTATAATAGATTAAAGATATGCAAATGAGACACAGAGGTTCAAAGAAAATGCCTAAAATCTATATCATATTACATTTATGTATCAGTTCAATTATTAATTCTACTGTATGCTATTACTACTGCTGCTAATTAAGCGAGACAATGAATATAATAGACTATATTCAGCATCCCAATTGCCTCAGTGACTTCAATATAAAGCCATAAAGTAGATCTGTTTCACAGGTTAAAGTGCACGATAATTTGTTGTAAAAATCAGGGTTTTTAATTAAATTGGTTATTAGAACTTTACTTTTTCGTATATTGATGTAGTAAAAAAGAAAAAAATAAGACATTATATATAGGTAACTTTGGGCATATCTTGGTTATACTTCTTCAATAATCAAAGGATTTTTATAAAAATACTGTACACAGTATAATTTGGATTAAATAATGCTAAAGTACTGGTTGAATATACCTGGCATTCAATAAAGAAATCTAATTAAAAAAGTTATTTTGTGTCTTTTTATGTTATTTTTTTATTTAACATACAGTATTTGAAGCTGAGTTAAACTTGTGTCTGACTGGTGTGAAAAGGACAGTTCAGAAACTAATTCAGTAGTAGAGTTGAAAAGCTTTAACACCAGCAATGCCCCCAAATATATCAGACAATGTGTAAAGTATCATTTATGTTAAAAAGTGTCCCACGACTTTAGCAGCTGGCAAGTGTGAAGATGCGGATGATTATGATAATGTGCTGAGCTCCCGTCAGTGAGGAGAGGTACTGACATCTGATTAAAGACCGGCCTGGATTTGAGCTGAATTATTTAAACCAATATAGTGATGGAAGGAGAGAGCAAGACACAGAGAAAGAGACTGAGACAGGAAGATAGATCAGCCACCAAACGGACAACCACACAACTACCTCGTGCTGAAATGTAAACCAGCTCTTTACACTGTTCATTTGCAGCTTGTTAGACAAAGCAAGTGCCATTCCTGGACTGTCCTGATATTTCTGAATCAAACAAAATGGTCTCACTTCCTCAGTATCGGCCTAAAGTGTCAACAGTGCCGATGGCTAAGAGATTAAAGGACCCTCCAGACAGCCATTTTCCACACTCTGACTATTTTGGGGGACAAACTAATCCCTATAAATCTTATCAAGGATATGTGAGAAACCCAACCATATGTGGAGGAGATTAGTGTGGAGTTTTGGCCTTTTCTCGATTTTCTCACTTCAGATAACAGGGGTGTCGGACACGCACATGCCTGCACACCCACAGACACACAATCAATTTCCACATTTACCATTGTTTTCTTTGAAACTTTGAAGGGTGATAACAAAATCCTTATCAATCCTAAGCATTGAACTGGGTCTTTTGAGGTGGAAACACATTCCCATGAACACACAAACAGGCTCAGGCATGATGCCACTTAGCCTAGCTCCTCATCTAGCCCGCTCCCCATGCGGCGCACCCTGAGGACGGCATGGTTTGGTTGCTCTGCTTTCTCAACTCGCATTTGGTCATCCCTCATTACCTCCAAATGCCAATAAAAAAGAATCCAATCTACTGACGTCTTTTGAAGTATAGAAATGGAAAACTGAGCCTTGATACAAAGAGAGAAAAGACTAGCAAAATAATGAGAAGTGAGGGAGAAGAACCCGAAAGTCAAGACAAGTAGAGAGAAAGAACGAAGAAGTTAGGGGAGGAGATGTATAGACTAAAACTGAGACAAAAAAGGGGGGAGCTAAGAAGTAGATTATGGGTGTTCTGATTTGATTTCTATGGCAGATATAATGATGGTTAGTTTTCTATTCATCTTCCTGGCTCAGTGGGAGCACAGTAGGCAAATCGGGTTTTAGGATCTGGCCAGTGGGCAATGAGGAGGGCTATTAAAGGATCATTACCATCTTCTGCCATTACGGAGCTGTTGCTCCGGAGGAATTACCTTGGTAATGAGACCAACCTGAAACTGACTGCTTGTGGCAAGCCTGACGTACATTACATGGGAACACTGCAACGCACAGACACACACAGCTTGTATTGCTAGTGCTTGCTATTCATTTCCCACCTATTCATGTCGGCCCATCTGTGTGAATGCATGTGCACACACACACACACACACACGTAGACACCCACATTTATAACAAACACACCGACTCATGCTTGTGAAGCTGCGTAGGAGTCCAACTGATCCTTTTGACAGTTACTTGCTGCCACTTGTTTTCTTTCATTTCATTGCCTCCTCTTACTGCTGTGCGTGCGTGTCCAAGCATCCGTTCCCTTTCACACATTGAAATGCTCTCTGACACTGTGACTCCTGTGCACAGTCTAGAGCTGGTGAGCTATGAGCAGTCATTAACCTGAAATGCTATCTCAGAGACACATACACTCTCTGACAGCAGCGAGACCTTCTCGCTGTTGTTCCATTGTGTAATGGAAGGTGAACGGCGGAAACAATTCAAGTAGCAGACATGAAGGAAAACTTGCTTAATGTATTCATTGGACATTAAAAGGAAACATTTGTAACAATATTTCAAACGTGAAGTGTAAATACAACTCCTGGTACTGAACAATTGTGTAACTTGCTATCCTTAAATCCACCCTGTCTTTTCAAATAACCAGCCACTTCAGGGTTGGAAGGTGGTTGTCACTGTATGGAGTAGCAAATATGGAGGCCTCAATGATGTCAAGTTTTCATAGCAGGAAAAGAAATGTCAATATATGGTGTGTTTGGGGCATACTAAACATAGATTGACGGCAGGCAAGATTCTCTGCTGTAAAGCTGTGTCACCACTGGAATGCATTAAATATTGCGAACGAAAATAAGTTGCTAATACAGCAGGACATCGAGACGTCTCTGTTAATACAAAGTGACACGACATATTCACTTTAGAGGTGCTGGGTTTGATATGCAAGCAGTTCTGCAAGTCCAAATGATGTTTGTAACCATAAAGATAGCTGCAGGAACCTGAGCTTCTGTAACGATCGACTTAACATATACAAGATGGTGCACACCCGCACACACACACACACACACTAATACTCGCTGTACCTTTCCAAGGGCAGAGCCCATTCCAGCTTTACGATGGACCTAAAGACACGCTGTGGGCGGCGAGGGCTTTGGCCAAAAAGACTTTATAGCATCATAAACACAGTTATACCCCATCTCACCAACATAAATACATGCTGGAGAGTTACCAAGAGGACAGCTTGAAGTCACGCCTGCTCTCAGAGGAGAAAGATGGCATTCCCATGAAGAAGTCAAGAGAATATGCTTGATGGCGCTGTAATCATTTAGGGCTACAGCAATGAAAAGAGTCACAAGATTGTTACATTTAAATGTTCATGTGTTTCATATGATGTTTGCATTTTTTTTATCAGCAATCTGACTTAAGTGTTGCCTCATAAATGCTTAACACCTTGGCTTTTGGTTTTCACGTATTTATTTCTGAATGGCATCTGGCCTTCACCTCACTGTGTCACTTATGAGTAAGGCCCACAAATGCAACAGATATGGATGTAAAGCGCCTGTGTAGACGACTTGTGGTTTCCTTCTTGTTCACCTTTAGTGAAGCCCTGTACTGCTTTTCTAATTAAAGATCTTCCATGTGATAACGCGGCGCTGAGCAGAAGTGAGACAGTGTCAAGTGTCAAGTACTGAGAGGTAAAGTAAAGGGCAGCGTGTTATAGCCTCAGGAAGACACCAGTCTGTGGTATAAAAGAGTTAGTCTGCGTTTGAAAGAGCAGCAATTTAAAAAGGGAACTGAACCTGCAAGAAAACTTGCATGCACACAGATCCACCTCTATGCTCTATTAGGAGGCTCATCATCATTATTGATTAACCTGTCTTTTCAAGCATTAATCAATTCATCATTCAGTGTGTAAAATGTCAATGTGATGTTTTCAAATAGCCAGTTTTGTCCAACCATCAGTTGGAAGATATTAATCTTGCAATGACATAATGTGTGTAGTGTACTTGTGTTTGTGCAATTGTCTTGCCTGAGGGACGAATAAAATATTTAGCTTTGAAAAAATAAATAAATCTAAAAACAGCAAGTCCTCACTTTAAGACACAAAGCTCTGACTCTCTTTCATTTTTCTTTCATAAAGTGCTTTAAATAATCAAGTAATCAATGTTTCAAAATATCTGATCATCATAACTAATCATTGCACCACTGATTAACATTAATGAAATATTCCACTACAGTCAATTTTTTTTTGGTATACATAAAATCTTCTATTTGAATCCATGTGCAAATCAAAAAAGGGAAGCAGTGCCTAGACTCTACAGTCTGACCTGGATTTGGCTGCTTTTACATAAGCAATACTGATTTTCTCTCTCTTTCTCATTGCCTCTGTCTGTTTGCCTCACTCTCCCTCTCTGAGATACACTAACATTTAGGGTGGGGATTTACACACACACACACACACACACACACACACACACAATGGAGGAAAGAGATTGGAGTGCAAGCGCAGAGTGGAGTGAGGTTCCAATACATCTCAGAAGCAGACTGAGACAGAGATCACCCGTCTGTCAGTGTTAAACCAGCCATTCAGTCTGAGAGACGTCAAGCATGATAATCCCAAAGGAGGGCAGAGGTGTGTGTGTGTGTGTGTGGAGATGGGTAAAATGGCATGTGTGAAATCTATTACACAATCATGTGAGAAAATGCACATGCAGTGTGTGGGGAAGTAAGTATGTAAGACATGCAGGTCAAAGCCGGAGTATAATTTGCTTGGCGTGTAGGTGTGTGTGTGTGTGTGTGTGTGTGTGTGTGTGTGTGTGTTGGCCTCCATCTCCTCTATTTGCATGCATTATTCTGACAGATAGAGGTTTATAAGCAGCGTGTGAAAATCTGTAAATAGGGTGATGAGGTTGCGCAGGTAGGGAATGTACTGTGCACCTACAGTATGCCATGACACAATGTGTTTTGTGCTCCAAGCCGCTCCACAGAGAACCAGTAGGGTAGAGAGCAAAAAACGTCACATCAGCCTAATCCACCAACACTTTCCCCAACTTTTCAAGAAATAATATAAAAGTTTCTAAGCCCCTTGCTCTGCAGTGCACTAGTGGTATGGATCTAGAGAGGGAATTGGATTTCTGTAGTGTTTATGAATTCAAGTGAACATGACCAGCTTATACTGTACATCTCCAAGAGTATGGCTGGAGGATGCTCTCTTATGGACAAAAAAAAAAAAAAGAGTCACCTGGCATGTTTGGAATAGGATATGTCCTTGTGATTCTCCTTTCTCGCTCTTTATCTCTCTGGTGCCCCACAAGAGTGGAGCAGGTGCACTGAATTGCTCAAAAACGAGAAAAGCGCAGCAGAGCTGTACATTGTTTGCTCTCTCTCTCTCTCTCTCTGCATTCCTTCCAGTCATGCAGATAGTGAGTCCCCATGCTGGCAGGCAAAGAAAAAGGTTGTTTGTGACATAAGCACTGATCCAGACCACCACTGCTGTCATCCCATCCGCCCTTGCTCTTTAAGCCCTGTGGCTCCTTTACTCACCTCTCTCCCCCTTTTTACCTCCTGTCTGTCTAAACTGCTGTTGTGTTAGACCATAGCAAATGTTTGTCTTGCATCTACAGCATACCAACATGGTATTAGTTTTGTGACTAGATTTATCGCCTCTTTACACACACTGCAAGATATTTAGTCAAAAAGCAAAGATTTGTGACCTCTTACTGTTGTTGTTGGCTTTATTGTTATGGAAACTGAAGCACTATTAACTTAAAAACCTGTAATTCTGCCGGCCCTTTACCTCGATCTGATAAAACGGAATCAAACATTTGTAAGCATGCCTATTTGCAAACATTTGATCTAACCTCTTCTTGGTTTTCATAGAAGATTTGCTTGGATGGGAAATGCAGTACAAGATAAGGAAGCCTTTTTAGACTATAGGGATGCTCTTCACTTACCAGACTGTTTGCTTAGGGAAAGTGGGAACAGTGCCATCTAGTGAGAAGCATGTATATGTATGGTGTGTAAAGGATCTCAGCCTTTTTCTATTTTACTTTATCTGCTTTACAAAAAGGAACAAGTCAATGTTTAAATAAATAGATACCTAAAAGTGTTCTCCTCATCCTTAGATTCTTTACAGATACTCAAAGACCAGACAAAGTGAAGAGAAGCACTCAGTCGTTTGAAAACAACCACAATGAGATAGTAAATGCAGCTTAGCCCTGGGGCCGAACATCCCAGAGAGACACGATACAGACATAATGTTGTTTTTCTTGGTAATCTGGTTGCTCTGCTGACCCAGACTACCCACACTTCTACATTGTTAATACCCCAGCAAAACTGTGAGTTCATCCTTATGGGTTGCTTTGCTAATCTAATATGCTCCCGATAACCTCCTATTGACCCCTGACCTCTGATTGATTTCTTAAACTATGAGACACCTATTTGAGAGATCTGTTCCCATCAATAAACCTGATAGGCAGACAATCAGCCAGAAGCAAGGGGGGTTGTGCATTTTTTCTGAATCCGAAACAGAAACCAAAGAACAGATTACTTCAGCAATCAGAAATAATCATTTAAACATGGTTTGCTCTCAAATAAGCAAGACAGAAATACAAGACGGATTAGTCGAAGAGGTTGCCCGCAAGGCAAACAATGTTCTTCTTAGTGATCGGGTGTTAAATAATATGAGGAGGGATGAGAGAAGAGAATGATGAGGGTGTGATTCAGGGTCAAGGATGGATATTTGTGGTGTGCCAGCCTGGGTGTGGATAATGGGTAGTGAGGAGTCAAGAACCATTTAACTTGCTCTCCCATTTGCCCAATTTAAGACCTACATTTAGATTTTGTCTTTTGGGGCTACTTAAGATAATTCATCCATAATTGAAATGGACCGCGTCAAATTGAAAACCCATTACAACCTTTAAGAAATTATCTCTCTGAAAATACAAATGTAGCACCTAAAGAGGGACGTGATACCTTGTTTTACTGAACAGTATGTGCTTAACAAAAAAAGAGAAATAAAGAGCAGGGGTTATCCCTGCCTTTGCTAGCGATAAGATTTCTTGGGGTACACAAAACATTACAGCCATGATTAGTCTTTACTGAGGAAAGAAAAAACAAGACATTCAGAACATCCAGACAGAAATGATCATTATCAGTGAGATAAGCTACAGTGCATATCATATCTGTATTTGTCATGACTCCATTATAAGACCGATAGCACAAAAGCCTTTGTGACTTTTAGATAAGATGTGTATCTTAAGAAATATCAAATAAAATAAATTACCCTTTGTAAGAATAAAGGCTTTGAAATGGGAGACTCTCTTACAGTTCTGTATTTAGCTGAACTTAAGCCAGATTATTGAGATGAACCACATCGCTTCGAACTGAGAAGAAATATCATATCAAGGCTTAAAGGTTACAGCACTAAACTGCATTCCATAATGTTTCTTTTACACACTGACTGTTCAAGTGGGTAGACACTGAAACGTTTCTGTCAAAGAGAGGCCGAAGGCCTTGGTTTCACATAAAGTGCACCATGGAGACAACAATTGCTAAGGATTACTGACAGGAAGCGATAAAACAAGTGTATTATTCACTCGGTGTGTGTTGTTGTGTTAGTGTGGGCCTGATATAACCAAACTGGCCTCTTCTCACCAGCCTAATGTCCCAGTCAAGCTGGCAGTAGTGATATGAGTAATGCCCACTATCACGGAGAGGCAGGGAGTGGAACAATTGGCTTGTCAAGTAAGAGCCACTTGACAACTTCTCAAAGAAGATCAATTATGGTCAGTGTTTGGATCAAAGCACTGACACAAGGGTGGCTGCACGGCACATGGCAGCCAGAGCCGGTCATGTAAAAACACTCTAATAGTCTTGGTTGTTTTATGCTCTCAACGACCACCGCTGATTGCATGACAAATTATTAAGCAATATGATATGCATATTATACTGGCTTTTCAATGAAGAGGCAGCTGTGCTACTTAACCATCTGTTGAAAAACACAATTAGACCTTAGCTAAGGCTGATGTGGAGATGGAGGAGGGGGAGGTATAATATGATGTAGTCAAATTAAGAGGGAAGGTGAAGACATTTTTAAAAACAGAGCAGTTTTCTGTGGTACAATGCTACAGAGTTATAGCCCTCAACCTCCATGCCCTCCACCTCCCTGCCCCCACAAGCTATCCTCTTGCCCTAGGAGATGAAGCTGGCACCATAGTATGACAATATTACAGGCAAGGGATGTGATTACCAGATCTTAATCGGCTGTAATTCACCCGTCATCCCTGTCCTTAATATGCGGTTGCTGTGCTCCGGTGAGCCCAGACACCGAATGACACTGGCTCCTCGTTTGATCCAGCTCATGGACATTGATGTTTCTTAATTATCGAGACAATGGAGTGAGGAGCGAAACGAGCTAATGGGAAAAATACTGGCCAGCCAGGTTAATTTGAGGTTCATTGAATTACCGTGTGAATTAGCATGATGTTGTAAATTACAACGGACGAGTAATGAAGAAATGGAAACTTTGAGGAAAAAGGAAGGTTTTTGCAGCAACAGCAGAACATACCACCTCCCAGATAATTAAATAGAAGGGCGGATAGAAAGAGGTAACACGCAACACGAAAGAGTAAGTACACGGAGGACAATAGTAGGGCAAATTTTATTGGAGGAAATTTGAAACAAGAGGTAACGCTGGCAGAGGCAAGGGAAAGCGATAACGATAAGCTAAAAAATGCAGAGAGAAATGTATGTGTGTGTGTGTGTGTTTGGTGGGGAGAGGGTGAGCAGGGTTGAGACAAATTTCACTGCACCCCATTTCTCTCTGACATCCCTCGGCCCATCTCCTGAGCCCATCCATCTTGGATGACAATAGCTTACTGATTTGCATACCAAAAACGCTTTCCGATTTGTGCCTTCCAAGTCGTTGTGAGAGATTAGAAAATATTGACAATTATTGACAAAACCCAAAGATGTGGGCAGCATTCCATCTGGAGTATTGCGTCTACCATTTTATTCTCTTATTTGCTCCTTTCATGAGGACACGTTATTGACTTGAATATCTGATCGCTACTGCTGAGGCTGAGGCTTATATGAGCAGGGTTGGGGAGGTGCGCAGTGTTGGCTTATTATGGAAGTGGCTGTTGCTTTGGATGGAAGGTTATGTTGTTATTGCTTGTTTGTGTACATTTCCCAATGACACAGACTTTAATTAAGATAATCATCACTGTGGCACCCCGCATGGCTCTACAGTGGGGCCTATGCAGATTAAGATCCGGTCTATGCAAACCCCGCGTGATCAGTTATTCTGCTTACAGGCAAACCATGTGATTACAGTGATAAATACATGGCATAAAAGGGAGGACAGGGATAGAATAGAGCATGACAGAATTAAAAGGGGCATGGAACAATTGCTGAGATATTAAGGAGCATCATCAGTCCAGAACTCATGCGGGGAGGCTAGTGAAATGAATGTCATTAATTGAATAAGACCGCCACCAAGGGATGTCAGTTATTAAAAATCCTAAAATACTACACGCAACACAGGCCAAAGCATGGTGTCAGCATATGGAACAAATCAGAAGAATAAATATTCTAATTAAAAAGTTATTCAATACAGTAAAATGTTGTAAAAGTGCCCATCTATGAGGTAACGTCTAGAAATGGCACAGGATGGTATCATACATTTCCCCATGTCGCTCTCATTGGCTTTAAAGTCACACTGAACTCCTCTCTGCGAGGGCAAAGATCTTGTTTAGAGGTAGAGAATCTCCTTAGCACTACAACAGAGCAATCTCCGGTCCCCAGGTAATTAAGTTTCCTGTGTCTCGGCTATTTGTTGTTGCTTAATGAGAGGACTCTGCACCCCTCTTGTGTCCTGTACTGTAATTAATGGACAATGGGAAGATGAGGAGGAGGAGGATGAAGAGATACAAGAAGGCAAAGTGGAAACTCGTCCTGTCTGTGACCTGCTGCTTCCCTCAGAGCCCAGCACCTCCCCCTCTCTCCACCCATGTCTCCCCCTGTCTTTGTATTTGTCTCTTAACTTGCTGCTCTTTTTCCAGTGGGCTGTTTGACAAGCTGCCAGTTCTAATGCCCTCAGTGCAATGTCCCTTGTCAACTCCCATAAACTCTTATATCTATCAGAGCTTCCTCTTAACAAAAAAAAGAAGTTTCCATTATCAAAGTGATTAAAAATGATCTTTAATTCTGGGGACAGCCAAGGGTATGGTGAGTTTAGACAATGGGCCAATGGCAATAAAGTTCCACATCTGCATATCTTTATGATATTATATTCTTGTAACCTGTGTCTCTGCTTCTAGTCTTGACTTCTCGTCTGTAGGTGCCCCCTATATATCAGTCTCTCTCTCTGCCGCTCTCTTTGTCTCTTCCACCACATCAATGAGAAGTGTTAAATGCAGCAGTGCTGCAACAGTGTTCAAGGGTCAATTGATCACTCTGACCTAAAATGTAAATGCTGTTGTTAGATAACGGCTTATATAGGAATCCAGTACATAAAATGGATTAAAAAAAAAAAAAAGATCTCTGAATCGGATAACCCTACATTTACATATGCAATTACGTGATGTATAGACTCATAAATCGATTGCAAGTCATCAATAGTTGGGGAACTAATTAAGGCATTAAATTACATTTAATAAAATCTGATTATATTACGCTCTCCTCAGTTATTGCTTTCAAATGAGGGGGGAAAAAAATGCAATGTCGTCATCTTCAAAAACCTCCAACCAAGGTGAGATAAAATAGAAGGGGGAATAAATGTGATATAGTGCAGTGAATAAAAGTTGTGGTGATGGTGAAATACCTTAGGAGCATAACTCTGCCATGCATCAAAAGTACACGCTGTAGAACTTGCTAATTTAATCACCTAAGTTGTGTTGGGGATTCTGGATGGCTGAGGAGGTAGTTAGTCTTTGTGCCAGCGGAGGCCACCTCAGTGTCACCCAGCTCCTCTCACTCACTTCCTCGCTTCCTGCACGGATACACTTGCCAGACCTTTCACAAGTACTGCCTCAATTACATTTCCAAGGTGGCAGTGGTACGGGGTGTGAAGAGGAAAAGGAGACACAAAGGTAAAGCCAGTGGAAAAAAAAAGAAAAAAAGAGCAGGTGCCAGGAATAAAAAGAGAGAAATGGGTTTTGGACAGCTGAGCGAAATGCAGGAAAGCTAAATATGCCAGGACAAGCTTAATTAGGGCTATTACATGGTGGCCGTGTGGGGTTCACAGGGTCGTCTGTTAGTCACATATGATTAATGGAAACCTACACACTGATGATTACAAATGTTGACTGCCAAGTAAGAAGGGATTGTTCAGAGCCAAACAAGAAGTGGCACGGTGCATCTGGAGTACGAGGCAAAGCAAGAAACAAACATCCAATTTTCAAATGGATCTTCAGATGCGAAAATTGATCAGATGGATAAATGCATGCAGTGGAGGACTTTTGAGGCAAGAGATGGAGGGATGCAGGAAGAGAAGATGGAGGACGGAGTGTTGTTGTTGTTTACTTTCAGGGTGCGTTGGAGAGATGAGAGAGCAGGACAGGATGGGGACGGGACATGATGAATTCTCCTAAAGAGCAGCACTGGACATCAGACAGAAAATGTGATGAGGCACAAAGGCCTCCCAGCGCATATCAAACAGATGATTTCAGCCTGAGTGATGTTGTCTTGGCATTATCGACTGAAGTGAGACTGAATGATAATGCCAGCAGCTGAAGAGGAGGACAGGTTAAGAAGAAGTACTTGGACAAATCTATGACTGTGTATCTAATGCATACCAAATTCTCTGTTCTGCATTGTGTTCTACTTTCTAGTTTCACATTCGCTTGGCTTGCATCACTCTGTCTCGCTGTCTGTGTTTATCTCACCTGTTTGACTGACTGCCAACCTCAGGTGGTGCTCAGAATATGTTTGCATTGTCGGCTTTTGCATTGAAACTCTGATGTACTGCAAATAATCTTCAACTTGCACATTTCCTGTTCATGAGTTCTATTATTTCTATAATGTCAATGAGGCTGTATATGATGTCAAACACAACCGTCGGTAATCATAGTAATGAAATGAGAAAAGCAAGAGATATCGGTGAATCTAGTCTTCATATGAGACTATAGGATGGGATTTCCTTTTACTCACTTTTTATTCAAAATTTGAATTTTGAATGGGGTTAATATACAAGCTGTAATGACCTGCCCACAGCCTGTATGTGCAACAGTCTGTAAGAAGTTGTGAAAATGGACACTAGAGACAGTCACAAGACCAAAGTATCTTAAAAGCAGTGTGTGGAAATATTTTGGGTTGTACCCCACAGATGGCAAAGTAGCTAAAATAAAAAGACTGCCTACTATTGGGCACACTCAGTTTCAGCAGGCCTCTTGCCAGAAGCTCATAAAGGTATGATCACTGACAATATAGCATGACTTAGGCTATATGTAAGGATGTGTATAGGTATTGTTCAAGAGTGGGGTTTCAGGATGATGGAACTGGGCCATAGAGACACAGTTTTCTACACTTAATACAACACTTCTGAAGGATAACACATTTACCACAGATGGGTGGACATTGCTGGCCACAAATGTGAATTATTTATGTGAACATCAGCTCACTGTATTTCAGACTCATGGGAAATTGACAATTATGCTTTGTGTACCAAGGAGCTGAGAGAAAGCCAAA
This sequence comes from Larimichthys crocea, assembly GCF_000972845.2. Taxonomy (NCBI): domain Eukaryota; kingdom Metazoa; phylum Chordata; class Actinopteri; family Sciaenidae; genus Larimichthys; species Larimichthys crocea. The sequence goes on along the minus strand of NC_040023.1, from coordinate 45,435,389 downwards.
CATCTGTCCATATTGCAGAAAGCATCGGCAGCACGCTGGATGAATTTGAAATGTCCCGTGAAGCAGTTGTAGCTGTCGCCATGGACAATGCTCTGAAGTATGTGAATGCCATACGCAATTAGGGCTTATTAATGTATTGAACGGCCAACACGCAAAGCCTGGCAGTGTGTTTGAGGTAAAAGCTGTGGATATGGCCCTTTCTAGACTAAAGCTAACTGCAGCTTATTTTGGACGGTCTCCATCAGACAACTGTCTGGTGAAAGAAAAGCCAGAGCTCCTTGGATAAAGAAAAGAGAGACTAACAAATGACTGCGTCACCAGATGGAAGACCACCTATGACATGATACAAGACTCAAGAAGCACTAGCAGCTGTCCTTTTTGAAAAGAATAAGGACCATTTGGATTTGAGCACTTCTGAGTGGTATATGATAGAGGAAGTAAGAATCAGAGTGAAACCTTTCAAAGTGGCGACTCAGGCCCTTTCCTCTTTCCCACCGGTGTCTAAACTTTGCAGCATGTCATATCTCAGCTGAACACTCATTGCATAAATCAGCCATCATTTAAGTGAGACCTTATGTTTGCTTGTTATTAGTTTTTTTATAGGCAGACTATAAAGGGATATCAAAGACATGAGCAAAACAATTGTGTACATGTTGAACACAAATTTGTTTTATGCACCAGGTTGGGGAGCACCACATCATGTCAGGTGCTCCATACACCTATGGGTGTGGTATTGAATTGTAGACATTTTGGATCTGACTGGAATCTAAATTTTGTCCATTTTAACTGTGACATTTTGTTTTGGACTGCAGCCATTACATTAATGCTAACTATGCTCCCTCAAGTGGTAGTTTTACATAAAAACTTGACTTCCAGGTTGCAGCTTGACAAATACCATGTCTTTAAGTCATAAGAGTAAGGGCTTGAAGTGAGTGTAAGAACTACACAGTTTGCATTTCCTCTTTTAGAAAATTCATGTTTTTTTAATATCAGTGTTCTGTGTTTAGTTCTACAACATAGTGGACGTTGAAGATCTCCATTCAGGATCTCAGGGGATGGAATACTTTATTTATTTGGTGTCCGATTTTATAATTTAGGCTGTCCAGAAAAGTTTATTCTTAAAATGTTATTCAAAATCTGACCAACTGCAGCTTAAATTTTTAAAGATGACTGACTAGATGATTACAAACTGACGAGGCATAACTCTAAACATCCCGCACTAGTGAACCATGTTGCAGTGTTCATAGAAAGAGATAATCCCTCCTCAGTCTGGTTTTAAAAACCCACCCAGGAGACATGTGCATATTATGAAGCTGAAGGTTTCTGTTTGTGCCTCCGGGCTGCTCATGTCTGGGTAAGTGAACTTCCATGTCTCCTGTCAATATCCCTGCTCCCTGAAACATAAGAGCAAAATGATTTGGCACACTAACTAAACAGCAGACTGACAAGGCTGCAAACAGAATGATGCGAGCTAGAAAATGGGGAGCAGGTGGCTGCAAAAAAAAAAAAAAGTGACATAAAAATGCACAGGAGAGGAGCACAGAAAGTAATAGGGCATAGCACTCGGGGAGAGAGGAAGAGGAGCAGAAAATGAGGAAATGAAGGACGGCTAAGATAGAGAAGAGAGTCATCATGCTGCAAAAGAATTACAGGGTCTCGGCATAAGAAAAAGGAATGGTATAAAGAGAGAGGGAGGGTAGGAATGAGAGAAAGATGGAGAGAGAATGGCCATATAACACTGCAGCCTGTCACAAAGCTGCTGTAGCATTCTCACTGTAACAATAGCAGCAGATTGAGTTGGACAGGGTTCACAGGCCTGAATGCTAGCCAGACAGACAAAGCTATTGAGTGGCTCGCCTGTGTTATCTGGTTGTCTGCTGAATACTCCCCTTCTGCGAAGGTGAGCAGGCTCAGGTTACAGCGCTCACTGATGGGCTTTAGTCCATCACACTTCCCCTCTATTGAACAGCAACCTCGGGCACAGCTCCGCAATGATGCACCAAAGCTACACTGATCCAAGGACTGGAAGAAAGACAAACACCTTAAGCTGCCCAATATAGATAGCCATAAGTAACTGGCTACACAATTTCATGTGAAATTTTTTATTGGAATTTCCATTAAACGTTATCCACGGCTTGACACGACAACAATAGCTGCAGTTTAATCTATTGTTAGCCTGTTTTGTTTTCTCTGATATACGGATGTGTCCTCTTGCATTGTCATTGACCCATGCATTTTCTAATTATCTGATTCACAAAGGACATCATAACAGCTAACTGCAGTACATGATCCCCATTATTTCTCCATGAGATGTCATGTTTATAATTGGAAGTATTATCTCATTGATCACAACTGCTATTGTTATCATTATAATTACCACTACAGTGTCATTTAGATGGTAATTTGGGCATTTCTTGCCAAACATCAAGCTATGCATCATATTCCTAACGTCCTATGGGATTGGCTTTTGTGTTTGAAGATAAACAACAGTTGATCAAATTTTTGATAAGGGACTTGTAGTTGTACTTTCGGCATGATCTTGGGTGTCAGCACTGTAGTGGAACATTTTAGAATAAGGGACTTACACCAGGTTGACCTTTTGTCCAAGGCTCTCCTTATTTCTGGCCCTGCCTCTACCTTCCGAGTGACTCTTGTCATCGAGAAGGTCTTATAAATATGGATGCATTCTTCTCGAGGCCGTGATGCAATTTCAGAAATAGGAAGGCATTTTTGGGGGGGTGGGGGTGTTGTGGGGGTTGAAATGTTCAGTTGTGTAGCAAAAATTGGACCTACAGCCTTTGCCAAGGCTGCTTCTTGATATTTTTTTTTATCTTACTGTATATGGTGACAGATATTTATTTATCTCTACCACTGCTTGTGTTGCTGCATTGCAGAAAAATCTGACGGAGTAGATAGAGAGAATGAAAGATCTTTACTTTCGATACTTCAGCTCATTTCATGTGGAGTCTGAAAAAGAAAGAAAAAATACATAAGCACCTTTACAAAAATTATGCAGTTTTGTGTTACAGTGCACTTTCTACCTAACACAGAATAATATGATATGACTGTATGCACTTGGTTGCGCTTGATGTGTTCTAATTGAAACATCGAATGCCTTGTATTGGAGCTAATGCATTGTAATGGCTGAGCTGTACAGGAAGTATCAAGATCAAGAGAGGACAGAGTACAAGTCTCTTAGTGCACTGCTGTCTAATGTCAATAATCTGAAGGTTCATGAAAATTAACATGATCTGAACTTGTTTTAAAAGCATATCAATGATAAAGAAACCATAAAGTCTTACTCATCTCTCACAGGAAACATCATTTCCATTGACTAAGGCCAGTTTGACATGATTACATGAAAAGAAATTGGGTCAACTTGGATTTGCCCTAAGAACATGTTCTGAACACCAAGACCCTTTCGTCTTGTTACCTTGCAGCAGTGCTGTCTTAATTTTTAAGACAAACATCTGTCTTAAAGTCAGTGCTGTTTTAAGACAGCACTAACTTTATGCGCATTTGACAATGGTACCAAGTAGTGTGATTCTGTGATCAAATCGTTGACAATAAAACATGTCATTGTGTCCCACAAATGTCTTTTACGCAAGATTGGCATCACCACACCCTCTCCTTCCTCTTCCCTTCCCCCAACTTATCCTTCAGTAGCACATGGTTACACACACATACATATTCTGTCACCATGTACATCTTGTTCAGGCCATGCTCCACAGAACTTGTCAAGAGGAACAGATGTCATTATCAACCGAGATAAAGAATCATTAGTTTGACAGCTTTACAAACAGCTATGTCATGCCAACTGTGGATGACAAATGATAGGATGCAGTTTCGTGATGATCTGAACTGTAATTTTTGCAAGCGCGTATAGCTGACTTTTACTGTGCAGTCGTTATTTTCAGAAAGTTGCCTATAACCGGCATTAACGATACCCTTCATGCAGTTGGAAGCACGTCCTTGGCGGCGAAACCCACTGGGGGAAGAGGGAGAGAGTGAGAACGAGAGAGGCAGACAGAAACTGAAAAACAGAAAGAGAGACAGAGCGGCATGCAGGGTGAAGGAGGTAGAGGCTGGTTTATTATCTGAAGCTTGCGACAGCATAAGCTACTTGACATCCTAGACAATGAAGCTAGCATACATGATATATACCTGTAGGTAAAATAAAGAATAATGATTTTAAAAAAACTCACGCTAATGTAACATAAAATTGACATTTAACTTGTTAGATAATGCCATGTTATGAAGGTGACCAAATCAGGCTTCCAGTGTTGTCATATCATAAGTAATATATTTGCAAAACATGTCTTCCACACATAACATGGTATATCTGTATACCGCAGACTCTATTATAACTATATAATTTACAACAATGGTAGAAACTCTGAGGTTGCACTTAGACACAGTATCGCTTCAAGCCAAATGCTAACATCAGCACACGCACACGCTCACAACAACATCAATAAGCCATAGTTTGTTAAACTTAAGAAACAACTTGATCTTTCCAAGTAGTTTGTGGCTCAGTAGATTGGAACCATGCAATGCACAATTTTGCATGGTTGTCAGAACAGCTTGCTTTCAAATGTAAATTGCAGTTTTTACAATAAACGTGACCATGATTAAAAGAAAATCCGTATGTCATATCCTTTTTTTTTTTTTAAATGGATAATAGCATAGACGGAATATTGATTGCCAACACTGCTGAATCAACCAGCCTACGCCCTTTCTACTTTTTTCTTTTTGCATATTAATGTGCTTTCCAACTGTTTTTGGATGCCTGGCACACATAATCATACTGTGTATGTGTGTATTGGTATGTGTGTATGGAATCGTATTAGGGACTAGGTGATTGCCTATATCCTCGAAATTGCTTTTCTGACACCACATGAAAAATCACCTAAATCATTTCCAAAGACGGTATGAAAAACCAGACTGCTGTGACAAATACCAAGGCAAACATAATATGTGAATACAAATTAATACACATTTAATCTTAATTAAACAATTAAAGGAATATATCACAGTTTATAACTTGAATATTTAAAAAAAAAAATTCACATCATTTCCTAGAAAGCATCTAAGCATCCAGATAATTACTCAGATATCACAAGTCTGTTCAATTTACATACATACATAATAATAAAAACATAAATAAATGACATCATTCCCGTCTTGCAAACAGTGCAACCTAAACTCTAGCCCAGCATATTTGATTTAAATTTAAGAATTATTATGGAGTTGACTGTGCTTCCAATTTATACAATTTTAGGGCATCAAAAGCCTTTGGATGAATTAACACAAAAAAGTCAGGAGTCATGCGAAAAGAAGAAAGCACTAAGCACAGCTTTTGAAATTGAAAGACTTTTTTTGAACGCATTTTATTGGTTCAAAGCGATAATGCTTGTTTCTGCTGCTGGCTTTATCACCTTATGGATCATCGCAAGGGTTAGGGTTAAAATTTGACCAGCAAGGTGTCCTACACAGAACGCAAATTTCAAAATTACGGTGCCCTGAAGACAAGACTTGTTGAATTCTACAAGGAATAAACAGCGCCAACAGTGAGGCCTAGTGACTCATTCAAAACAATAGTTTATGTTAATATTTTTATGAGCATCAACAGAAGCTGATATGCTCCCTGGTGTTCATCTGCCATGCCATTTGCTTGTTTTAAGAACGTTACTCTTTCAGTTTGGATGTCAGCAAGTATTAAATTATTTCTCCGTTGGACTCAGGTCTAGCTTGACTTGCACCAGCTGTTCATAAATCCATTACCAAGTTTGACCGTCCTTCCCAAGGTCCTAGTAACTACTTGCCAGTTTCAAACTACTGATTTACTAAATTGGGTTGCACTCAAGTTCCCAAGATAGGAGCTGGGCTGCACTACACTGGAAAGAGGAGAGGCTGTAGTGGTGGTCAATTAATTTTTCTGAATGTCAAAACCAAAACTGGAGGTGTGAGTTTGGCCTAATGACATTTGGAAAGTCTAAAAGAGCAAAATTGAAATATGTTTCAGTGGTGCAACCGTGTTAACAAATGTCTAAGGTAGTAAAGTCTCGAGTTATATGTAAATCTCTTCACTGGACGACGACAACAACAACAACAACAACAACAACAACAACAACAACAACAACCACCACATATTCTTAATTTCCTAGCAAACTTTGACTATATCAATGGAAAGTCATTACAAGTTAGCATAACTTCCAAGAGAAACACGATTGTGCATATTCAGTGAGCTGCATTACCAGGAAATAAACCAGGAAACTAGAAAACCTTTTTGGCTCACTATTTCAGAATCCCAACTCTGTTCAGGACACAAAGTTCTTTTTTAAAAAAGTTATTAGCTTGTTGTCTTGTGGACAGACCTGATAAAGTAGTATACTGTATCTTGGCATTCTTTTGATCCATTAATTGCAATCAAATCTAAATCAGTTTTTTTTTTTTTTTTTTTTCCAGATTTCGGGTTCATACTGCTGTAACGTTAAGTAGCTTCAGCGGTATAGTTACTCATGCAAATAAATTAAATGACCCATGGCCATATTGTAAGCACTTGGGAGCGTGCTATACATTTGAGGACACTGCAAGGTTTATTACGCGTATCTAACTGTAAACAATCTTGAAGCGAGTCGTATCAGGGGTGGGAGAAGGTGAAATTCTGTTTGATATTTTTTGAAGCACCATTAAAGCATTTGAACCTCATGGCCATTCTTTTTCAAATCCAGTGCTTTAGTCAAGGCAAAGCAATGGTTACCTTGGTGGTTCCATACTACTGTTTCAAAACCTCCAGAGTACATTTAACAAGGTCAGAACGGTAATGTCAAACTGTACAGTACCATCATGTTCCCTTTCTGCCGTGTGATACAGTATGTACTAGTGTTTGCTATAACGTCATGCTAAATCACTGCCTTCTTCCTCTTCTCCCACACACACACTCATGTCACTCTGACACGGTGTAGTAAAGCATGTTATGATTTTATTACAGTGACATCAGTACAAACCCAGGGAGGCTGGAGGTTGAAGGTTTTTGCAAATGCATTTCCTGGTAACCTAATCATTTTCATTCCAATTATCTAAAATCAGATTTATGTTTCCACAGTTCCAGAAACTGTGTCTTTTTTCCATTTCAATTTTACTGATTATCCATATATGCTGGTTAATGCTAAATGCAACATTAAACATACGTGTTCCATGCCATGATGTTTCCAAACAAGTTTATTTGAGCAAAAACTGGGATTAGATCTATATATTTCAGAGCAAGCCAAGTGAGACAGGCTGCCTAACACATTCAGAATACAGTCTATATAGGACTTAGTGCCACTGTGCTATGATGTTGTATATTGCATCCCTCTCACCTCATACCCCTCACCTCATTCTAGAGCGTAAAAGAAACTATGGTAGTAGTAAAACACGTAAAAGGCCCCATCAAGAGCCAGCGTTTGGTTTTGTCCATTTTGGGCTACACAACAATTCTTATTTTTAGGTGATTAACAGTTATGAATTATCAATTTCTGCCATATTCTGTGAATAGATCCCTCTGAATCTGACGCACTGGACCTTTTATTCACATACTGTAACATCAGTGCAAGATCAATAAATGCAAGAACAATGAAACATGGAATCACAACTGTTCAACTACAGTATGACATTAATAAAAGTAAGGCGTTTTGTCTGGTATCTTGCTTTATTGCCCGTGTTACTTACTGTGTTATATGAATGAAAGCTTGTGAGAGGGGAAGATCAATACATACTTATCAACTGTCAGAATATTTTATATGTTGGCTAAGAATGTAGTTAACAACCTCTCTCCTGCAGAGGCTCATAAGATTGCCACTTGTCCTCAGTGAGGAGAGGCTCAAACATAATGTATTTGTAATGTGTTTGTCTGCCGGCAACAAAGCTGGGAGGAGGAATTTGTTTCCCTTGTTTGTCTTTTCTTTTGTGTTCACTAAAGAATTACCTACGTGGGCATACTTTTCTCTGCAAATAAGACACATAATAAAGCATGAAGACCTCACTGCTGCAAGGCATTGCCTGTGCTTTATTTGAAACCTCTGGAACTTTGAATCAAATTTTCCACTTGTAAGCAGCAAGAAATTGATTCACACCTAGCCTTGGCAGTCCAGACAGATGGCGGTGCAGCACAATGCGCTCATTATACACTGTTTGTTCAGAGTCTGTTAATTGTTATCCGATTTACTTTAACACAAAGTAGCAGTTTTATATTTTCAGTTAGTCAACATATCCCAATTCTTTGGGATGTAATAGAAATTAAACTGTAGTTAAGAATCAGCCTACTAGACTGTTTATTTTTATTTTATTTCTGTTCATGTTGCCCTCATAGCTCAATATAAGTAAAAAAAATAAAATAGTGTATTTCTCATGTTTGCAGTTTATAACCTGTGGTCAACTCAAATGAAGCAGAGAGGAAAGAACTGACAAAGCAGAAACACAATTTCCACGTTCTTAATGTAACGGGCTAGATTAATGAAAACTTTTAACCAAAAACTTTTTTTCTGTGAGGCCAAAGTCTGGACTGGCAAAGCTCCAACATAAGTAAATCCTTCACGTCTTGGCAACACAAACCTCTGCATGCTGTAGCTGAAATTTTGCCCTCTCCATGTGGATTTTATACCCTTCTGTTCTGCACATTGTTGCTATTCTGTACGCTACATTAACTATTGTACAATCCATGTGACCGCCATTCTGGCAACAAATGGAAAAAAACAAAACAAAACAAACAAAACAAAAAAAACTTTGTACCTCATGCCCCTCATTAGATGAACTCTTATACTGTAGCACAGGGGGGCTGATTGCCTGAGCAATACGGTTTGTTAATCTGATCATGTTTGTGTTTGGAGCTGAGCAAACAAGCTGCCATAAACAAGCTGAAACAGTGAGCCAGACCTGGTTCTTGCTATCTGTTGCTGCAAACCATCCGCACACACACATGCGCATCAGCTTCTTCTCCGGGGCTAAATAATGAAGAACGGAGGCACATCACTTAGGTGATTAATTATCCATGCCACCAGATGGGACGATGAGCAAAAAAGAAAAAAAGTCAGTATTTCTTCTTTTTTTTTCCCTAAATGCATTTCAGAGTGAGGATTCGATTGGGGTAATGACAGCCATATGTTGATGGATGACCACAGGCTAGTATTAATCAGAAATACAGATATGGGATGTTACCAGGACAAAGCACTGTATGTGTGCAAGTGTATGTGCGTGTGTAACCCAATGGAAGTGTGCTTGAATCTACAAAAAAGCCTCAACCCTCAGAATTTGAGGAGAATTTAAGAAAAGAAATGGTGTAAGTCAGCAGATTTCAGATTAATGGATCTTACCAATTAGACTGTATGTAATATTTGATACATTTTGGACTGTTCATCAAGCAATTTCTGATCTGATTAATAACTGATGCAATGCAATATGAAATTATTTAAATCCGAAGGAATTTCTTGTATTGTCAATTAAATAATTTCTTCGCCTTCATGACTCTGCCCAACCAATCTAACTACTTTTCATCTACTCTTCATAGCCAATTTGCCTAAAGTCAAAGAATAGTGGAAACTATTACAACACATTAAAAGCTGCCATTTATTCATTGAGATCAGTCATTTGGTTTAATTTCCATCTGCTGTACAGAAAATTCTATCAGAAGAAAACTCTATGGTAGACATTTAAGATATAAAAAAGTGTCAGTTTTCATTAAAGAGTTTGCCATGTTTGTCTCTGACAAGCTGTTGTTGAAAAGACTGAAACCAGATAGGATAGTATGTTGCCTCGGGGATACTGGGTACACACAAGGGGCCACTTATGTGGCCTGGTCAGGCAGAGAGAGTGGTTCAGGTCATTTTATCCCTCATTACATGGGTATACGTGTCAAATATCTATACCCTAGAGCCACATCACTTTTCTTTTCAACCCAGTTCAAAAATCTGCCAAACTCTAAAGCCTTGTTGGTATAAAAATACTGTAAGAGTACACACAATGTGCAAAATTAACATGAACATTCTTGATGTAAGTGAAGACAAAGTTTAGTCTGTCTGACAATGTGTCAAATTTTACACTGTACACAAGAAATATGAATCATCTTATTTCCATATTTTCTGAGGATTTCTGGATTTATATTTCATATACACATTTTATTCAGTCATCACCATGTTATCATTCCCCAGAGAGCCTGACCTCACCACCTCTGACTTATTTAACATCCACATGTCTGGTAAAACGTTTCTCCTATACACCGTACATTGCGTTAAGAGAATTGCTGACCTCAACACACATACTACTGCATGAATTGCAGCAATGTTATTTTAAAAATGGATCACATGGCAGTTACCACCTACTGTATCTTTCAATATTAAGTGTTGTGTTTAAAAACATAAGTTGGTTAAGGCCAAAATATGGCATCAAGTTGGAGACAGCCAGTACTCATGAATATAAATATAAATGAATATAATCCTGGGTCAGAGAGGTACTTGTTATTCAGTCCTTGCTCCTCACTATCATTTGTTCCCTTTTAAACTACCTCCTTTAAAGCTGCAGCTCCATGAAGATCTTAATTCATTGTGTTTTGAAAGCAGCTCATGTCAAAACAGTTGACTTACAGATGACAAAAAAAGCTTTCCTTTTAAAACTTAAAATAGAGCTGTGATCAGAGGAGAAGCTTCATCTTTTTTGGTGACACTGACAGGCTGAAACGTGATATTCAAAACTCGAGCAGTACTGGTTTATTGTATGCTAATGTGTCCAACTTTCCCCAGAGACATTGGAGCTTAATGTTTGTGGCTGAAAACCGGGTGTGGGCCGAATATAAAAATGAAGAAGATGGTATGTATATGAGGTAGAAAATGTAATTCAGTTGGGTGGCAGGAAGAGTGACCTCTTCACCTATTGATTTTTATTCTGTCTGAATGGCAGATCACCAGGGTGTGAGAAGCACATTAATTTTGTCATAAAAAGAGGACTAATTTGTGATGTGATGCATACAACTTTAAAAGTATGTTTACTGCCTATGGATTACGACCAATTTGTTGTTAAATGAAATATGTTTGACAATTGGTGAATAGGATATTTCTGAATAGTACCAACAATGTTAGTAATTTGCTGGTTGTTACCTTTGTACAGTTACTTTTTACCAGCAATGGGCATAATATTAATCTTATCATCCAACTGTCACAAAAATCAAACTGTCCACAAGTTTAAAAAACTGCATTGTTGAGTCAGTGTATGATCCAAAAGTCATCCCTCGAAAAATATAAAAACAGCTGATAGGGAAAAAGAACAATCTCCAAACAACATGTGGCAAAAGGTGAGCTTTTGAAATTACAGCACTTACAGTGGGAACCCATTATCTCCATTCATACTGAGCCTGATTTACCATTGTGCAGCTGCAAAGTTAACTGTTAAGTGAACCACATAGCTAGACCACATAGATTTTGGACAAAACAGTGACAGACAGTGAACGTCTAATTCTGTTCACACTTAAAACATGCCATAGACGATGACGATAGCCTTTACACCAAGACAAGACTTGGCAATAAACCTGATTCGGATTCTGGTGGTGTTGATTTTCTTTTATACCCAAACTGTGTGTGCGAACTTAACAGGATTTAGTCGGCTTACTCCTGTGAAGAGTGACGCATTAGATGTATTGAACCTACTCATTGACTTTGACCAATAACCTTATCAAAGCTCTGAAGAGCTGTGGCCATTTGTGTTATGAAAGAGAAAAAGTCTGACCTATTGTAAGTGACATCGCTCACAGAAGCAACATGTGAATGGACGGAAAAATAAAGCCTCTCACTGAGTACCCTGGTCATTATTACTCATCATGACTCATCTCTCAAGTACCTTTCCAACACAGCAGAAAAATGACTGTTGAGGTGGTAAACAAAATGTCTTTTCTTTACAAGGATAGCATGGAAGATTCATTGTACAGATCAATTGCTGGTAAACACAGACTGGTTGTCGTTGTCAGATTCATGTTCCCTAATTAATTCTTCATGAAAAATACGTACAAGGGCAAGCAAATCATACTCTGTGTTTGTTTGGGTTCAAGTCAACCAGCTGGGAGAATAGATAAATGTCTGAAAGAGAGATGGGTTGTGCTGTCCTGAATTTCTATCTGACAGCCACAACAATAACAGCTTTTGCTCGTTCCCCTGTCACTTACTGTAGCTGACATGTTGTTCTGAAATCCAACACTAACAGCACAAGACTGCTGCTCACATTCAGTTCTATTCACTTCAAGACATTTTCACATTCTTGACATCATCGCAAACACACACATTTTTATCCACACGGATGATTTGTAAGACAAAGAATTACACTGAAAAACACTTTAGAATGCACGTTGGCACAGAATATAGATTTCCAACATTGATTATTACTTATTTTTATGTAGTACCACACCTGCACCCTCAGAGTTAAGCTGTACTGAACAAACAGAAGTGTAACAAGGCTTAAATAATCTATAGCCATGCTATCTGCTGACACAGTCTGGGGCATTGCTTCCTCTGGTAGGAAGCACGCTGTGGGACACGCTGGTAAGGTTTAGGTAACTGTTCTGAGGTATGCTTGATTAAAATCACCAGCTACAGTAAAAATAACACCTGGTTGTTTTGACCTCATACTGTTCCTATAGTGCATTTGTTCAATTTTATTATCTGGAGAAATTGACAGATTATGTGATTGGCATCTTAACATTAGAAATTCGACATCACCCATCCATTTTGAGATGTGAGCCTCAAGCATCATTGATGTAAACAAAGATGTGGGCACAGTAGTCTCTGATTCCCCACTGTTGAGTAAGCCTGTCTTATACTTTAGGCTACGTAGTGGAGAAGCCTTTGGACTAAGCTGGGTTAGTTTGCAGAATAGCAATACCACCACTAGCAATGTTGATAAGTGTTTTCTGTCATGTTTGGTAATATCACCATGGTGAAATCCTGTGTAGACTAATGTATGTGTAATGTACCCGAGTTGAAGTAGGTCTCTTAGACTTTAAAGAAAAGTGGTGAATAGGGAACAATGAAACACAGGGAATAGAGAAGAGGTGATGTGATGGCTGGTGGAGCAATAAAAAACATGCTTTGTTGTTTATATACACACACACACACACACACACACACACACACACACACCATTCATTTGGATTCTTAGGTTTTATTTGCTTTTAATTTTGACTGAAGCTCAAAATCTCTCACTAACCTTTTCAAAGATCTGCCATTTCTATTTGTTAATTGTACCTTTATTAACACAGACACGTTAGTCTATTTTTGACTGCTTCACATTGTGAATCAAACTTTGAGAAGGTTTTTATTTCCATGAAAAGCCACTGTGCTGAGTAAAATCTAAGCAAGGCAAAAATGCATCTGGATTTATCAGGGCCTGAAGCATTAAAAGTACATGAGGGAGTCAAATAATAATGTTAATAACTACAACAATAAAGATAATAATAGTTGGGGCATACTTGTCTCAGATATAATAAAAAAGTCTAGTGCACCATGGTGCTTCAGTTGGCTGAGGCACATACTACATAGAGCAGAAGGTCGCAGCGCGAGGGCCACGATGTGCCAAGAGTCTGCAGCTTTTCATTCACCCTCGACACTTCAGCTGATTTCGATAATTAGTTCCCCCCCTTTGGTTTAATATGTGCTAATCACTGAAATCAGCTGCCATAGCAATAAAAAAAAATATTAAAAAAAAGATTTGAGACTGAACTGATTTTCCATCACCCGTAACATAATTTGAGTCCCCTGGTGTACAGTAACGTCTCAGTTTGATTTGGGGTGGTTTTTGTCTAATACATCTGACTGCAGGATTATAACGCAGAGGCAGGGGAAATAAAGAGCACCCCTAACATCAGAGGAAACGATTACATTGTATTTTACTGCCATATAATAACTAAACTGATCATAGGAGAAGAAATTTCATCAGGATCCGTCAGACTGACAGGGATCATTTTGTATATGTTGGTAATTGATCAAGGCAGAACACTGTAATGTCGGGGAAAAAAGAGAAACCTTATGAGTTTTTTTTTCCTTTATCTTTCTTGCAAAAGTTTGAGGCAAAGCTATGCAGTCAGTAATAATCAGTTGAAGATTTGTGAGAAAGTACTTAGACACACAAACCTAAGAGAGATGCCTCAATAACAGATCAGCAGGGTATTTTTTTCAGGGGATCACAGGTCTGCAGCTACTGTACGAGCTTTCTTGGGGAAACCTTGATCTGTGATTATCCAAGAAAGAAGCCAAATACTCTATAACAAAACTAAGAGTCTTCAGCCACACCAGCAACTCTGTGAGGTTGTAAGGCTGATTCAATTACAGCATGAGATTAAAAATCAAACAATTAAAAAGGACACTGAATATCCAAGTTTCATGATGACTCAGTCAAGACAGATGTTGAACCACAAATGTCATCCGGCTGGTGGCGATAAAAGAATTTAATGGGTGGCCAAAGTCAACAAGCTTTATCCTCCAGAGACCATGGTATCTGTACTAAATTTCATGGCAATCCATCTAAAGGATGCACATTTAACTGGAATCCATGAATGCTAACCTCACAGTGATGCTAGAGGAAATGTCAGTGGATCACTTAGGACAATGATTGTATCATACGTCGTGTCAATCCATAATATAAATGAAGGAATATTTTACTGCATATATCAAAAAGTTTATCAGCTGGATGAACAGTTATTCATTGTCCAAGGACCAGGAATGTTAGTACACGTTTTTTTGTTGAGATAGTCTGAACCAAAGTAGTCAGTCAATCAATAGACCAACCAAGCCAGCAGGTGGTGCAATCCCTAAAGCCATGCTGCTACCGTGGCTAAAATAATCTTGATAAAACGAGCGTAAAGTTGTAGGGTATACGACTTCAACACGGGTCACTAGCGAGACCTAAATGTGTTTCTCCACATCACCGGTACACATCTAACATCATTTCCTCCACATAATGTGACCACTGTGGAACAGAGTGGGTCTGTTACATCAAGACCAACAGACAAAAAAAAACCAAAACATACACATATTGGAGAATTTAGGAACGTTTGTGTTGAGGTGGAGTGAGTAATGGAGGTACTTGAGTGGGGTCAATGTGGTGTTTTCACCCTAAATGTACCCACCATTAGCCAATGCCGGAGGGTCCCTCAGAGCCTCGCGTACACTATTAACCCACTTGCATGGCCACTGGACTGGGAAAATGCAGAATAAGGGGATTTAGCCCAGAGGAATACCTCTGTGTGTCTGAAGGTGCACGCATGCGTGTACGGCATAACTATAAATATGCAGAGCAATGTGAGATTTTGCTAGTTTCAGCACGTGGTGTGTGTGTGGGGTTATGTTTCCATGTCAGCAGAGGTGAACTCTTGCCTGGAATGTGTTCACACATGCAGTCAGATGAATGAAGCTGTGGGGTCGGTGTTGAGCTGTGACAGTGGCAGCTGTCAGCACCGTGGTGTGTGTGATGTACGAGCTCATCTGTCACTACCAGCCCCTTTTTCTGTGGAGGCAGTGGAATAATAATCAAATATCATTTCCAATTCTTCCCTCGGTCAGTTCTTATCTTGAATTATATCTGAGCTTTATTGTTTCCTGCTCAGTTTAATTAGCCTACCTCCCGCCGCCCTCCTTTGTTTATGTGTTTACACAGATGAGTGAGACTGGGTAAATATTGGTAGTTACTTTTTTGGCTTTCTCCATCTTTGTATTATGATGCAAATGTTTGCCTGTAGATGGGCTAGACAAGTGAGAATACATGGGCATGCAATCACAAGATTAAAACTGGAAAATGCATTACTTCAAATCCATTGCATACTGCATGAATCATTAAAACAAAAACAAAAAAAAGCTCTGGCTATGTTGTTGCAGATTATAGCAATAAATATATTTAGATTTAAGTATATACAGTTTCTAAGCGCACTCATCTAGATAAGTTAAATGCACACGCACACACAGACTCATGGGGAAACATTTATAAACTGAAACGCACACACATACTCATACACACACACACAAACACACACACACACACACTCCCCGGCCTGCGTGCAGCCTCCAGGGACTCTGAAGAGTGAATATTAGGAGACATGCTGGTGTCACAGTGCCAGTATGCTGCCAGTTGCCCCCACCTGAGTCAAAAACACAGAGGATGAGACACAGCTGCAGAGCTGAGTATGATACACATACATGGTGCGGCGAGTATCCATGTTTGTGTAAAAGACTGAGATAATGCCCGGGGGGTACAATAAAAGAAAAGAATGCTGACAAAGAGCTAAAAAAATCAGACAAGTCAAAAACAAAATAAATTCCTTGTGGGCTAAAACTGCTGATTCTCCCAGAACCTTCTGATCTATACCCCTATGTCTTGATTATTAGGTGGTTAAAATAGATCTGCATAAAGGATGCAAAAAACTAAAGGTTTCTCAAATAAGTGTTGCTCAGTGAGGGCACAGTTGGTGACAACGCAATCGTCAGCCCTTCAGATACCCACGGTGTTCTCTGTGTGGGAAACATTAAAAAGCCTTTTGTACTGTAAGTCTTTGAGATTAAGTGCAATAGGAGGGGATATGTTACCTCATGTCCCTTTACTTGCTCCCCCTAAGGCCCACTGAAGCACATTGAGCAGTCATCACTGGGATCCCTTTATGGCTGTCCATTCTGTCCTCATGAATTACATCTCACATAATTTCCACCTTTGTTCATGCACGGCAGTGCCAAGAGCCCTATGTCTGACACCTATATAAATCAAAGAGCAGTTCACCGTTTGGATTAAGGTTGCCGGATACAAGCCATCGTTTGAGTCATGCTGTAAAGTATGGACATGAGCGTTTGCTGTATACAGTGCCAAGAGTACATGCAGAACCAATTGCAAGGCATGACAAGTGCACATAAGTATGTTTTATATAGCTTGTTTTATGCCTCGCCATGTTTACATCAATCATGTTAGAAGAGAACGTGCCCTTCAACATGTACTTTGTCATGTACGTTCTGACAGTAGGCCGAGATTGAAATGAAGACAAAGCACAGTCTTACCCCTCGTTTATTTTTTGGTGGTATGCACCAAAATAACCAACACGAGGCATGCAGGTCAACTTCTGTCAGATGCCATAACAGGCGGTCTGCAATTTGTATTGGGGTTAGCGTTTGTTTGCTCTGTATACTCAAGATTTACTGAACAGAAAGAGATGATTGCATAAAAATAAGCTGTGATAGGGTACGAAGCTCATTTTTACACAATTCTCCTTGTGATCACTTGGCACATCCTGAACACAGTGTGTATGATTCATTGCTGCACTTTATCTTCCTTTTTTTTTTTTTTTTTTTTTTACAAAAGGGGCTTTGCTGTTATCAGTGAAGCACTTTAAGTGCAAGAGCTTTTGTTTTTCTGAGGTTAGTTATACCTCTCAAAAGTCTGTATTTTTCTAGCTACCTGTGACATAAGCAAGTCCACAAGTAACCAATGACAAACAAATAAATCATTTATTGCATTTCTTCCTGTTGTTGTGATTTATTTATTTTGTTTTAACTTATTTTACTACTTGTTTGTTTTCTTTGTCCTCTGCAAAAGATCTTGTGTCATCCTATGGGGGTTCCATTGCACCAAATGACAGGGCACTTTGTTTGGGGTTGCATTTCGAGGGCTAGAGAAAAATACCACCCACACTGGCTGTGAGTCACGCAGTAAACATGTTTGCATAACTCAAAATAATTGCATTGCATCTATCTCCAAAAATCTAGTTATACCCTTCTTTTCCTTCTCTCTTACACTCTTTTTTCCCCCCACAGTGAAAGACAAAAACAGGAAAACCAATAAAGCGCAGGCCTCTGAGACGGTAGCAACAGAGCCACACATCATGAAATTATATTAACAGAACCACGCAAATTGTCTTTGATGCGAGCAAGCTTACTATGCTCAATAACCAACCTGCCACTTATTCAAAGAGAAAGATAGAATAGCCAGTGGCCAGTATTCACAGATGCCTGTGGGATTTGCAGAATCTTGCAAGGCTGCCCTCTAATTAACTGTATTCTTCTCTAACAAATGTTTGTTTCTGAAATGCTGCTCTCGTTTCTAGATCTAGCTTTCTGCACATTAGAGTCTTAAACTTCCACCCAGCTTAATGGCGAGCAATGTGGTCGCCGTGACCCCGACCCATCTCTTCATCATCACCCGTTACCGGGATGTTGCCATTAGCAACACAGGCAGCACATTCATGCATTATAGGGAGACGGAGAAAATAAAAAAAAAAGTCGTGGGCTGGCAGGAAAAAAAATGCAACATGGCAAGGAGTGGGATGGTGGATTCTTCACGGCATTGTGCTCCGTGCCATTGCTGTCAAGTGTAGGTGTGTATTTTTCTCCCATTTATGTTGCTGAAGGACGTGTCACATAGTACACTTAAGTCCCAAAGGCCATATACCGTATTTTACTGTTGGTCCAAGGTGGCTGAATTCATTATTTTTTTGATCCCTCAGGCTTCTCTGTGTCTTCAACACTGTCTTGTGTGCAGCTGATGGTCTCTGAGGCAGCAAAATTCAGTGTTAATGCATCACTACCACTTGTCTGGCCTGTTGGAATAGATTTTGAAGAGGATGTGAGAGGACACAATGCTAGAGGAAATGAAGAACCCATTGCCTTATTGACAGTACAGCCCCTTCACAAATCTCTCACTGTCTTTCTCATGCCATCTCTGTAAACGCACATTTTGATATTACTGCCTCAAAAAACAAGAGAAAGAAAATCTAATTTTAGGTTATACTGATATACAGTATACATGTGATACATACTGATATATATGGGATGGAGTATTAGTTTGGCAATAAGAATTTAACTTGACAAGCCAAACTTGTTATAAAAGTGAATAACTAAACATTAAAGTATGCCACCGAAATAACTTAATGTTGGCAATGAATCTATATGCAGCCATAAATATCTAAATTATTAACACTCAGTGTTACCTCAGAAATTTAAAATTCAACACAGTTTTCTGCTCTAAATTCACTAATTAGACTTATTTTCCAAAGTAAGGTACCCGTACTTTCTTACATTATCAGTCTGAATGGTAATGCCTCAATTTCACATACGAAGAAAAGTTAGTGTCTGGTTTTTAAAACTGCGCAGCTCCCTGAGCACACAGACCTAGGGAAAATATCACAAAAAAGGGGGGGGGTTGCCATGGCCATTTGATTGATTGTGGATGGACTGATTCCCAATCACCATTTAAGGTACAGTATCAGAGATTAAATGTTGCAGACAACTCTTTTTATGTCAGTATTCTAACTTATGTGTCAGCCATGGCCTACAGGTTGGGGACGAGCTCTTATGACATTCAAACCAGCAGGAAAAATCAGATGTTATTAGTTTTTTTTTCCCTCTGCTTCCACTCTCGACTCCTCAAGCTCTCATTGCGATTTTGTACATTTGTAGCAGTCTTATTCCATCATCTTTAGCTGTTTCCATTGGAATGTTTTGTTTTTTGTCTTTCACCAGGCTCTTTTGTCATCCGGCTCTTCTCCCCCTAATTTTTAGTGTTTTCAACTTTCTGTCTCTCGGGTCTCTCAGTAGCTTTGTCCCATTACTGTTTTTCCATCTTTTTCTCATTTTACTTCAGTTCAGTTCTTTTCCTGCACTACATTTCCACTTCCTTCAACGTTCTACATATTCATCTCATTTCCTCTGTCTTTCCTTTGCAGTCTGTCAAATGCAACTCCTCTAAGTCTCTCTCACTCTGTTTCTTTTCGACTTGTTTGTCTTGCCATTGTTTCACTCTATACTCTTATGGCGGACGGAAAACACCTTTTGGACGGCAGACTAACAGACTGGCAGAACAGCTAAATATGGCAATATCTTGCTATGATGGTGGTGTGTTGTTTACAAAGAATGGAATAAAATATTTTAAATCTAACTGTTTGTGTCTATTATTTAATGTATTTGTAAATTATTTATTTTTAGCATCTTGTCCTGATCCCACATTTTTATCTTTATGTTCTTTCAGAGAACAGTAAAAGATTTAAATATTTAAAGTTTGGACCTAATTTTACTGTCCTTCTCTCATCCACTAAAATTATATTTGCTTTTCCATTTCCCATCTATTGCTCTTTCATAATAAAGTGTAAAATAAGTTACCGTATTTGAAGTTACAATTTGTGATGTTAAACTTCAGATGTACTTGTTATAAACCTATGATGGCATTCTAGTTATGTACTAAAGATGTTTTAAGGTAATGTGTCTGGTGTTTACTTACATGTTTACACCTGCACTTACTTACTCAGTTCAGTGCGTTTGCCAAGCAAATCGCAAATAACAAGGTCATTATTTTTTCAAATGTCAGAGGGTAGGAGAATTATGCTAATTAAGTGCAAAGTTACAAGGTTAACAACGTTCTTGCCTCGAAACTGTGCAAGCATTCAAGTGAGATAATCTAAAGCGAGATCCATAAGATAATTATATGCAGCCGCTTTTAATTTTAACTGAATTCTCTATTTTGTTTGTCACTTGTAAAGCACTTGATCTTTGATATCCACTCCAACACATCTGCAGTATGACTACATGTTTATTTAAAATGTTTAACAAGGTATATAACTTCGTATACTGAATAGAAATTAACAGATGAAGAGAAAATCTTCAAAAATGTTTTTTGATAAAAAGGCTTCATTTTTATCATAGCTATTGACCTTCGGTGCTTCATTATGCTTGAGTGATATTCCATTAGCATCACAAGGATACACCTGACTCAACAGCTCAGTTTGATTATATAAAACTCACTTTCACCCAACTAAAATATATCCATAATAATATTAAACAGCAGTTGTGTTCTGATAATAAAAAATAATAATAAAAAGCGTTATAGGGCGTTGTGGCTTCTGAACATCCGTCTGTTAAACTCTTTTTGCCTGTACAGTAACTCTGTTGTGGTACAGAGCATCAGTAAGGTGCTAATTAGATGCTGCAGTGGAGCATGGGACAGAGTGAGTGGACAATCATCACGGCCAGAGATAATTTCACACTCTCTGCCCTGATAACTGTCTAACGGCTGCTGGAAGCACAACTGGCAGAGAGGCTCTGCACAGTAATCTCACTCCAAGCTAAACCAAGGCAAAAATAAATAAATAAAATAAAAATAAAAAACATCGCACAGGCAGGAAAACAAGCATGGTTGTGAAGATCCTCCACTGGCAATCATTCATTCCTTCTGCAACTTTATATCACAAAAGTACCTCCAACTCTCCTGGGTCTGGGAATTTTTGATACAGAGATGGTCATTATGAGGTGATGATGTTATCAATAATAAAAATATTCAAAATAAAAGATATGCAAGTTTGACAGTCTTTTAATAAAAAAATTTAAAAAGTCATAAAGGAGCTCAATTTCTTCTTTCTGGACTAACAACGAGAGGCCACACAAAAGTACTGGAGACAATGTCTAATTATAAATATTTCTGGGTAATATTATATACTATATGTACATTATTTGGTTATTTCATATAGTATATGCATACCCTCTGCTGTTACTGTGTTTTTTCTGTAAATAGCACCACCTTACTCTTACACACTGAAGCTTAAATATGTGATTCTATGTACATTGCCTTAGTTTTATCATATCAGGGGTTGAACTGGGTGGTGGAAGAGAACAAACATGAAGGGGCAAAGAAACTGTCGAAACATTATATAAGAGACTTGAGACTGCAAAGTGTTTTTATGCTAACAGATAATAACAGACAATAAGAAGCCATGGTTAGGGTCGGGTTATGATCGAAAGTAAATCGTTTGGGAAGGTATCATTTAAATATGGAAATAACACTTTTTCAGACAGTTGCTCCTGGAAGGCATTCATAGTGTTGCACTATTTAAATTAAAACTCTGGCCCCTTTCTCGCTTCCACTTGCCTGGCTAATCAGGGCAGGAAGTGGGCATGAATGTCGGATTGTCAGCTTCGGAAAGTTACAGAAAAATGTAGGACACAATCCCCCCTAATCCCACGTGTTGGATGAGTAAAAGTGTCAGTTGACTAACATTTCCTCTGGAGCAAAAAGGCCCTAATCAGAGGTTATGAAGACAGAAATGTATCAAATCTGCAAGGCTCAAACAATCAAGAAGACTTATTTAAGCCTTATTAACTGAAACTGTTCTGAATTTTGAACAGTGCTCTGTCCTCTTGGTCTCTTTCAACATCCATCAGAACAGGCTGGGGCAGCAGTGAGACAGAAAGTAAGGAACTAATGAGACAGCAATGGAGAAGACTGGGAGAGGAGAAAATAGTTTTGGTTTCATTTGAACAACCCTGTAATCCTGGAAGTTTGACCAGCACGTGTTGGTTGTTTGGCAATTTTCCACATCACACCCACTTCTGCTTCACTTGCCTTGGCCCTCAAATAGTCTTGCCAAAAATAACCCTCTGGTTTTAGCTCTGTGTATGCGCACACACACACACAGCATTTCAAAATGGTCCTCCTACCTGGCTCCTGTGTGATAGTGCACTGCAGATGTTAGTGATTGGCCTTGTAATGATGATAACCTCAGTCTCTTTCTCTGCCTATCATCTCATTTTCTCTCTCTTGAACACACACACACACACACACACACACACACACACACACACACACACACACACACACACACACACACACACACACGGCAGGTCTAGTCATCCTGTGATGTTGCTGCTAAGCCGCGTTATGTGTTAGAGTCCCTCCAGCCACTGGGTTCAGCTCGAATTAGCCTCGTTCCCTACCATAGGGCTGGCCATTTACACATGTTGCCAGGCAATTAAGTGCTTGTCTGACATTAGGGTTTGCGGTGAGGGCTCGCAGCATTGTCACAAGTCAGATAAGGGGGTGTGAACGTGTGATAGGCTGCTGTTGGGCTAAGGCAAAATGTGGGTTATGCTGACTTCCCAGTCATTCTGTTCTTTCTTTTGCTTTTATCATGTGTACCCAGTGCCCATTGGTGTTTGCAAACAACAGGGTAGAGAACCAAAAAGATCCATTCCTCAGATCATGCCTGTTGGCTTTGGTTGTCTGACAAATAGCTGGTATGTTGTTTGGACAAATGGTGGGACCTTGTAAGCCAGAGGCCTTTGTTGGTTGATCACACACACACACACATTAGAAGGCTGCGAGTAATTCTTGTTGAGCCACAGCTTTGGAGCCTCACATTGCGTGGTGTATAGAGGGAAGATGCAAGCAAGATGCAACATAGCAGAAACATAAACAGCACTGGCAGCTTCAGCTTCAAAGCCATGGGTTTTAGAGTTATCTCACAATATGAGCATTTTGAAAATTAATTATTGGATCCATTTATCCAGTCATTTCAACTCCCTAATCAAATCTAATTTGGTTCTACTTACAACATTGAAGTTAAAATGACAAAAAGTCAAACATTCGGTTTAAATAGATTTTTGTCGGCTTAGAAACACTACAGTTTTTAGTGGTTGGCTAATTAATGTTCACAACTCATAACATCGTAATGTGCTGAGTAGCAAATCTTTTTAAATGCTGATTAAATGTATCTGACACAATGAAATAACTTTAACCTTCTTACTTTTACACCATATTTTTCACACTTTCTTCTGGAACTTACTTCAAATCTCAGTATCAAAAGAGGCTAAATGCACCACTTGAGGCTTTAAAGAGAAACATAATACCCTGTAAAATGACGTCCAGTAATTTTATTTCTCACCTTGCTGTGGTGATGTGCATAGGTACTCGAAAGACCTAGGGATATCATTGTTGGACTTTTTAAACCACTTTAAATGGTAGAAAAGTTACACAATGGGTGCTTTGACCAGATAAAAAGGTTTAGAATTAGATGTTACTCTATAGTTACAGCTATAGAGCCATTATCATTTCAACCAGTGAAATTTATGGTCAGTATTGACTAAAAATGAAAAGCGTGCCAGTTGAATCTTTTCCTACTTTGGAATTAGCTAATAAAAAGAGGGAGCAAAGATGAAAGATTTGTGGAGCTTAACAAATTCAGATATTTTACTGACTGAGAACCAAATACAAAATGGAAACCAGCTATCGAAAACTCCAACTTAAAAGCATTGTTAAATTGTGTCTTGCAACAGTCAATCATGTCCAAGACTGGGTTTTAAGTCTGTGCCCTAATTCAGCAACTGAACTGTGGTCAAATTCTCAGTTCTTGGTATTGTTTTTGAACTGCTGAGAGGGCCACTTAAAGCTAGAAAAATGAGCTGTTACTTCAGTCTGTAATTGCTGTTCCAAGCGTGAAGTGAGACCTGACCACAATGTTGTTCAAATCAATAGCAAATACAAAATGGTTTGAGTTATGTAAGAAACAGCTGGGACCTATTTTAGGGATGGGATACAGTTAGTCTTGTGGGTTTGCAACAATGTTTTCATTGTTTACTGCAGATGACCGAGAAGAAAATATTGCATTCACAGATGTAAGCACAGATTTATTTTTTTTAGATGATGCTGTACTCATAGTATGAGCTTTTTCAACATTCAGTCTGGCTTCCTCAAGGGTAGCATCAGGTGCATTAAAGCAACCAAGGACACTTGGACACCGTGTTACTCGGTCCAAGTAGTTATGGTCTGTTTTGTTTTCTTCTCCCACACTGGGGGACATTAGTCACGAATCATGTAGCCCATTTCTTCCCAAATATATACACATACATGTACACAGTTGCATTTGGAAGAGGACAAATAATTATGAGAGGCCAAGTAGTATTATTGCTAAAGTCTGTCAGTAATCACATTGAGAACAGATGACTATATTTACCGACACCATCTATCCATTAGCCTGCTTCATTGCACCTTGTTCATCCACACAGTTGCCCCCTTGTTGCATGTTTAACAGGTAATTCTTCTTTTGTGGAAACATGCATGTTTGTCTCGACAACATAATACTGATTAGCCCCATTACACAGGAGTGATGAGCCTGTGAGTGTGTGTCTGTGTGTGTGTGGGTGAGAACATGTGGAAATTTGACATGTTTCATTTGGTTTCCATGCCATTTTGATTACCCTGCCGTTCTGTTCCCCTGTTTCACACACACACACACACACACACACACACACACACACACAGGCGTCACCCCGCATGACTGGCAGAGCCCATGCCTGCTCCCCGGGGCACTGTGGTCCTTTTATTAGAAATGTATTCTATCAGTGCTTTTAATGTAAAAATGCAATAAAGTCATTTCACGCCATGTTGAGCAACTTTGCCACATTATTGTTAGGTCTCTGTGGCATTCTACAGTGGGACAAGACCCACGTCTACGCACATACACACAGACACACACAAATACACTGATCTTGGCAACCTCATGTACCTCCTCTGACAGGTAGAGGTATAGAAATGAACAGATGAGTGGCTCAGTAAATCTCCACGTACACCGGTGTTGCTGTGGAAACAGCAGTGGGGGAAATGAGCGTCATCGAATCTTGCAAAGCTCTGTAGCATATGGATTTGATTGGAATGTCCCAACAAACAATGTAATGATAGCACATCACAGTCAAACAGCACATTAGTTTGCCTGTGGTGTCGGCACTAAACAATGAAACTGTCATATGATCCTAGTAAATCCTATACTGCTGGAAAATATTTGCTTCATTTAAAATTGCATGTCTCTTATTTTATCTCTTCTCTATCTGACCTTTCATCCATTCAGCTGCGATCAAAATACGGCTTTATCGCTATGCTATGTGATAAATCCTTCGCTGTTGTCACAACACGTTCAGACACTACAGATAATAAATCTGCAAGCTCTATTTTCCTCCCTCAAACCTCCGGTACTGAGAAAACAGCCCACAGAACAGCCAAACTTCTGCTTGCAAAGTTTGCACAGCAAGTACTCCAGGGAGGGTGCTATAAAGACAGAGTGGTGAAGGCTGATGAGTTATGCAATGAAATTAGTCCGGGGAATGCTCATTATTGTGTGTTTTTGGTTTGTTTGTTTGTTTAGCCTTTCCCATTCTTTCGCTCCTGTTTATCTCTCAATGGCAAACGGTGTTGTCTCATCTGAGGGCTGCTCATCGCTCATTGATATAGCACTCCTCTCCATTTGATATGCATACCGTCTAGCTGGTTCAAAATGTTCTTCCGTACAGCGCCAAAACTGACACAGCAACTTATCAATGAGGGTTCAAATCACTGACGCTCTATCCTCTTTGCCATTCATGCGGCTGCTTTATCAACTGCTATTTTCTCAAGAGGCAGTCTCAATGGCCACTGAAGAAAGTCTTGGATAGAGATAGAGAGTTATGGATAGAGGTTTGAAAGAAAAACTGAAATGAAAGCCTGAATAGAAAAGTGAACCTTATAATGCAATTTGTTCACAGAGAACGTACAATTAGCATGACAAGAACTGATGGTTAATTCGTGCTTGGCACTCGCAAGCCCATTTCTATTAATCAGAAGGAGCTCTTTGACCACTTCACTAGCTAATTTGTGAAAATGGTAGCCCACCCTCTCTGTAAACAAACCTCACTGCCTACTCTTCTGAATGTTCTTTGAATCTTACTGTGCCCGTCTATCTGTCTTACACCATCTCTGGGCTGTCATTTCTTGGCAGGACAACAACTGGCAGAACTAGTTCTGCAAAAAGTTTGTTTTTTCTTGGACTTAAAATGTGATTTTACGCCCGGTGCATGCCTGAAAGAGAGATGCTAAGCATCTGCAAATCATAGGATAAAAGAGTTGCAGGGTCATTAAATTAATCATTTGCTAACTTATAATCAACAAAGTACCTGACCAAAATGTACACTAACTATAGAATAATGCCAAATAACTCTAAACACACCAGACATATCCAGATCAATGTCAAAAAAAAGTTGAATGCACTCATCCACCTGTGCTTACAGACTGTATGACAGCCTCTTCAGCTGATTGAATCCTTACTGACGGCACCCATTGTTTACTTTAAAATCATGCACAACCTGGCTGCCCCAAAAAACAAATGCCTGTGCTTCAGCACACACCAGACTCAATTAATGCAATCACGTTCACCTTCAACAAACTGCTTCACCAAGTCTGGCAGCAGTTATTATTGTCAGTTAAATTTAGCCAAATCTAAAAACGCTATCCTGTTAGTTTGAGTGTTTTTAATTTCCATTTCATGTAGGCTAGAATAAAGTTATTAACTGGGCGTGACAAATATTGTGTGGAAAACGTGGATAGTATGCAGAACACATACACAACACCAGACTTTTCTAAATGTTTTATACATCATCTTCCTTAAAATAATCTACACTGTTGCATGTTACTCTTCTGTTCCCCACCCTCTGATCTGAAGTAAAAAAAAATTTCAAAGAAATGACTAATGTAATTAGCTGAGAGAATAATAATAATAATAATAATAATAATAATAATAATCAGAACATCCATATATTCTACCTTTTATACAGAATGCTTAGATTACGTAGAAAAGAATGGGTGTGCTTGAGTACATCCTTGTTGACCTTGTGTAAATGGCCTAGCACTTTATGCTGGTCTTTGCGATTGCAGCATTACAACAGAACTGTCTTTGTCTCTGTGAAAGGGACCATTTAATAAGCTCAACAGAAGTGGACAATTGATGTGCGTGTCTCTGCATACATCAAATGCATTTAAAGCTTTGGTTGTGCATTAATTTATCTACACGCACGTGTGTGTGGGCATTGCACAAACATCTACCCTTCATTGCGTGATTCTACTGTTCACTGTTGTGTCTATGTTGTGTGGATGCATGCATTTGTGCGTGTGTGTGTGTGTGTGTGTGTGTGTGTGTGTGTGTGTGTGTTCGGCTGCTGCAGTGCTGTGATCGTCCTGACCTAGAAAAGCACTGAGACAGAGAGCCGAGAGACTCTGCGCGGTGACAGAAGGAGGGGGAATCTGAGCGTCGGCGCTCAGCTTTACCGAGCCAGACGACAGTCTCACTCAGTCAGTCAGTAGCACCGTCTCCCCCACCCCCATCACCCCACTAACCA